>NC_084471.1:63103852-63406882 GCF_027409185.1 Cynocephalus volans | reverse complement strand
TCTCACCAGCAGTGTAGGAGAGTACCTGTTTTTCCTCCATCACCTCAGTTGGTTATCACATTTTTTTAATATTTGCCATTCTAATAGGTGTAAAATGGTATCTCAGTGTTGTTTTTATTTCACTTTTTAAAAATTATGTATGAGGTTGAACATTTTTTATGTGTTTAAGAACTATTGATGGTTTGGTCCCTGTACTGACCAGCTGCCAAAAATAATAAAAAGAATATTGGTGTGTTTTTTTAGTGAAATATTTATTCGTGTGTTTTGTCCATTTTCTGTTGGATGTTAGACTTCTGATATTGATTTATAGGAACTTTTCATATATTTTGAAAATAAGCCCTTTGTGAAATGAATTGCATACATTTCCTCCCTCCCTCCTGGTTTATCATTTGACCTTTTTTCTTTTTTTTTTCTTTTTTTTTTGGAAGATCTCAGTTGGCTTTATTGTGATTCTAGAATTGGGCAACACTTCATTCCATAAAATAGAATTAAGTGTTCCCTCATTCCCTCATTTGACTTTTTTGTTTTCCTTTTGTTGTTTTTGCCAATTAGAAAATTTTATTTTTATGTGGTCAGATTTCTTAATTTGTATTTCCTGTTTCAGTGAATGACATCAAAATTCATTGTTCAGATGGAAGTTCACAAGTAATCTTCTATTTCTTCTGCTTCCTCATCCTTCACTCCTATAATGGGTCCCAAATCCATCCACTTCTCCCCATTCCCATTGCTATCATCCTAGCTAAGCTTCTTTTTTTTTTTTGGTCTTTTTTTTTTTGTGTGACCGGTAAGGGGATCGCAACCCTTGGTGTGGTGTCGCCCGCACCGTGCTCAGCCAGTGAGTGCACCGGCCATTCCTATACAGGATCCGAACCCGCGGTGGGAGCGCCGCTGCGCTCCCAAGCGCTGCACCCTCCCGAGTGAGCCACCGGGTCGGCCCCTAGCTAAGCTTCTTAATTTAGGTCTCCCATCAGTTTCCCTTCCAATCTTTTCTTCACAGTGCAACCACAGTGATCTTTCAGAAATGCAAGTCTGATTATGTTGCCTTTTTTATATAACCCACTCGTCATTTCCCAACTCTAACATAACTTAGAATACATTAATGAATGGGGAAAAGAGATGAGAGATGAGAACATACGAGGGGTTTCCAAAAAGTTCAAGATAAGGTTTGTATAATCTTCTAACTCAATTTTTCCACGAACTTTTTGAAGTACTGTCATATAGTCAGCAAATATACATTACTCTTGACTATGGGGAAAATTAAAAGAACAGTAATATCTAGAGAAGAACCTAGGGTTCAGGGAAGGGGCTTTTGTTTATTTTTTGTGTATGTGGGTTTTTTTTTTTGCCTTTTTAAAAGATTATGTCTATATGCTGAGGAGGATAGCCAGTAGACACGAAAAGTTTCAAGACAGCAGATGAATATTGTATGCTAAGAATATAAAGAGAAATAGGTAGAAAACTTGAGAATGGTAAATATTTAGAATAAGTATTATGGAGACTAGGAGAGGGTACTAGCCCTAGAGTCTGGTAGGAGCATTGGGAAGTAGTGAGAGCCTGCTGAGATTAGAGGTTTATAGTTTAAACATTTATACAGAAAATTATATATACAGATGGTTTTATGTGGAAGTGCTATGAAATCTTCAAAGAACAAATCAAAGATAATCCCTATTTTATACACTTTGTTCCAAGAAATAGAAAAAGAAGGAAAAGTTCACAACTTGTTTTGTGAAGCTAGTGTAAACTTTGAAACCAAAATCAAACAAGGACAGTATAAAAAAATAAATTATAGGCCAATTTTATATAAAGACATAAATGCAAAAGTCATAAAATATTAGAAGGTTGAAATATATATATATATATTCACACCAGAGGTTTTTTTTTTTTTTGTGTGTGTGTGTGTGTGTATATATATATATACACACACACACACACATACATACACACATGCAGTTACTTAAAAAAGTTAATGGAAAGATTCATATTGTCTTTTAATTTTTCCATGAACTTTTCAAAGTACCCTCATATATGGCCAAAAGTGTTTATCCCAAGGATACCAGAATGGTTTAACATTAGAAAATATACATTGCTGATAACAGCAAGGTCCAGGGTTTGGATCCCCATACTAGCCACTACCAAGCCCCCCTCCCCCCAAAAAAAACCATAATTTACTACAACAGATTAAGAAAAAGAGAGAAAATCTATATGATCCTTCCAGTCATTGCAGGAAAATTACTTGATTTTTTTTTTTTTTTTAAAGATGACCAGTAAGGGGATCTTAACCCTTGGCTTGGTGTTATCAGCACCACACTCCCCCGAGTGAGCCACGGGCTGGCCCTGAAAATTACTTGATATGTACCTATTCATCTTCAGAGCTCTTAGTAAACCAGACAAGAAAAGGAACATCTAAAACCTGATAAAGATTTTATCAGGGAACAGGCCTGGTATCACAGCTTCTGTTAAATATTTTATTGGAGGTCTTATTGTCCAATAAGACAAGAAAAATATGAGTATTCAAAAATTTCATGGAGAATGCATATTATGAAAACAACATGGACTTCAAAACATTTTTTGCACCAAAATAAACTCATACTATCTTGTTATAATATGTCTGAACAGGATCTAGTATGAGGTACTAAGAAGGATAAGACATCACTTTGAAAAGAGCACCTATCAGAGCAACATGAATTCTGCTAAAATTGAAGCAAGAACAAACATCAAATTGATGGTGAAACTTGGGTGGAAGAATGGTAAAATCATTGATGATTTACAAAAAGCTTATGGGGACAGTGCCTCCAAATAAATCAGCAGTTTACAAATGGATAACTCGTTTTAAGAAAGGACAATATGATGTTGAAAATGAAGCCCACGGCAGCAGACCAACCACATCAGTTTGTGAGGAAAAAATTAATCCTGTTTGTACCCTAATTGAAGAGGACGAATGAGTAACAGCAGAAACAATAGCCAACACCATAGACATCTCAATCGATTGAGCTTACACAGTTCTGACTAAAAAATTATAGTCGAGCAAAGTTTCTGGTCAATGAATGCCAAAACTATTGCACCCAGATCAGTTGCAGACAAGAGCAGAGCTTTCAGTGGAAATTTTAAGCAATTGGGATTAAGATCCTGAAATATTTCTTTGAAGAATTGTAACAGGAGGTGAAACATTGCTTTACCAGTATGATCCTGAAGACAGAGCACGGTGGATACCAAGAAGTGGAAGTGGTCCAGTCAAAGCAAAATCAGGTCAAGAGGAAAGGTAAAGGCAACAGTTTTTTGGAATGTCAAGGCATTTTACTGGTTGGCTTTCTGGAGGGCCAAAGAATGACAACATCTGCTTATTATGAGAGTGTTTTCAGAAGGTTAGCCAGAGCTTTAGCAGAAAAATGCATGGGAAACCTTTACCAGAGAGTCCCTTTCCACCACGGCAGTGCTCCTGCTCATTCCTCTCATCAAATGAGGGCACTTTTGCAAGAGAGTTTTGGTAGGAAATCATAGGCATTCACCTTACAGTCCTGATTTGGCTCCTTCTGACTTCTTTTCCTTCCCTAATCTTAAAAAATCTTTAAAGGGCACCCATTTTTCTTCAGTTAATAATGTAAAAAAGACTGCATTAACACAATTAAATTACCAGGACTCTCAGTTCTTTAGAGATGGACTAAATGGCTGATACAAAAATGTCTTGAACTTGATGGAGCTTATGTTGAGAAATAAAGTTTATATTATTTATTTTCATCTTTCGCATTTTTTTCGTTTTTAAAAAATTTAATTCAATTTTTCCCACAAACTTTTTGAAGTCCCCTCATAAATGTTAAAAGGATTAGAAGAAGAAAAATAAAATTGTCATTATTTACAGAAGATATTTATGGGAAAAATCCAAGTGAATCTACAGTTAAGTTGTTAGGGCTAATAAAAACGTTCAGTAAGGTTTCTGGATAAAAAGGTCAGTATCCAAAATTCAGTAGTGTTCCTATACTGCAGTAATAATTATGTCTATTTTAAAAAAGCTACCATTTATGATAGTGTTAGAAACTGAGAAGCACATATGAAAAACCTAATTTAGGATACGTAATAACATTATAGAGAATTATTAAATGGAAAGGTATACCATGTATGGCAGACAAACTCATAGCTGTCACCAGTGATCCCTGCCTCCTGGTATTCATGCCCTGTGTAATTCCCTCCCCTTGAGTATGAATGGGACCTTAACTTGTTTCTAACAAATAGAATATGGCAAAGGTGACACTCCCTCCTTGGCTTTCAAGAAGCAAGCTGCCATGTTTTGAGCTGCCCTAGGGAGAGTGTCATGTGGCTAGGAACTGAAGGCAGCCAACAGCCAGCAGGAAACAGAGGCCCTCAGTCCAGCATCCTGCAAGGAAATGAATGCTGCCAAGAATCACATGCACTTGAAATCTGATTCCTCCCTAGTTGAGCCTCAGATGAGAACCCAGCCCTGGCTAACATCTTGTAGAGGCTTGCAGAGGCCCCAGCTAAACCACATCTAGAGTTCTAACCCATAGAAACAGATAGTAAATATGTGTTGTTTTACACTGCTAAGTTTATGGTATATTATTTTTTTCCTTCTTTGTGGTAATATTGTTATGTAGCAATAGATAGCTAAAACACCATGATCAATGGTGGGAAAGGCTCAGCTTCAAGAAGATAAACGCTGTCCCCAAAGTAATTTATAAATTTAACACAGTTCCAGTCAAAAGCTCAACAGGATTTTGCACAGAATTTGGATGAATTCTGAAATTTGTGTGGAAGATAAAACAGCCAAAAGAAGCCAAGATCATTTTGAAAAAGAATAATAAAGGGGCTGGGCTTCCCTCTACAGGATATCAAAACTTTTTACAAAGCTATATGGTAAAGATGTGATTAACTTTTTAAGGTTCCAGGTTCTCTACAGCCTCATCAACACTTGTTATTGTCTGTTGTTTTTATTAAAGCCATTCTACTGGGTGTGTAGTAGTATCTTATTGTTTTAATTTTCATTTCCCTAATACCTAATGATTTTGAGAACCTTTTCATGTGCTTATTAGACAGCATTTGGACATGGTTTGGATGTCTTTGGTAAAGTGTCTGTTCAAATCTTTTGCTCATTTTTAATTTGGCTATTATTTTATCGAATTACAAGAGTTTTTTATGTCTTCTAGATACAAAATTTTTTATCAGATATGTGATTTGCAAATATTTTCTTTTGGCCTGTGACTTGTGTTTTCATTTTCTTAATGGTGTCTTTTGAAACTCAAAAGTTAAACTTTTCTTTTTCTGTCTTTTTTATCCTTCATGCAAAGGAACATAAAAATTTAAAATTTTAAGGAAGTCCAGTTTTTCAAATTATTATGTCATAGCTCATGCTTTTGTTATTGTATCTATGAACTCTGCTAACCCAGAGTCATGAAGATTTTCTCCTATGTTTTCCCCTAGAAGATGTATAATTTTAGCTTTTACATTTAATTCTGTGACCCATTTTGAATTACTTTTTATGTATGGTATGAGGTAAGGGTCTAAGTCTTGTTTTTATATGTGAATATCCCACTGCCATTTGTGGAATAATTCTTTCCCCATTGAATTTGTCTTGACACCTTTGTGGAAAATTAATTGACTGTAAATAGTAGGATTTGTTCCTGATCTCTCAATTCTGTTCCATTGATCTACATTCCTGTCTTTACACCAATACCACACTCTTGACTACTATAGCTTTATAATAAATTTTGAAATCAATTAGTGTAAATCCTTTGACTTCGTTCTTTTTAAAAATTGTTTTGGCTATCCTAGGTCTTTCGCATCTCTGTATAAATTTTAGGACCAGCTTAACATCTGCAAAGAAGTCTGCTAGGATTTTGGTAGGAATTGCCTTGAAACTATAATTCAGTTTAGGGAGAATCGCTGTCTTAACAATTACTTTAATTTTAGCAATATTTTATAGTTTTTGATATATAAATGTTACACTTGTTTTGTTAAATTTATTACTGAGTATTTAATTTTTGTTGCTATTATGAATGAAATTGTTTTCTTAATTTTATTTCAGACTTTTTAGTGCTGCTATTCTGTCATTCCTTGTTTCTTTATTATTTTGAATTCTTCTATAAGGAAGGTCTTCATCAACTATTTGGTTATTCTGGGACACAATTTATACAGAAAAAGTATTCTACAGGCTAGCTGGTTAACACAGTTGGCCCTGTACCAGCCGGTCCCCAAAAAGAAAAAAGAAAAACAACCCAGAAAAGGTAGGCTATATATTTGTTTCCCTTTATTTGCTGGTTTTTGGAATAAGAAATTGATTGCATAATATCCTCTACAGGAGATCAATTAGGGTTTTAAAAAATTATTATGCGTACCAGTCAGCCACACACACACACAAAATTATTATGAATTTACAGATTTTAGTAAATTTATTGTATTTACATTCTTTGCAATTGTCATTCTTTTTTGGTGCTCAAATTGTCCCATCTTAGGACAGTGGGAGCTCGCTTACTGGTATGAATATGCCTCGTACATATTGTCTTTTCTTATTTTTGCCATTGTATCTTTGGGATATATTCTTAGAAGTAAGACTGTTGGGTGGAAGGGTAAATGCATACATAATTTTGCTAGATAGTGTGAAAAGAGTTATGTTATTTTACATTTTCATAAGCAACATATATGAAAGTGCCTTTTAACTCACAGTGTCACCAGCAGTTTGTAGTCAAGCTTTTGAATTTTTACCAGTCTGGTAGGTGTGAAATGGTATCTCTGTGTACCTTTAATTTATGCATATTTTTATTTTAATAAGTTGATGATGGTGAACCTGCATTAACATAAAAAGAAAGAAATTTGCCTTTAGCCATCTAAAATTAAAGAGTTGATACAAGAAGATGGAAAGATATCCCATGCTCATGGATTGGAAGAAACAACATAGTGAAAATGTCCATGCTACCCAAAGTGATATACAAATTCAGTGCAATCCCCATCAAAATTCCAATGACATTTTTCTCAGAAATGGAAAGAACTATCCAGACATTTATATGGAATAACAAAAGACCATGCATAGCCAAAGCAACGCTGAGCAAAAAATAAAGCTGGAGGTATAACACTACCTGACTTTAAACTATACTACAAAGCTATAATAACCAAAACAATATGGTACTGGCATAAAAACAGACACACTGATCAATGAAATAGAATAGAGAATCCAGAAATCAACCCACACACCTACAGCCATCTGATCTTTGACAAAGGCACCAAGCCTATACACTGGGGAAGGGACTGCCTCTTTACCAAAGGATGCTGGGAGAACTGGATATCAACATGCAGGAGAATGAAACTAGACCCATACCTTTCACCATACACTAAAGTCAACTCAAAATGGATTAAAGAATTAAATATACACCCTGAAACAATAAAACTTCTTAAAGAAAACATAGGAGAAACACTTCAGGAAATAGGACTGGACACAGACTTCATGAATACGATCCCAAAAGCACGGGCAACCAAAGGAAAAATAAACAAATGGGATTATATCAAACTAAAGACCTTCTGCACAGCAAAAGAAACAATTAACAGAGTTAAAAGACAACCAACAGAGTGGGAGAAAATATTTGCAAAATATACATCCGACAAAGGATTAATATCCAGAATATACAAGGAACTCAAACAACTTTACAAGAAAAAAACAAGCAACCCAATTAAAAATTGGGCAAAAGAGCTAAGCAGGCCATTTCTCTAAGGAAGATATACAAATGGCCAACAGACATATGAAAAAATGCTCAACATCACTCAGCATCCGGGAAATGCAGATCAAAACTACACTGAGATACCATCTCACCCCAGTTAGGATGGCTAAAGTCCAAAAGACTCTGAACGATAAATGCTGGCGAGGCTGCGGAGAAAAAGGAACTCTCATACATTGTTGGTGGGACTGCAAAATGGTGCAGCCTCTATGGAAAATGGTATGGAGGTTCCTTAAACAATTGCAAATAGATCTACCATACGACCCAGCCATCCCACTGTTGGGAATATACCCAGAGGAAGGGAAATCATCAAGTCGAAGGTATACCTGTTCCCCAATGTTCATCGCAGCACTCTTTACAATAGCCAAGAGTTGGAACCAGCCCAAATGCCCATCATCAGATGAGTGGATACGGAAAATGTGGTACATCTACACAATGGAATACTACTCAGCTATAAAAACGAATGAAATACTGCCATTTGCAACAACATGGATGGACCTTGAGAGAATTATATTAAGTGAAACAGGTCAGGCACAGAAAGAGAAATACCACATGTTCTCACTTATTGGAGGGAGCTAAAAATTAATATATAAATTCACACACACACATACACACATACACACACAAACCGGGGGGCGGGGAGGAAGAAGATATAACAACCACAATTATTTGAAGTTGATACAACAAACAAACAGAAAGGACATTGTTGGGGGGGAGGGGGGGGAGGGAGAAGGGAGGGAGGTTTTGGTGATGGGGAGCATTAATCAGCTACAATGTATATCGACAAAATAAAATTAAAAAAAAAAAATAAATAAAATATAAAAAAAAAAAAAATAAAAAAAAAAAAATAAATAAATAAATGAAATTAAAGAGTTGGCTTTGACTCTCTAGCTGTAGGTTCTTTACTTACCTTTATAGTAAGGAATAAGATGGATTTGTTATACTCAACACGATGTAGTAAATATCATGTATAGGTGAAAAAATACATCTCATATTTGTAAAATGCTTTATAATTGACAAAGTTTTTTTATAGTCATTATCTGATTTGACTGTACTGATAATCCCTGAGAGAGAAGCAGAATAGATATTATGCCCATTTTTCAGTAGAGGAAACTGATGTTTTAAAAGACAGATTTTCCATTTTAACACAGAAAGTGGAAGAGCTGGGTTTAAATTTCAAACTTCTAATCTACCTACTACAAATTCTATATACTTTATTTTCCCAGGATTTGCTAAAGGAGGCGCGGCCTATTTTATCCACAAGGTGGCAGTGTTTCTCTTAATATTCTTTGGGAGTTCACTTTCCTGTTGGAGATATTTTAAAAGAGGTGAAAATTGTGTTCTTTCAGCAAACAATCTTGAGCATGAATTATGCTTAGGTGTTAAAGATAAAAAGATTAGTAAAGTTGGTGCCTGCCTCTTAGGAGTTCACAATCTCAGAGCAAGAGGTGGAGGTGGAGCTGTCAAGCAGAGTTAAAAGCCTACAAAAATTTCAAACAAAATGTTTTAGGAATACAAATTTGTAACAGATCTTTTGAGGTGGTGTCTTTAATGCGATAATGAAAGTATAACTTTATCTAGCACACAGGTGAGAGTGAGCTCACTCTACTGTTACAAGACACAGGTAAATTCAAGTTCTCTGACTTCCTTGTGACAAAAATATAATAAAAGGAAAATAATATATCATAAATAGAAAGAGAAAAGCTCCTAGATGTCCTAACGTACCATTCTATCACTGTCAATACTACTTTCAGTGTTTTTAACGGGTAATATCTTTTCAGTTGTAAATTTAGTATTCTGAGATAGTCTGTTCATTCATTTAACAAATATTTAAAATTAAATTAGCCAGGTACTGCTCAGTGCTATGATATAATGGTGTACAAAATAGTCACAGTCCCTGTCCTCATTTATATTTCTGGTGAAGTCTGCTAGTGACTTAGTGGTCTTATAAGTAATGTATATTGATATTTTAGAAATTATTTCATGTATTCAAATCTTATGTTTCATCTGAGAGTTTCAGGATATGGTACCGATTATCTGCAAAGCAGAGATTAAACAAATTCCTTCTAAATATATAGTGAATTAAAACTCAAGTAGCATCTTGGATATCTAATTAGCAGTATTTCCCAGTAACTGTAGTTTTCTACAAACTCTCTTGCTGTTTGCATTATAAATTTATCCCATGCAAATTCAGAATAGGTCAGAATATTGAGTATCACTGTAACTTGAGATAAAGGTCTGGTTTGAGGGCAATAGTTGAACTTTCACTTCTGGAGTCTTAGGATTATTCTTCTATCATTTCTGACCCCAAAAATATATTTATCAGACTTTTCAATTTTATAGGTAAATAGGGTAGAATTAAGAGTCAGGAAATCTGGATTCTGGGGTCAATTATGCCACTATTTGACCCCCATGACCTTGTGCAAGTGAGTTTACCTCTCTGGGATTTGTTTTTTTTCTGAAAATGAGAGGACAAAGGAAAGGAACTGTTCAATTGATCGGTATTTTGGCTTATTGTCATCCCCACAGTCTCACACTTTTTTTAGCCATATGGAATTGCTGGTATTTGATGATATGAAAAGATTAAGATTTGACCTATAGAAACAGAAGTTTCATTTGATTCAACATAATAGCTGAATTCAGGTGTGAGCCGTATTGGGATCCTGTGAGTTATTTTATTTATTTATTATTACTCTATTTATTTTAGGGCCAAGCAAAATTAATGCCTTAGGTGTGAAGGAAACATCAGAGAATATAATGAATATCACCATATAATCAGTGCAGTCAATTCTCGGTATGCATGGAATCCAGTCTAGGCTTTCCTTCCTACATTATACTAATTTTCTGGCCCAGTGATTCTAGATGATTTGGTTTCTGTATTCCTTCAGAGTCTTGGAACAGTGTCTTGGAAAAGGAAAAGTCCATTTGAAAATTTTGGTAGGATATTCTCTGAAGTAATTTTTGGCTAGAAATATCTGTTGCTATAGGAGAGGAGAACATACTATCAGTACCGAGATTTAGAATTTGAGATAAATAATTCTTCAGAGTTGTCTATCTTTTCCCGTTTTTCAGTGAGGTAAGTCAAAGAGTTGAGAGGTCAAACTTTCCCAATTTCCAGTTTCAGACCAATTTTGTCATTCCATCCTACATCAGAAGAGGTCAGTGCTAAGATTTGCTTTGTTGTTTGATGTAGCTCCTTAAGTTTCCTGTCTAAGGAATCTGATGTGTTAAATAAACCCTTTTTTCACTTCTTCTCAAGGAATAACCTCAAAAGTTGAAATAAATTCAACTTTTTGGACTATTTCCGTTACCTAGCCTTTAGGGCACAAAAGTTAATCAGTGGAAGGAAAGATAATCCACAGGGAGTATTTATAGCTGGGGGGAGGGGGAGGGAAGTGGGAAGTGTCCTTGCCTCTAATATACCTCGTTCAGGTGTCTGAACCACATTTAGAGCTTCACTAACAAACTGGCTTGTCTCACTGCTTTCAGCCACATGTGCCACACTAGTTTGGCCCCAGTGAGATGTCTGTCTAGGGTCCAGCACATCTGCAGGTAATACATTCTTTTGAGTTCTCCACCCTGATATGGAGGGGCCAATAGTGGCATGCAGACATCCTTCAACATAAATATCAGGGTTTATCTATCCCCAACTCCTTCACCTGGAACACTTGTTTAAAAGTGTTGTTCTTCTGGAGAAATCACAAAGGTTTATATTGAATCAGTACAAATATCTCTTTCCCAAGAGAAGTTACAAACTACTCTTATTTTATGCTTTTCCCCTCAAAATAAATCGAGCGCTGGGCCTGTGAGAACCAAGAATTAGAAAGGCATTGACTATAGCTAGAAAAATGTAGGTAATATAACAGGCAAATTAGAAGGGAGTCAAAGTAAATATACAGAGGAAATAGGATTCTTCCTCCTCCCGTCTTGAATCTAACCACAGAACTCTATTACTTTCTCCATTCCTTCTGCAAAATTCCTAACTACCTTTAAAAAATACACTCATCAGAATGAAGGATGTAGTTTCCAGTTTTGTCCATCTTTGACATAGTGCACCTTTGACATCAGTTTGTGTATCTGGGTCCTTTTACTTCTATGGCCCTAAACTTATTAGACAAACTATGAAAACTTAGGTTTTTGTATTAGTTCATATAACTAGAGTTTATTTAATTGGATTATTCTTTATTTCCCTTCTGTCTGGTACTTTCTATTCTTAGAGTAATGGGGTTAAATCTTAGGATACATGAGATCCTACATTTTTTCCCCTTAGATCTGTTTTTATTTTTTGGAGTAGTAGGACACAAAGAGAAATGGGAGCTGGGGTGTCTAGTATCTAGTGTTCTTTGATTCTGTATTATTTTGTTTCCTTTTTTTTTTTTTTTTTTTTTGTAGAGATAATAGATATTCCACCAATTTCCAGGAGATTGGGAGTTATGAAAATAATTTCTAAATAATCAGGTTGTTTGCTTATAGGAGAGAGAGAAAGAGAAGAAATTGTATTAGGTGATCCCTGATATTTCTTATCTGATATTTTAGCCTGCCTGGTCCTAGTAAAATCTTTTGAGTGTAACTAAGCTGCTAGTTTCTGGAAGTGTTCACTTCAGATCTTTAAAATTGGGTTACGTGATACCCAGAGGGATACACACTGGGAGACAGGAAAGTAATTAATTATAATAGAGCTAGCATCTATTGAATGTTTACCAAGTGCCAGGTACCTTCCTAAGGGCTTCATATGCATTGCCTTATTTCATTTTATCGTAATTTCAGGAAGTAGATACTATTTATTTACTCCATTTTACAGATGAGAAGAATAAGGTTCAGACATGTGAGGTAATTCTCACAGTGTCACCCAGCTTGTGAGTGACAGGACTGGACTAGAACTTAGGTCTGATTCCAAAGGCTAATGAAGTAGGTGTTATCTGTATTTTGCACACGAGTGAATGAGAGATATTAAGTAACTTGCCCTAAAGTCACATAAATAGTAACTAGCAGTGGTGTCAGGATTTGAACTCAGGTTTGCTTCTCTCTAAAACCCATGTGTTTTTTTTGTTTGTTTTGTTTTTAAAGATGACCAGTAAGGGGATCTTAACCCTTGACTTGGTGTTGTCAGCACCACGCTCAGCCAGTGAGCGAACCGGCCATCCCTATATGGGATCCGAACCCGTGGCCTTGGTGTTATCAGCACCGCACTCTCCCGAGTGAGCCACGGCCGGCCCCAAACCCACGGTTTTAACTGTTTTAAATCCTAAGATACCACTGAGCATTAAGGAATGTAGGAGAGTACAACACATTAAGAATACAGTATTAGAATTCATGCAGCAATCCCATTTCTGGATATTTACCGAAAAGATTTGAAATCAGTTTGTTGAAGAGATGCCTTCACTCCCACGTTCATTACAGCACTATTTACAACAGCCAAGTTACAGAATCAGCTTAAGTGTCAATCAACAGACGAATGAGTAAAGAAAATGTGGCATACATACACAATAGAATACTATTCAGCCTTAAAAAAAAAAATAGGAAATTCTGTGATTCGCAACAACACACCAGGCACAGGAAGACAGGTACAGCATGTTCTCACTTATATGTGGAATCTAAAACAATCAAACTCATGAAACAGGGAACAGGATGGTGGTTACAGAGGCTGGGGTTTGGGAGAATGGGGAGGAAAGATAAATATTTGAGGTAATGGATATATTAATCATCTTGGTTTAATTATTCCACATTGCATTCATAAACCATAATATAATTTCGTATCCCATAAATATATACAATTATAATTTGTCAATTTACAATAAAAAAAACCCCAGCAAGATACCACTTTACACTCATTAGGATGACTATTATAAAAAAAAATACTGAGCCTTCAAAAAAAACAAATAATATTAGAATTAAAAAAAAAATTAAGTTGACTGTCCTTATGAATCAGTCCTTAAAGAAGAAGATTTCTGTAGCACATAGTTAGGTGAAGTGAGAAGAAAACCAAGGGCCTAAACAGCAAGGATAAATTGGTATATAATGAATGGGAAGCTCTGAGGAACTTTTTAAAAAATGTGGTATAGCTGAGAGATACCTTTATATATTTGTTTGTTTGTTTGTTTATTGCATTTGTCTGTGTTTCCAATCTCAGTTGCAATTCCCACATTGAGGCAGTTCCCACCCTTCCTGTGTCCCTTGAGCTGAGCAGGCACTTCCTGTCCTATTGGAAATGAAAGTTAGAGATTGGGGGTGGGGTGTGTATGTGTGTGTATTTACTCTGCAAAATATTAGTACTGTCTGTTCCATTATCATAGCAAAAAAGTGACAGGAAAACTAGAATAGAGACTAGGACTTCATTTAAGGGAGGGTTTGGGCTTAATGTTTGTTTTGACAAAGCAGACAGAGTTAGAGTATGTCTCAAGAGAATACTGTGATGGCAGCCAGGTGGCCTTATGAAGGGAGGTGAAGGCTTTCTTTCTCCGTAGCTGTTCCACTTGAATTGGTAGGGATTACTGATACCATTCTTAAGTTTTTGGTTTCCTACAAGTCTTTTTTCTTATTAAGGCTGCTCCTACAAGGACATTCCTTTGAAACTATTAGAGGTGAGTGTTGTTGCAACTGTGTTAGGCTTTTGACTCAAGTTTATGTTCTTCTTTCCTAAAAATTGTTTTTCTTCTCTGTTAAGCATATGTTTTAAGTAGTTATTATTGGTTTTTTGTTTTTTTTTTGTTTGTTTGTTTTGTTTTTTTACAGCTCAGAGACAACTTGAAGCAGACATCTCAACTCTGTGAACTTCAGTCTGGACATAAACTCTGGGTTTGGTGAGTTTCTATAATTGTTTCAGCTTCATGGATCTTAAAGACTAGGAAATAGTAGAATAGAGTCAAATAAGACAGCTTCCAATTGTTAAAGAAACCACTAGGCACCAATTTCATAATACAGTCCAGTCTGATAATTCCATTTTAAGTGTGAGCTCATTCATGCGAGAATCTGAAATAGGAGTAAGGGGCATTAGCCCTTCAGTGTGACGCAAGAGAAACAGAAGTGTCTAAGGATCTGAAGCTAGTTATTTCCCATACTCTGTTTTCCTTGTCTGCTCTTTGGTGTGCTCCTCTGCTTGTTCTTTCTTCATGCATTAAGATCACTGTAAATGTAAGGTAGGAGAAGTCCTGAGCTCATCTCACACACTCTATTTCAGTATAGTTTTCTTCCCACGTTCTCCAAGGCAGTGTCTCAGTGGCTCCTTTAAAAATCACACTTGAAATCTTCTTATAGTTGAGATCTAAGGGGAAAAAAACCTCCATTGTCTTTTCATGAGGATCAGAATTTGTAGTGGAATGGGGATGAATTTGAAAGAGGTTAGACCTAAGAACTCTACTTTCTAGCTTTAACTACTGAGCCTATAAAAAACAAACAAAAATATAACATCTTGGGCATTAGGACCCAGTGGAAGTGCCTCATTCAGACTCTGGGTTAACTTCTCTCAGTGACGTAAAGGGGCAGCCCTAGCTCATTCTCTACCCGCAGCACCCTCCCCATCTCTCTCCCTCTTGCTCCTTTTCTCCTCCTTTCTCCTCCCCCCTTCTCTCTCTCCCTCCCTTTTTCCCTCCCTCCCTTTCCCTCTCTCCCCTCCTCCCCTCCTCTCCTCCTCCCTCCCTCTTCTTTCACCCCCACCTATTCCCTCTCCCTCTTCTCTCTCAGCTCCCTAACATTAAGGAGAAAATGCTGCTATCAGTGACTTCCAGGCCTGGGATTTCAACTTTTGGCTATAACAAGAACAACAAGAAGGTAGGGAAAAGTGCTTTTTTGGAATCCAGCTACTTCTTTTTCTGGGGATCTGGGAGTGCCCTTGGATTTAACATTCTCGTTTAAGAGGGGAACGGGATTCCTTCTCTGGTTTCAGTGCCTCTCCCTTTCCACCACTTCTTTCGGCATCTTTTCTCACCTGGTTCTGAATTTCAAGGAATTTACAGTCCCTGTTTGTGAGGCCTGAAAAGGCAGGGGAATTAAAAACAAATCAAGTTCGTGAATTTGGATCCTTGTGAAATGAAGTTAGTTTGACTTCCTGCTGATGTACCAATCTCCTCAGGGATAATATGTCATCTCAGACCCTTTCCCCCAGTTTACCCCCTACAGGATTATTTTATCTTTTTGATTAACTGTTTCCATTCTCCCCCACCTTCTTTCCTACCCAGTATCACCAGCATTATTAAATAGCTGAAATCACAGATAGTGAAATCACAACAGCTCATCAAGAACTGGGTATACTCTTCTAGAGACCCTACCTCTCCCAGCCTGTAGAGACGTAGTCTTGAGAAAGTACCTCGTGATTAAGGAAGAAAGCTCTGTGATTCTTTGGGTCTTGCTGTCGAACTGATACTCTTGGAACTTGGAGCTCTGAAGATAGCCAGGCTCAGCAGGGATCCTTGGAATCTTTATGATTAACCCATGGTTGCCAGAGAGTTGCGCAAAGCTTGGGCACATGGGCAGTCTGGAGAGAGATGGACAATCTTGCCCACACCTGCATGGGACTATTCTTGGCAGTTT
The DNA here is from genome assembly GCF_027409185.1 of Cynocephalus volans. Classification (NCBI taxonomy): domain Eukaryota; kingdom Metazoa; phylum Chordata; class Mammalia; order Dermoptera; family Cynocephalidae; genus Cynocephalus; species Cynocephalus volans. Next base: position 63,390,641 of record NC_084471.1, on the reverse strand, counting down.
CTTAGCATTTCAGGGCACACAGTGCTGATTAGGAATGACTTCATGCTGTAGAAGGAAGACCCTTTACCCTCTTTCTGGATGTTGTAGCTGTTCTTTGAAGAAAAAGTGTGTCATAGACATTTAGGGATCTTTTGCTCATCTAATGGAATGTTGGAGGATGGGAAAAGATACTTGCTGACTTCTCATGTATCTAAAGAGACCCTTTACAGGTAGATTTAAACACAAGTCTCTGATCAAGGGAGTGAATAAATGTTGTGACCCAAAACATGTAGTGTTAGTTTATGTGGTATTCATTTTGTTTATATCCTTAAGAAATATAGAGGTGGAGAGGAAATGGGGAGATGTAGGTCAGAGGATACAAAGTAGCAGATATGTAGGATGAACAAGTCTAGAGATCTAATGTGCAACATAAGAACTGTAAGTAATAAAATTGTACTCTGTATGGGATTAATGCTAAATGAGTAGATTTTAGCTGCTCTTTCCACAAAAACAAAAACAGGTAACTGTGAGATGATGGATATGTTAATTTGCTTCACTATAGTAGCCTGTTTACTATCTGTATGTATGTATCCTGTAACATCATGTTATATACCATATACACAATAAAATATATTTTTTTAAAAAAAGAAACGTGGTTCCATACGTATTTGTTAATTATTAGCATGTGTATGTATATACTGATACGTATACTGATATCTCCCTCAAATATATGTGTATAAATGAGGGTACTTCAAAAATTTCATGGAAAAACAGAATTAAAACATAATACAAATCTTTCCATGAACTTTTTAAAGTACCCTCATATTATGCATTATTTATATATTATACATATATATTTGAAAGGAGAATATTTCATCTGTCTTTATTCTCTTTAGATCTTATATAGTACTATGTGGAAATTTCCCTCTTGATTTTTTTCCCTCCAAGTCTCTCAGGCACCAAGAATCCATTAAAATAAAGTAAAATGAATTCCCAAAGTTAATTTTTCTCTATTAGGGGTTTTATGTAATTGAAACTATCTAAAATCTTCTCTTTTCTTAGCTTTCCACTCCCTCTCTCCCTTTGAAGTATAGGAAATGTTTGACCAGCTTCTAAATCTAGTGTAGTATAGGGGACAAGAGATATGTTTGTGGATTTGGATTCAAGTCTCATATCTCTTCCTGATAACTTGGAAGGTTTGGAAAACAATTCAGGAAAGTTTAGGACCAGTTTGGGATTGGGGAGTAGATACATAATTACTAATGTATTTGTCAAGAATTCTTTGGGTTCTTTCAGGGCAATGCTATGATGACATGTAAGGATGCTGTGTATGTGCATCACTTTGAGGCTATGTATATGACTCCTTGTATGTATATATAGGCTTATGAATGTTGGGTTTATTTAAAGTAAAACATCACTACCTTGCTCTTAGTCTTGATGTTGACATTGAGGCCTTAATGTGTTTGTTTCTCTGTTTGGGAGGAGTGTTTTGGATGCATTTGCTTGTGTAATTTGTGCATTTGTATACCCGAGATTAAATTTTAAAATTTAACTTTTATTAGTTTTTAGTAATAAATTAAGACATGCCCATTTTAAAAAATTAAACATGAAGAAGTATGTGAGATAAAGTCTTCTTTTTATGTCCTGTAGTCCCTTACTCAAATCCTACTCCTCAAGGAAAATAACTGCAATTTGGAGTATATATCCTTCCAGATTTTTTTTCTATGTCAAGACAAAATTTTAATTTTGATAGTGGCTTATTTGTCATTTCCATTAAGATCTCAGTTTCTCAAGTAGAACAAGTCCATCAAATAAATTTTTTGGACCTGTTCAAATGTTTAAAAAACTGAGATAAAGGACAACCAAGTTCTAAACTTCTGAAAAAGTACAAATTATAAATATCTGCTGCTTTCTTTAAGGAGAACTTTTGCATCATAATTTGCTATTGAATCTAGTCATCACCTCTAGTTTGTGGAATAAAAAATAATTGCCAATGACTTCAGTTTGAAAAGCTGCTATTTTGTATACCACTGTTGTGACTTGCTTATTTTAAAGTGTATTAATTTCATTTACTTGACTTTTAAAAATAGGATTTTTTTTTGAAACATATACTTCACTTATAAGGAAAGGTGTTTCCTGAGGAGCCCATGACAATCATAATTTTCTTATTCTTTTTTGGCTGGTGGTAAATATAGGAATGCAGTCAACAAAAATATAATGCCTAATAAAGACAGATTCTTTCTCAGAGTATAGTGTTAAATTTCCATTTCTTTCTCTGAAATTAAAATAGTTACAGAAAGGGAAAAATGTGGATTTCAAAGAGGGAGTCTTCAAGATGATTTAATGTAGTGGGTTTTTTTAAACATCAGTTTTAATGGCGTTCAAGTACTTTGGTTCATTAAAAAAAAAAAAAAAAGGCTGAAGTAAAAAGATTAGTTCTAGAGTCTCAAGACTGAAGTTTGAAGAAATTGCCCCAGTAGAGAGATTTGAGTATAGGTGAGATTGAAAGAGGAAATGTTTGGGACTAAAGGAATTTCATACTTGTAAAGGGCCTAACCACGCCTTCCCTGACATCATCTCCCTGGCATGTGTTATAATAATTTAACTCCTCATAGTATCAACAACCATTTCCTTTGGAAAAAAAGAAAAAGGACGGTGTTTAACTTGGGATAATTTGCCTTCCCCAATGTCTTTTGCATAAATTTCTATTTCTTCTTGATGTTAATACAGTATATTGAAGGCCAATATGGGGTAGGAGGCAATGATGAAAGTAGGACTGACTGGTGGGTATTGCTAGATCCTCACTCTTTGAGAAGCTTGATTTACCTGAGATTGTCAAAAGTGTTTACTTAGGAGAGAGAAGAAAGTAGGAAACAATACTATAATCATTTATACTTCTAACAGGGAGAGAGAATTTTCTGTGTGTGTTTATTACATTTCCATCAAATCAAATTTAATAGAACTGAGAACTAAGAACTTTTAGATCTAGCATCTGTTGACTGGAACAGCTATTCTGTTATCAGTAGTAAATTAACTCAGATGACTAAAGTTTAGCCATAATACCTTTTCATTGATCCCTTCTTACTATTTTTTTAAATAGCCCCTTTTAATTGGGAGCTCCTTTCCATTTTTAGCAATATAGCCTAATTTATGCCCTCATTACTGACTATCTTTACTACTGTAATAAACATCCCACATCATCTCCTTGCCCCCTATTTCTCCACCCTCTACCCCTTGCCTCCAAATAATTTCATACCTACTGCCAGAACAATCTTCCAACAATCCAGCAGTCTGACACTGAGTATTTCCATATAAAAAACTTTAATGGCTGTATATTACCTGCTGAACAAAGTCCAAAACCCTAGCCCAACACCTACTATCTATCCAGCCTTTCCTTATCCTCCGCATTTGACCCATAGTCCCCCTGCCCCACACTGATTCCCATTCACTCTCCTAGCCAGTTGTGTTACTGCAGTTTTCTGATTGTTGGTTTACATTTCTCATTCCATAGAAAAATATGCAGTAAAGTAGAAAAATAAAGGCAAGAAATAGGACAAGGGAAAATATAGATTAGAATAAGAGGTCAATTGTAATAAAAGTCAAATGTGCAAACCATAAAATTATATGCTGGAAGATGAGGACTAAAGAATAGCCATTGATTTTGTTAGTATAAAGATGGTTGATGACTTTGACAAACGATTTTGGAGGAGTGGGAAGCAAAAGCAAGATTGAAGTGGGTCGATGAGTGAAAGGAGGTAAGGAAGTATAGATGGTGTGTATAAACTAATCTTTTAAGAACTTTAAGTTGTACAGCGAACTCAATTAAAAAATAGGCAAAATATCTGAATAGATATTTCTCCAAAGGATCTACAAATGGCCATGAAAAAATGCTCAACATCATTAACCATCACAGAAATGCAAATCAAAACCACAGTGATATACCACTTCACACCCACTAGGATGGCTATAATCAAAAAGACAGATAATAAGGTGGAGTAATTTAGAATCTTCACACACTGCTGGTGGGAATGTAAAATGATACAGCTACATTGGCACAGTTTGGCAGTTTCTCAAAAAGTTAAACACAGACCCAGGCATTCCACTCCTAGATATATACCCAATAAAAGTGAAAACATATATCCACATAAAAACCTGTACACAAATGTTTACAGAAGCATTATTCATAATAGCCCCAAAGTGGAAACAATTCAAATGTCTTTCACCTGATGAATGAATAAATAAAATATAGTGTGTACCCATACAGTAGAATATTACTCAGCAGTAAAAAGGAGTGGAATACTGATACATGCTACAAAATGGATGAACCTTAAAAACATTAAGCTAGTGAAAGAAGCCAGTCATAAAAGATCACATACTGTATGATTCCATTTATATGAAATGTCCACAATAGGGAAACCATAGAGACAGAAAGTAAATTAATGTTGCCTAGGGCTGAGGGGTGGGGGAGAAGGTAATTGATATTGGGTTTCTTTTGGGGGTAATGAAAATGTTATAGAATTGATGTGGTTATGGTTGCACAACTCTGTGATCTAAATACCATTGAATTCATTTATTTATTTATGCATGTGACTGGCCAGTATAGGAATCCGAACCCTTGACCTTGGTGTTACCAGCACTAGGCTTTCCCAAGTAAGCTAACTGGCCAGCCTGAATTTATACTTTAAATGGGTAAATTGCATGGTATGTGAATTATATCTCAGTAAAGTTGTTATTAAAAAAAAGATGGGGAGCAGAGAAATGAGATAAAAGCTGGAAGAGGGGGTGGTGTCAAGAGGGAATTTTCTTTTCTTTTCTTTTTCGCAGCTGGCCAGTAAGGGGATCAGAACCCCTGACCTTGTTGTTATCAGCAGTGTGCTCTAACCAACTGAGCTATCTGGCCAGCTCCAAGAGGGCATTTTCTTAAAGGTGGGAGATATGGAAGCCAAATGTAAAGAGAATCATGACCAGTTACTTGATATTTATTCTAAAAATATATGTATATATTCATATTCCTCCAGTTCTCTTATCCTTTGCTATGCTTTATGTATTCAATATCTTCTCCTTTTTGTTGTTTCTTGCTTCTGGAGTGGCCATTCTATTCATTTGTTCACACCACTAACATTCATTGAAGAGCTCCAGCATTCTAGGCCCTGGGGCTAAGGCATGATTGTGGCTCTTCAAGAACTCCCTAAAACTGTCTTTCGAAACCCTACCCATCCCTTTAAGTTCAACTGAAATGTTATCTCATATAAAGCTGCTCCTAATCCCTCCGCTTCCCAGCCACAAAGGGAACTTTTTTCTGAAGCCCCATAAAGTTGTGTACGTCTTATATGGTGTTTATGTAATTTTGCATTCTATTTAGGTAATCGTCTTATCTTTGTTGCTAGAGTGTAAGCTCTGTAAGGTAGAAAGAGTGTTACTCAGTTTATTATCCTCCAAAATACCTAGTAAAGCATTTTAAGCCTGTCTAGTAGGTACTCAAAAAATATATCCTAATAAATGTGATTAAGCTAATGTTAGGCACTAAGTCAAGGTTAAGCAAAGGCAGCATTGCCTTCTATATAAACCCTGAAATAAGGAGTAAGATAGATCTGAATTTAAATGTGGCTTTTGTCACTTATTAGGTGTGTGACCTAGTGCCAAGTTTCTTAGGCTTTCTGACCTTGAGTTCTTTATCTTGAAGTATTGATGTACTTTATTAGATTATTTTGAGGATTAGTAATGTTTATAATCACATATCAGTATGTAAACTGTTACTTTTCATATAAAAACAAAAACTTTTTTCTTTATGCCACTTTATCCTCCAGCTGCTATCCCTTTTCTCTTCTTCTCTTTATAGGAAAATATTTTGAAAGAGTTGTTTAGGTAAGAGTTGTATATACTTGCTGTCTTCGATTTATTTTCTTCCATTCTTTTTTATTATCTTTAATATATTATTTGATAATACAAAAGATTATATGTAGTTACAAAGCATAGTAACAAAAGAAACATCTGTGAACTCACCTTCCAACTCAGGTACTAGAATCATTGCCTATAAATTACATATACCTATGAGTTTCTTCCCATTCCATCCCTTGCATCCCCTCTAGAGGTAACCACTATCCTAAATTTATTTTTATCATTCTATTGCTTTTTGATAATAGTTTTTTTTATTTTTTATTTTTTGGATTTTTTTTTTTTTTTGGTCAGCCGGCTTGGACAGGGATTCGAACCCTTGGCCTTTGTGTTATAACACCATGCTCTAGAGTGGCCATTTAGCTCAGTTAGTTGCAGTGTGGTGCTGCTAATGCCAAGGTCAAGGGTTTGGATCCCAGTAGCAGCTGGCCGCCAAAATAAAATAAAATAAAATAAAAACACCGTGCTCTAATAGGCAGCCTGATAACCTAGTTTTAGAATCATGTTTAATTCACTTGTTTGCATTGTTCTAAGTGCTTTATAGTTATCCATAAAATATATAGTTATATAATTATATATTATTTCATTTAATCCCTGCAACAACTTCAATATTATTATCCTTATTTTACAAATGAGGAAGAATTATCTAGAGAGAGTTTTGTTGTTGTTGTTTTTGGTGGCTGGCCAGTAGGGGATCTAGGCCCTTGACCTTGCTCTTATAACACCATGCTCTAACCAACTGAGCTAAGCAGACAGCCCCCTGGTCGCAGAGAGTTTAATAATCACACTGCTAATGAATGGGCCAGCTGGGATTTGAACCCATGTCTATACTCTCAACCACTGTCATATTGTCTTATTTCAGTGCATAGTTTTCTGTTTTTGTTTTTTGTTTCATTCAGTATTGTGTTTTCACAATCCATTCATGTTGCGTGTATGTAGTCTATTCATTTTTCAGTGCTATGTAATATTTCGCGACTATACAATAATCTATCCATTCTCCTGCCAAAGGGCTTTTGAATTGTTTCCAGGTTTTGTTTGTTTTTGCTATTCCTGACATTGCTGCTCTGAACATTCTCATATGTGTCGTATACTTGTGCAAGAGTTTCTCTTGGATTTATACCTAGGGGTTAGATTGCTGAGCCATTAGGTGTGTGAATATTCAGCTTTAAGAGATAATGCTAAGTTGCTTTCAAAGTATTGGTCCAAATTTGTTCCTATCAACAATGTATAAAATTTATTGTAGATTCACATCCTCTCCACTTTTTGATAATATCAGTCTTCTCTCATTCTTTCTTAAACCCAATCTAATTGGGTTTTTTACTCCTACCACTCCACCAAACTACTCTTATGAAGGTCTGCAATGACTTTCACGTTATTAAGTAAATGCTTAGTTCTTAGCCTCATCTTACTTAACTCATCATCAACATTGGACACAGTTGATCACTCTCCTGGCTTTCCTTTCATATCTATGGTCTCTCCTCTTCAGCCTCTTTTGCTGGTTCCTCCTCATTTTCCTGACCTCAAAACCTTGGAGTACTGCTGGACACCATCCTTGAGTTTATTTTCTGTCTACACTTCTCTTTTCATAATTTTATCCAGTCTGATAGCTTTGAATATCACCTATATGATGGCAACTCTCAAATGATATTTCCAAGTTGGACTGCCCTTCACATTTCAGATTCATATATTTAATGTCACACTTGTCATCTCCATTTAGATATTTATTAGATATTTCAAACTTAACATATTTAAAATTGAACTCCCGCCTGCTCTCTTCCTTCCTGCCCTGCCAAAACTGTTCTCCTCACTGTCTTTTCCATCTCAGTAAATGGCAACTTTGTTCTCCAGATGCTCAGGTCAAAAACCTTGACGTTTTCCTTGATTCTTCTTTTCTTCCCACAGCCCTATATCTAATGGCATGATACCAGTACCTATTTTGTTGGACTGCTAGTAATGAATGCCTAGCACATAATAAATGGTCATTAAGGTTAACAATTATAACTAAAATTACCCATGGAAATATGATTCCATTCTCATTATTCTTGTTTGGACATAAAAAAGCTTACAGTTTGTCCCATCTTAAAACAAAACCCTGCTTTGATTCCATGTCTCCTGCCAGTTACTGTCCCATTTCTCTGATTACTTTCTTTGTTGTTGTTGTTGTTCTGTTTGTTTGTTTTGGTGGCTGGCTAAGAAGAATTGTTCTGTGCTGTGATAAACTATTGCTCAGGGACTACTATATGTATTTTTTTTAAACAGGAGAAGCAGGAGCCTTTGTTAAGGTCCAGCAGATATGGAGGTGGGTGGAGGTGGAATGCCAGGACTGGGCCTAGGAAAAGGAAGAGGAGAGGCAAAGGGCTCCTGGGAGCAGGAACCCACTCCTCTCTGCACCCCTGCCCCATCCCTTTTTCACCTGCCCCCTGCCTGTGGGAACACAGAACACCAAGAACTGACAACTGGGGCCCTCCAGGGCCACAGCTTGGGGCACAGTACAGAGTCCAGGCTTCTGTCTTCCCATAGTGGGACATTTGGGGATCTCAGAGATCCCCCTTTCCCCGCCCCTCACCAGCATAAAGTGGGGAAGCTCCTTTTCTGTCTCCCAGAACAGAACAAACTCTTGTTTTCTGTAGTTGGAGAAAGGGAGTGGAGCTTGGGCCTCTGAGCCGGACCTAGGAAGAGAGTTTTTGAGACTCCACCATTAGACTTGAAATGGATCTGTACTATGGTCCTTTTTCTTGGTGGTTGTTGTGTTTTAGGAATTGTCTGTATATTCTGGATATTAACCCCTTTTCAGATATATAATTTGCAAATATTTTCTCCCATTCAATAGGTTGTCTTTTCACTCTCTTGATTGTGTCCTTTGATACACAGAAGTTTTTGGTTTGATGTAGTTCAATTTGTCTACTTTTTACTTTTGTTGCCTGTGCTTTTGGTATCACATCAAATCACAAAGAAATCTTTGCCAAATCCAACATCACGAAGGTTTTTCCTCTATGTTTTCTCCTAAGACTTCTTACATATATTTTTTGATGCTATTATAAATGGAATTGTTTTCTTAATTTCCTTTCAAATTGTTTGTTCATGGTTAATATATAGAAACACAGCTGATTTTGTGGATTGATTTTGTATCCTGAAACTTTGCTGAATTTGTTCATTACTTCTAACAGCTTTTTTTCCTAGAATCTTTAGGATTTTCTACATGTAATATCATATCGTCTGTGAACACAGCTGTATTTCATTTTTTAAGTTAATTCTTATTTTTTCAAGTAAGACATATACCCAGTTTAAAAAGTCACATAGTTTAACAAGGCTTATTGCATAAGGAACCCAATTATTCCATCCCTTTCTATTGCTTATTCCTATTGCCCAGAAGCAACCATTTTCAATTTTTTTTTTATTTTTTAAAGTGGTATTTACCTGCATATTGGTAACTAACATGGTTATACTGTTATTTCCTGGTTTTTCAATTTTAGATATATATTGCCTTTCTGCTATAGAGGATGAGAGTTTCTCTTATACCCTGTGTCTCTATGTCCCGACTTCCATTCTCTTCCCAATATCCATGCATAAGTAGTGTCACAATTCTTAGTTAAATCAGTATTCAGTGTTTATATTATTATGACTTTCTAAATATTATTCCTAGCTAAGCTGTATAATATGCTATGATAATAATTCTTTTTTTGTTCAATTTTTTGTTTGTTTTCCCTGATGTTAGTTATTACCTTGTTTTCTTAGCTTTATTTTATTTAACAGCATTTTTACATGCCAGGTACTGCTCTAAGCCCTTTACAAAATTTAACTAATTTAAGCTTCCTAAAAATCCTATGAGGTAAGTGTTATTATTACCCCCATTTTACATATGTTGAGGCACAGACCAGTTAAGTGACTTGCTCAAGGTCACAAAGCTAGTAAGTACTGTAGCCAGTGTCTAAATGTAGACAGCCAGCCTAGCTCCAGAGTTTTGCTCCTAATCTTTACACTACGCTGCCTTTCTGTGTACTCTTCACCCTCCTTAAACTTTCTGACAAGTGTAAATCTCTCAGTGCATTTAAACTGATGAGGAAATCTGTCATTTTATTTTTTTATAAATTAGAGACCTCTATCCTGGAGCTCCTTAACCATCTGCTCTAATTTGGACTGGTTGTTCTCTGCACAGCTGTATCTCAGGATCTTCCTTTACTGTTGTCCTGGGAATTTTCTTTGCTTCTTCCCTGGGTAGGATCCTCTGTTTCTCAAGTCATTTCCTTTGTTGCTTAACTCCCTTATTATGGTGGAGTGACACAGAGTACAAAAGAAAGAAATTTTTTGATAACTGGCTAGTCTGAAAATGTTTAATCTATCCTAACACTTAATTGATAGTTGACAAAATATGTAACGATTGGTTGAAAATAATTTTTTTCCTCACAGTTTTGAAGGCATTGCTCCGTTGTCCCATAATTTTCAGTATTGCCATTGAGCTGACTGATGCCATTTTGATTCCTGATCTTTTATTAGAAACCTGCCTTTCCCTCCTCTCTTGTTAAGGGTTTTAAGATCTTATCTTTATCCCAGTGTTAAGAAATTTCTTGAGGATGTACCTTGTGTGGATCTTCTCTTACTCGTTTAGAGTTAGATACTCATTTTAACCTGGAAATCCATATCCTTTGGTTGTGGGGTTTTCTTTGTTGTAATTTACTCCCTTTATTTTCTGTATTTTCTTTCTGAAGTTCTATTTGTATATACGACTGCCTAGATCAATTCTTTTCTTTTCTTTCCTGTTTTCCATTTTTTAATCTTTTCATTTTCTGGGAGATCTCCTTTACTTTATCTTCTATTTATCTTCTAGCTCTTCTATTGATATTTTTTTCTTAATTTTTTTTTTTTTTTGGCAGTTTATCAAATTTAATCCAGCAGCCTAAAATTTCTTTCTTTCTTTTTTTAAAAAAATTTTTTATTGAATCAAAATTGATTATACATATTTTGGGGTTTCAACATTGAGATGTGTTGATCAAATCAATATTACTAGTATATATATTGTTACAAATCATAATTATTCTTTATCCCCCTTGTCCAGTCTCTCCCCATCCCCCTTTCTGACCCTCCTCCCCCCTCTAATTACCCTAGATTTCTTCTCTCCAGAAAGAATAATGGTTATTCTGTTGATACATTGCCTAGATGATCTGTCCAGTGCTGAGAGGTGTGATCAGGTCCCCCAGTATTATCATAGAGCAGATGCTTCTTCTGTCACTCTGCAACAGGTTTTGTGGAGAGAGACATCCTCTTCTTTTCTTTATCTCTGCTGGTGACTCTCCTTGTGTCAATGCACTCCAGTGGTTGGCGGACCATCTGCGTGGTGGTTGTGGCATCTAGCTGCTTTTGCGGCAGACATGGTTATTGTGATGGCTGTGGTGGGCCACCCACACGGAGGTGATATTTTTGGCATGCTCCTTGGTGCTGGTGGTGTGACTGGTTATGGGGAGTGTCTGGTCCCCAGCTCCATCTTTGGGTCCCTGGGCAGGCCCCTAGGCGCTGGCATGGTGTGCCTGGTTGTGGGAGGGGGGCCCGGTCCCTGGCTCCATACCTTAGGTCCCTGGGTAGACCCCGAGGTGCTGGTGCAGTGTGCCTGGTTGTAGGTGGGGGTCCTGTCCGCAGATCCATGCCTCATGTCCCCTGGCGGGCCCCAAGATGCTGGTGGTGTGCCTGGGCGGGAACTAATTTTATGTCCTTTGCTTACTTCTAACATGGGGAACTTTCTGTGGGAACTAGTACTTGAGCTATGCTGTTGAGTTAAATGCTGCTTTGCTGCTGTTTCCCTAGGGGAGGCTTTTTGTGCAGCTCAGGGTTTAATGGTTGATCTTATAGGTACTTCCGGCTCTCCAAAGACTCAGTGCACCTGGGTTGTGTAGAAACTCTGATCTGGGCCTGAGCTTTTTTTTTCATCAAACTGCACCCCATGCAATTCTGCATTCCCGACCAGTCTCCTCTGAGTGGTCCTGTGCTGATTGGAGGGCAGATCGGCTGTCCTTGCTGTGTCTCAGTGTTCTCCCAGTGGACCCATCTCCCCCACTGCCCCTGCTCAAAACACTTCCTATGGGACAGGCCCTGCGTCCGTCCCTTGCATTGACTCACCAGCCTCTGAATGGCTCCCCTTTTTCAGCTGTTCTGGCTCCTCGCTCCTGTGTGGGTCCACGGGAACCCTATTAGTGGTCTTGCTGTACTGGGGGGCCACCAAGGCCCTTTTCTCCCCTGCCACCTCCAAATAACTCCATCTAAAGGGCACAGCTGTGGCTTCTGCTGGCTCCTGCTCCATGCGCTCAGCAGCTCCAGCATTAAAGCGGCAGCAGCCTGAAATGCTCCGAGCAGTTTTTTCTTTCTTTCATTGTGGTTTCTCCCACCTCCATGAACTCTGTAGGTCTCTCCGTCTCTTCCCTTGAGCTCCAGCGGCCCCAGCTTGGCTGATGTTACATTTTTATAGTTGTAAATTGGTTGATTTGTGGGAGAGAGTGATGCTGGAGACCATCTATTCTGCCATCTTGACCGGTACTCTTTTTTCTTAATTTCTTTATTTTCTTTTTTAATTCTATTGATATTTTTGATATCTGCTATCATATTTATATTTTCCAAAAGCTCTCTTGAGAGATTGAAACCAGATCGAAACCCTGTTGGCATAGGAAGACCTTACCAAGTAGTAAGCTTCACTGCAGGATGATCAAGCTGATGCAAAAGGAGAACCAGAAGTGTTATTTATAGGGCTTTTCTGTTGGATTGGTCAGTTTCCCCAGAGAGAAATCCAGTCTCCTAGGAGGGATGGGGCTGGAGAAATGACTAAGAATGTTACTTAATTCTCATATTTTCAGTTTTGTACTTATTCTCACCTAGCTGTGGTTGGTGACTGTGAATCCAGAATCCCTCTGGTGCATCCTCCTCAAAGGATAAACTAGTTTTTTCTAGAGAGGAAGTGAGAAGTGAGATAGTGGTAGTCTGACTGGGTGGCTAATACCCCTGTCTTTTTAGGTACCTGGTGCCTCCAATTTCTGAGCTTTTCTGGAATTCTAGAGGAGACTCACCTTTCTCCTTGTTTTCTTCCTATTGGGTTTTAACTTTGTTTGCTCTTCTAAGTCATATATCATCTATCTATCTGATGTCCACCTTCTAAAATGTTAGCATCTGTTACCTGTTCCCTTTGTCTTTGGAGGTTTATGTCTTTTTAACAATAATTTTAGTGGGATCTGGGAGTCTTTAGAGAAAATTACATATATTCATTTCAAAATCTCCTACTCACTATTCATCTCCCTCCAATCTGGATTTTGCTCCTACTGTCCCACTAAAACAGGTCATCATAATCACCAGGTACTTCTAAGTTGCCAAATCCACCTAGCTTTTCTTAGTTTTCATCTTATGTAATTTCTTAGTGGAATTTGCTGGAGTTGACTGTACCCCATATTTTGGCTCTTTTCTTGGCTGTGGTAACACTTCTGTCTTGGGTTTGCTCTTTTTTGCCCTTCTCTTTTGGTTTCCTTGTCAGTTACTCCACTTTAATCTCTGAGTGTTTAGAATTCTTTATTTGACCTCCTTGCCTTCTCTCTAAATATACTTTCTTCCTAGATTTCACTTATTACTATTTTAACAGATTTATACATTATAATTGCTAGACTGGACCTCTATGTGTCCAACTGACTGCTTGATATTTTCTCCTGTAAATCTCACAGATTATTCAAATTCAAAATATCCAAAATGTAAAACTTGTTTTCTAAGCCTCAAACTGGCTTTTCCCCTATCTCTGTGACATCTCCATGAAATTACTCAAGCTAGACACCATCCTTTCCTACAACCAACCTATAGCAAGTACTGTTGATTCTACCTACAGATTAAATCTCAAATCTTTCCATGTCTTTCCATCTTTACTGCCACCTCTATAATTCTAAGCTATGTTGTCTCTTGTTTGGACTATCATAGAGAACTTCTAATTCATGTTCCTATTTTAACTACTGCCTCATTCTAATTCGTTCTTCTCATTGTAGCCAGAGTAATATTTTCAAAACACAGATCAGATCTTGTAACTTCTTTCATACTTAAAATTATTCACTGACTGTCTGTTGTGTTTAGAATGAAAGCCAAGCACTTTACCACAGCCTAGAAAGTTCTCCCCCTCCATTCTTCATTACACTCCAGCTTCACTGGCCTGCTATCTGTTCCAATTTCCGTTGAAAGTCCCACCTTATGTCTTTTAACCATGTTGTTCCCACTTTCTGGAATGATCTTTTCTTTCATTCTCTGAATGTCTAGTTTCTTCACATCCTTGAAGTCTTACTCAAATGTCAGTTGTCTGAGTAGCTTAGTGAAAGTAAGTCACAGCCTTCTGTTCTTTTTCTTTGTGGCTAATTATACAATTATTTTATAATTATTTGATTAATATCTCTCTCCCCACTAAACACTAAATTTCATTAGGGCCAGAAGCACGTTTTCCTTGGTACTTAACATAGACCCTGCTACTTATTAATTATGTAATTTTGGAAAATCAACTTACTCCTCTAGAAACTCAATTTCCTCATCTATGAAAACTAAAATGGAAATGATACCGATCTCATTATCTTCTTATGAGGATTATATTAGATAACAAAATCTTACAATAATCCTACAAAATCCTACCAGGGCCTACAATATGGCAGATACCCAGCAAATGTTAATTTCCCTTTCCCTGAGAAAAAGATAATAAAATAATAGTTCAATTGCCACTTTCCTTTATTGACTTTTCCAGTTTTGTTTTCTTGATATTAACATCAGTATTCACTTTTGAGAGGCAAGGCTAAGGGACACTTTTACATTTTTACTGTGGGATTTTGTTTTGATTTTGGGGGGTATAGTTTTGTCATCGTTCTATTTTTGCATTATATTTTCTGCCTTTTGAAAGCCAACCTTTTCTCTTTTTTTGCATTTCTTCATAACATCTCCACATGCTGTACAGAAGGTACAACAGATAATTGTTTAGTTATAGATTCTTTTTTCTACTCTCTATATAGTAGGTGCTTAATAAATGGTTGTCGAATGGGTTAGTATTTATAATGCTACATGTCAACTGACCCAATTTCTTCAACAGATGAATTGCGCAAAGAAAGTGGATGGATAGGAAACCTTTCCACTGATTAAAACAGATATCAGATGTAACAACTGATCACAATATGTGGACCTTATTTGAATCTTGTTTCAAACAAATAAACTTTTAGATGAAACATAACAAGAATTCTGGCATTTATGGGACAATTAGGAATTTTTAACTGTAAACATTTTATGAAATTAAAGAATTACTAATTTTTTAGGTGATATAGTGGTATTGTGGCTTATGTTTTTTTAAGAGTTCTTTTCTCTCAGAATAACATGCTGAAATATTTGGGGATAAAATGATGTATCTGGGATTTGCTTTGAAATAATATGGGAGGTAGGGAAATAGGTGGAGATACAGATGAAAACAAGTTTGAAAATAATGTTGTTTTCCCCATTCTCTGAATCAGCACTGGCTTTTTTTCTTTTTTGGTGGCTAGCCAGTATGAAGATCTGAACCCTTGACTTTGGTGTTATCAACGCTGTGCTCTACCAACTGAGCTAATAGGCCAGATCTTGGCTTTTAAAAAAAAAAAAGGATATGAGCAACTTTAATATCACACCACACTAGTTATTACCTAAGGGCACCACTGAATGCAGCTGTCAGGAATAAGCCTTAGAAAAGATAGACAAGTGAAAAAATGAAGGAAGAAAGGAAAGGAGTAAGAGAAGAAGGAGATAGAGAAAAGGAAAGAAATGAGGGATAATAGAGGGTTGCTGCTAAGCCATGAATTTCTTACTCCCAGTCTAAATTTTCTTTGAATTTTCACCTCCAGAGGATACCTTTATAACATAAGTAGGAACCTGAGATTCTGCTCTATAGGTCTTGTCAAAGTTATTTTTTAATAAGGAAGAAGAAAAACAGCTATTTTGTCTTAATATATTGGCCTAAGAGAATAAGAATTTCCCCCTTTTCTATATTTTTTATAGTTCTAGTATATTGTAGCTGTTATAAAAATAGTATATTTTTATGTGACTGTGAACACTGTGACCCTGTGGAAACTTTTACATAATCTCCCATATCACTCTTCAAGAACTAGATAGAACTTTCTCCTCCTTTTTGGAGACCTTATCCTTTTGTTTATATAATTGGCCTTTGGTATTCAGTTCTCACTTTGGCACCCAGTCCTCACCTCCACCCACTCCTTACCTCCAACATGTGCCCCATTTCCAAATTTAGTTTAAGATAATGAGTTTGATAACCTAGGTTCATTCTCCCAAGGACTAGTTCTGTTCAGGTTATTGTCTTTTTGAGATTTAAGGAATGTTAGGAATTAGAAGAGCATAGGTCCAGGAGTTAGTTAGGCTGTGTAGACTCAAGTGTTTTAATATTCTATCCTAGTTTCTGGGTTGGCCAGTTAGCTCAGTTGGTTAGAGCATGATGCTGATAATACCAAGGTTCAGGATTCAATCCCTATACCAGCCAGCTGCCAAAAAAAAATCTGTTCTAGTTTTTTAAAAAATGGTATTCAGACTTTTAAACAATTATTATTTGTTTTTAAATAGATAATAGATATGTGGACTTGGGACAACTTTTAAAAGGTTCAAACAGGTATAAGTGAAACAAAGAAAAAGTCTTTCTTTTTAACCCCGCCCTCCATTTACCTAGTTCCCCTGCCTCATGGCCATCGCTGTTAACTGTTTCTTGTGTGTCTTTCTAGAGATATTTCTATGTATATTATATCAGGCCTTTAAAAATTATATATCCAGAGTTTTCTGTGACTTGTAAAAAGTAGGCTAGAACAAGGATTAAACTTTATATACCTAATGTGTTGCTAGGTGGTTTCCGATATACATTTTATTTTGATCTGCAAGTAGACTGAGCACACATACCTTTTATATCCTTGGTTAGGCCACTTCCTTCAGATGTGTAGCATTGCCAGTGTTTATTGTTTGATGTATCAAAAATATTTCTGTAATGACCAAAGGAGCACAGTCATTTCATGACTTTGAAACTTTGGGCCTTTATAAAATCAGATCCCTAACTTGCCAGTGTTAGTATTCTTTGAATGGGTAATGTGAGGGTAAGGAAGAGGGTTGCTGTTGTTTCCTGACTTCCTTTGGGTGTGTGATCTCTGTATTTCTGACCAAAATGAAATAGTGTCAAATGATAAAAATACAGTAAATGACAAGGTAGAGTAAAATAAACTGGAGGCAGGCATTGTCTTTTCCTCTATCTTTTCTCTGTATGAAGCAACTATATTATAGAAAAGAGGCAAATATACTTTACCTAGTTAGTGCCTCTGTAAGCCATGAAGCTCTAATGATGTTGCTATTCTGTTTCACTTTGCATCTCCTTCCCAAACCATCTATCCTCCTGAATGCATCATCCACTAGCCAGGCCAAATAGTGGAGGGTTTGCTAATGCACAGTAACACTCAATGGGGGCTCAGTTGTACCCCACCTGTGTTCTCCCCAAGCAACTGGCTGTTATGGTCAAACTTCAACTGCTTAACTTCCAAAGATCAGATTCTTTTTCTGTGCTAAGAAGTTATTAAACTTTTTGGTGAATGTATATGTTTCATTGACTTATGAGATATTGCCACACTGACATGTACCCACAAACTGGTGGTGCAGTTGGCTATTCTGTGGGCTTGGTTGCAGGCATGTGCTTGTGCTGCCTAAAAACACTGTGCCTAAAAGGGCTAGCCCACCTTACTGTTGCCTGTATACTTCAGTTGAAGGTTCTTGCTTTAGTTAGTCTAGTTAAGCATCAGTTTTATGTAAGAGATTTTCCTCTAACTTCTCATTTGATTCATGGTTCAGATGCCTTTGTTCTAAATGTTCTACCCTGAATAGACATTACCTATTTCCAGGGAACTTTGAACTGTTCTTTTTCTAGAAGGGAGAGAAAAAAAAGATGTAGGGTCATATAAAAGACTGTCTTATATGTTCACTTCATTATGTGCCCTGTTTTGGGTACTGCCAGTATTTAGGATTTCTGTTACTTACTTTTACTTAAAAAGTAGAGTGATATAACAAAGTGTTGAAATAAGTCTGAGTCTTAGTTTCCAAGTTTTAAAAGGAGAATGACACATCTTCTACTCCACTTTACAGAGTTGTTTGGAAGACCAAATGAATCATATATGTGACAGGACTTAAGATACTATTAAAATGTTAAAGAAATAGATATAGAACAGAGTTCTGCATTAAGCTGTGCCTTGACGATTTTTTCAGTGAGGAGGTTCTTTATCCAGTCTTTTTTTTTTTTTTTTTTTTTCCGGTGACCGGCGCTCAGCCAGGGAGTGCACCGATCATCCTTATATAGGATCCGAACCCGCGGCGGCGGGAGCGTCGCCGCGCTGCCAGCGCAGCACGCTACCGAGTGCGCCACGGGCTCAGCCCTTTATCCAGTCTTGAAGAAAGCAAGAGTTTTATCAAGAGTTTCAGGCACAAATCTTCTTTCACCTGAGCCTGTAGGGTACAATAGGTTCATCAATCGGGGTCCCAAAAGGAAACAGCATACCCAAACTGAGTAATTTGAGAAGGGTTTAATAAAGGACTATTTACAAAGGGATTTAGGGAAACCGGTGAGAAAGGAGACGAGTACCCTAAGGTCAGTAACTACAGAGCTTACATTACCTCTGCATCTAAAGGGGCAAGAGATTGAGAGATGTTACCAGAATCTGAGAATAGCTGTATGGAGAGAGCTGTGGGCTTCAGTAGAGGTATGCAGCCAAATCATGGTGTTCCAGCAGAGGAAGTAGCTGGGGATACAAGTACTCAGATCTCATTTCCCTCCTGCCCTTTAATCTCTTACCTTTATACATCTGTTGGCCAAACTAAACTGGAAGCCAGAGGGAAGGGTCAGCTGCCAGGTGCATAAAGCAAGGTGAACAAGGCGGGCAAGTAGATCTGAAAGGGTAAATAGATTCCTTGGCAACACGCTGTGGCTGTATGCTTAACTGAGAAGTCTACAGTTATTTTGGCTTGGGACTTTAAAATGTCAGTTTTGTACTTGAGCCCCAGTTTGAGTACCACCTAGTCTAAATGTAACTCCCTGGAGGCCACGTGCACCTTACTGTTACCACGTTGGTATTCAAGGGATGAGGGAAATAGATTGCTATTATAGTGGTAAGAGCCAAGAAAGAGAAGGGAAGAAGGGATAAGGAGCTGGAGATGGTGTTAGGTTTACTTGATTTAAGAGGAAATAGTAGAAAGTACTGATGGTCAGCTTTTAAAACCAGCTAGGCTAGGCAGATATGTGGTATGTGTTCTCTGCCTCAGCTGTATGTGTTCCAGAGATGCCTTTCTTGTTTTGTGGTGTTGTTTTTCAGAAAAGGGGATTTCAGGAAATATCCCATTCTTTCTCTGCTGTGACTTGAGCTTCAGTAAAATATATTTATCTTGTGACTTTTCTACCTGGAAATGAAGTAGTGGGATCAAACTAGGCTGAATTCTGTGCTAGTTCGTGGTAACCAGTGATAGCCTAATATCAGCTTAGCAGTTAGCAAATCCCATAAATTTATTTCACTCATTTTAATAAATGCTGACCATGTGCCAGGAACTTAGCTAGGCAGCAGATGTGGGATGGGGTTTTCTCCTGCTCTGGTGGTTAATAATAAAGTTAAGCATTCGGTGTGGGGATGATTTTGATAGCAAATGAATGGATACAGGATCTGTGAGTTTTATTAAACTGGGCACAATGAACAATCAGAGAACCTAATTTTCAAAAACACAACTTCCTTATAGACAGTGTTTTACTTACACTAGATTCTAATTAACAGGAAGCTCATCTGACTGGATCAGTCTCTTAAAGATCTGATGAAAACCTGATGATTGGGAAGTAGGCATTGTACCATCCCTACCATTATGATCTCTTGAAAGAGAGCAAAGGGAAGGACATTCTCTTGTCTCCTAGTTTCCCGTAACTCAGCAAGATAGTAAACATGAAATTCCTACTGTAGGAACAGGGGAGTTTGATTTTTCTTTTCTGGGTAAAAGATGAAGAAGGTATATATTCTATATCCCTGTCCTACCAGCTCCTTCCACAAATTAATTAATATTCTGGGGGAAGGAAGGATAGGACTATATTGTCTCTCTTTGCTTCTCCTCATCTGAAATGGTTCTCTGGGGCCAGCAGTCCTATGTCAGGGTCTAAGCTAGAAAATGAAGAGCAAAATGTTTCCCTTAATCCTGCTGTACTATGGTAGATTTCATAAACTGCTAAAATATAGAACTAAGGAGTAAACTGTGTATGTGCAAGTGGGTGTACATTTGTGATTGTGTATAGTGATGAAGATAGAGAACTATCTGCTTCTACATATTTTGGCCTGAGCAAAGACTTTTATTTTGCCAGCCGCCACCAAAAAAAAAAAAAAATTATTTTGAAGTTTGCCATAGGTCAGAGGTATGAAATACTCATACAAGAGGCACATTTCATATTAATTAATATTCTTTTAGGGGAAGATTTCCCCTCTTTGATAATCATGTTTCTCTTTTTCTTTTTCTTTTTCTTGTTACTACCCCAGTCCCTCACCACCACCACCAAAAAGAGAGAGGGGGGAAAAATCTGGAAATGAAATTAACATTTTAGAGGGACATAATACTAAATAGGGTTATACTATAAAGTGCTCTAAGCCAAGGGAGAACTGAAATATGAGTGTGATATAGTGAATTGCACTATATTATGGGTAATTATGCAAATTTAGATGAATCGAATATAAATATAAACACTAGAAATGTGATTAGAGCATAAGGATGTAAAATATGCCATGAAAGAATAGATCCATGTTTCCACCAGTCTGATATTTTGTCTCTAAACAGAAGTACATAGAAAATGAATCAGGGCCATACTGGCCAGCAACCAGAAAAAAAAAAGAGAAGAAAAGAAAATGTAGCAGGATCTGGTTGTCTGTCCTAACATCACCTGAGAAAGATTAGAGATGTTTTGTACCAAATCCTGTATTTTCTTGACCATAGTGTATCTAGTATTCATTCGTTTAAACTTTTAAAAACTTGATAAATAACTTTTCACTAAATTCCTGTTGGTATGGTAACTAATTTTATTTTTACTACCTGACATGATAATTAATATTTCCTTTTATTGTTCAAGTTTACAATAATTTTCAAGCTCCTGGAGATATTTTGCAGTTCTCATATACTAAAATTTTGTGAATAATCTGTATTCAACTTATTTATAACTATCATGTTTTGATACATTTTTATCCTTTTTTTTTTTTTGCTGGCTGATACAGGGATCAAACCCCGAACCTTGATGTTATCAGCACCACACTCTAGCCAACTGAGCTAACCAAACAGCTTGATTTGATAAGTTTTTATTATTTCCTCTTTATTAATTTTGAATGGAACCTAGATTTTTTTAGTCTTATTGCACTACACAGTTTATTTAAAAGGCAGACATTAATCATGTTCTGTTACATCTGTACGATAAAAAACATTCCACTACAATGTAAAGTACCTTTTTTCAAAACATTTTTTTGGGGTGGCTGGATGATATGGGGATCTGAACCCGTGACCTTGGTGTTGTAAAAAACCTTTAATAGGCTTATTTTGACCTCTCATTATTCCTGAAAGATAAGTAGGATAGTTATATATTTTCTTATTCTATGACAGAAGAATTCCTTTTACTTATTTATTTATTTACTTTTTAAATTCTCCTGTTGAGTTCATTGCTGTTAACGTTTGAAATCATTTTTACAGGGGACCAGGATCTTCTTCACTCTTCTCCATCTAAATGTACAATCCTCCTTACTGTTATGTTCATCATGTCTCCCTGCAGCCATATGTGTCATTGGCTCAGCAGATGGCACCACCTAGTCCAAGCAGCAGTACCCCTAACAGCAGTAGTGGGAGCAATGGAAATGACCAGCTGAGCAAAACCAACCTGTACATCCGAGGATTGCAACCAGGCACTACTGACCAGGACCTTGTCAAACTGTGTCAGCCGTAAGTTGGGGTACATGGAGGCAGGCTTCTAGGTGCAGTACAGATTTGAGTAGAAGCAGCCTGAGGCCTGTACCAGATGCAGTTGTCCCAGAATTGCGAGCCAAATAAACCTCTTTTCTAAAATTACCCAGTTTCAGGTATTCTGTTGTAAGCAACAGAAATGGACTAATACATACCTTCTAGTCCCTCACCTTTTATTTCCAGCCCATCATCAAAGATCTCCCCAGCTGTCCCTTCTCCCCATTGCCACCACTTCCAACCTTGTGCATGCCAGCACTGTTTCCTCCCTGGACTACTGTAATGGCCTCCTATCATAATCAGCTATTGTAACGATAATACTGTATAGCAAACCACCCCCAAATTCAGAGGCAAGTAGCAGCAAGCCTTTATTCTCACACTCTCAGGTTTGTAGGTCGACAGCCACCAGAAATTCTTATCCTGAAATGCAATAGTATTTTGCTTCTACCCCATAGTCACAAGGTTTCTCACAGCCCCTATTTAAAAAATTCTGCCTACTACTGATACATAAAACGTTTATGTGTTTCTCTGAGGGAAGCCAGAATGGGGATGGCCTCTGAAGCCTAGTATCCAACTCTGTTTCCAGCATCTCCCCTGAACTGATGGTCTTACTGGAAAGATTGTTATCCTTACACCTTGAATAGAAATGCTCAGTATCTCTATAGATATTGATTAGAAGGCAGTGAGAACTGACAGTGGGTCCAGAAGAAAGTGAGACTAGCCAGTTGAATTATATACTTTGGAGAATTTCTGCTGCTAGAGGTATTCCTAGTGAATCAGAGGAACCCTCAAATTAGTGAATAAAGAGGAAGATGGAGAAAGAGACTGTCACTTCGCATATCCCATTAAGACCCTTTGGAGTTCTTCATAGTATATTTGAGTCATGAGGTGAAGATAACTACTGTGGAATTAGCCCAGTTAGGAATGCTGGAAAAATTGCAAGAGTGCTGAGATGCCTAACTCCATTTCATTTGGCAGAAAAGCATGTGTTTCAAATAATATGTTTGGGGGAAAGATTAGAGGAAGAAGTCTGGAAGGGGTATGGACAGAGGGAAAGAACTGAGTTTGGGTAAATGAATGGTGGAAAGAGGAAGAAATAGGAACTGTGTACATTTACCATCTTTTTAAACTTTTTTTGTGTGTGTGGCTGGCCAATACAGGGTTCAGCCCCTGGACCTTGGTGTTATCGGCACCATGTTCTAACCAACTGAGCTAACTAGCCAGTTTGGTTGGCTTCTAAATAATAGATTGGTGTGGCCTGTTTGAACTTTATATAAATATAATCATAAAATACATACCCTTTTATGTCCAGCTTCTTTTGCTAATTGTTGTTTGTGAGATTTATCCATGTTGTTACATATAGCAAAACTTTGTTTATCCTTATTGCTTTACAGATTTCCATCAGAAGAATATATCATAGTTACCCATTCTACTGTTGTTGGACATTTGGGTAGTTTTCAGTTTGTGGCTATTCTGAATATAAATAATGCTGTTGTAAACTTACATGTGCTTTTCGTGCATACGTATACACATTCATGTTGGGTATACTTATATCCTAGGAATAAAATTGCTGGGTCATAGAATATACATCTGTTCAGCTTTTGTAGATACTCCTAAATAATTTTCTGAAGTGGTTAAACTAATTCAGTCTCCCATGATAGTACATATAAATTCCAGCCTCTCTAAATCCTAAAGAGGCAGAACATTTGCCCCCCAAAATGTAGTTGTATGGGGCATCAGGGGTACTCTATAAATCCCTTACACTTCTGAGGTAGTGATTTGGTGCATGCAAATCATATGGATTTTTGCTAGCGCCAGGCCATACAAACTCAATCTCTAAAGGTTAGGTATACGTATAAAACTGATTTGTCCTTTATCTCAGCTTACCTTGCTAAAACGGTACTTAAGTGGAACTTAGGAGACTTAGTCTAGGACTAGTCATTTTGGGAGAAGGTGGGAATTGGCAGAAATGTTGGTTTGTGACAGAAGATTATCATATCAATCTAGGCCCTTGATTTCTGCACTCTGTGTTTCTTGTACTAAATATAATGTGCTACAAAAATCTTCTCACATCACAAGACAGATAAGAAACTCAGTTCAACTTCAGTATACTTTTAGACTTTCATTTTGCCCTTCCTAACAGTTGCCTTACCTTTTGCTGTGTCTGAAGGGAAGAGAATGGTCAGAGCCAGTGCGTAGGATGGAAGTAAGGAGCCAAAAAGACTGTGGAGAAGAGGGAGGAGGCAAGGAAGAAATAGGTGCTAGAGCAGTTATGATGGAGGGAGGCTGGGAAGAGCAGTTGGGTGGATCCCTTGTGGAGGCTGTGCGCAGAGAGTTAACCCTTTCTAGGAAGGGTGTTTCTCATGCTTAGAGGGGTTTCCTGCCTTTGTCCCAATTGTCTTTCCCTAGGTTGTAGGGGAAGTAAATGTTGCTTGATCCTAAACCCTGGTGGGTGGAAAGGAGAGGCACAAAGTCTGGGACTGTAACTCTCGGTTCTCTTGGAGAAGCTCCTTCTTCCAAGGAGGAAGCAGCAGTGACCCAGCTGTTGCCAGCTGCAGTGGAAATTCTGAGCTCAAAGTCTCAGGCTGCTAGACCACAGCAAGCTCCACCCTGGGGCCTTGATAGGGATAGCAGCATGTGTGTCCTTTGGCCTACAGTCAGACTTCTCATGAGTCCCTCTCCTTGCCTAAATTTGGGAAATAATCCAAATATGTATCCCTGAAGGGCTAGGATCACCACATCCACCCCCATCCCCCTTTTAATGTGTTCTTTTTCCAGCCTCCAGGGCATTGCTTGGCTTATTCTGTCTAATCCTTTGGGTCACAGAAGTTTCACTAAAAAAATCAGTGAGGGGCCGCCAAGGAGCAAAAACAAATCAATCAATCATCATATATTCTTTAGGGATGAGAGGAGAGATGGGGAAAAAATGCTTCTTTTGGGGTATTGGTTTCAAGTTCAGTCCCTGCCAGCTGTTTTTAGTTGCTCTCGTACTCCTGACTTTGTTAGTGATTTTTGTTCTGTATCTTTAATACTTTCATCCTCCTAGAGTGGAATGCAGATGCTTTTTTTCTAATGGAACACCTCTAATGTAATCCCTGATCTGTGAGACTTCACGGCTAGTTTTGGGAACGCTACATGATTCTGCTGCCAAAGTATAATTTTCAAAAAGTTGAAAAACATGATTCTTGTACAGATACAGAATGAACATGTCAAAAAATTATGTAACTCATTAATGAGGGAACGAGCAGGATGGTGAAATGGGTTAAAAGAGCATTTGAGGAAATGAGTATAGGCACTGAAGAAAGAATGTTGGAATAAGATTGCTAGATTAGATACAAAACTGGTTCATGTCCTACAGGACAATAAAACCAGTAGCCTTTGGGATTATCATTTCTACCAGACAGAAATAATTTGAATTTCTACTGGACAAAAGTCTGCAGGTTAAATGTATCTTCACGGAGCCTGGGCCCTAATCATTAGTACTTCAAGCAAAGAAACATCCCTTAGATGATGAAATACTCCATACTGGGCTTTTAGACTGTTCCAGAATGACATTGAAAGGCTGTTGGCGTCATCCTGGAACATCTCCTTTTGCTTTATCACCAAGTTTTAGATGATTTTTTTTCTTTTTCTTTCCTTCCTTCCTTCCTTCTTTCCTTCCTTCCTTCCATTTTTTTTTGGCAGCTGGCTGGTGAGGGGATCCCAAGAACCCTTGACCTTGGTGTGTTACTAGCACCATGTTCTAACCAAGTGAGCTAACCAGCCAGCCATTAGATGATTTTCTTAACACTGATGTTACATCTGTTCTTGTTCCTACTTTCCTCCCTAACACATTCAAATCTTGACAGTGAGAAGTAGAATTCTTTGTGGTGCTGATAAGACCAAGGTCCAGGGTTCAATCCCTGTACTGGCCAGCTGCCCCCCACCAAAAAAAAAGGAGAGAGAGAGAAATAGAATTATTAGAATGTGATAAAGCAGGAGAGAGAGCCATTTGCAGTAGATTAAAGTTGAGGTCCCTTGAATATAATAATAATAACAGTTAATATTTTCAAGTGCTTAACATGGGGTAGACATTATATGGGTATTCATTAACTCATTTTGTATTTGCAGCAATTCTTTCTCCATTTTACAGGTGATGGTGAGGCTGAGACACAGAAAGTATTAAATGACTTGTTCAAGATCACACATAGCTAGAAAGTGGCAGAACCAGGATTTGAACCAAAGCAATTTGGCTCAGGTTAACCTTCAATTAGGGGGTCAGTAGAGGTGTGGGAATGGGGTGTGAGAGAAGAGAAATGTCTAGTTTTTTTCATAGGAGGAATGGTATTTGTCCAAAAGAAGATAATAAGTATAGTAATATCAAAGATTATATTTAGTCCTGAAGCAAGTCTAGCCAGAGTTCTGTCCTTACACATTCTGCTATGTGGACATTGTCAAGCTTCTTTCCCAAAAAGACAGTCATCTCTTTCCAACTGGTGTCTGAGTCTTAGCTGGGGAAGAGGAGAGAAGTGTGTTGATATTATAAGGATTACAGTTACCTTATTTCTTGTAGGCACCTTTGGGAGATAGGTTTATAGTAAGGGTGGCATTTTTAATTCATTTATTTATTTTTTATTAAGATTTGAGTAGGAAAAGTTGTCCTAGTGGGAGCACAGGAAGGGCATGGATTTATTCACATGTCTCAATCTCTGTCCTACTCTTAGTCCCTGCCCCCAGATTATCACTTTGCATTTTCCTCTCCTTTAGATATGGCAAGATTGTTTCCACTAAGGCCATACTGGACAAGACCACAAACAAATGCAAAGGTGAGAGAACAGCTATCCTTGGTGATGGAAAGCAGCAGTGAATGAGGCCATCCCTTGCCTCTGCCCTTTACTGCTGAGAGTCCAAGTACTCAGTGCCAGGGAGGAGTCTCTGAGGTTTCCAGGGTTAAAAGACTAGGAGATATTTAGATTCTTTGGTGACCAGATAGCTAGAGCTGAAAAGCTGTTTGGGGGACCCAAGTCCAGAAGACTGCACAGAGCACCTTCAAGTCCCTTGGGCTTGCTTTAGACTTTACGTTTCCCTGAATGGGGTGGTGGAGTATGTAGTGAGATTGTTTCTACCAAGAAAAGCAGTGTAAATGCTTTTTGAGGAGGGAGGGTGACTTGGTAGGTATTATTTCAGAGGATGAATAGTTTTATTGGGGTTTTGAGTGGTTCTTGGTGGAGATGGAAGAGTGGAAGGAGGAGAAAGTGCTATAGGTTGTGTGGAGAGGGTCCTCTTCCAGTAGGTAGCTGGTTGTCTGTTCTGGAGAAGCTGCATTCCCTACATGCCTAGCATTTCTGGGGTTTGTCTAGAAAAGAAGGGGGGTTCTTTTAGAAGTATGGAGTGGGGGGCGGTGGATTATTAGAAGAGCCTCATTCCTGAAACCTCAGATTTCTTAAGGGGGAGAGAGAAAAGCAGGGACACCACAAGGACCTCATTGCCCTTGGTAGTCTTAGATGTAAAGTAGACCAAATCTTGGGATTTAAGGAGCACATGAATAACCACCTGAAACCTCTTAATTTCTGTTTCTCCCTACCATTTCTATTACATGGTTTATAACTCTTCCTTTGTCTCCTGAGAAGCTTGGTCCTCCTACCTCCCTTACACCTCTCACCTCCCAGTCATGCTGTTTCCCTGTTCCAGGCTATGGCTTTGTGGATTTTGACAGTCCTTCAGCAGCACAGAAAGCTGTAACAGCACTGAAAGCCAGTGGTATACAAGCACAGATGGCAAAGGTAAGGGTACTACCCCATGTCTGTCTTCGGAGGGGCTGTGGTTAGCACCAAAGTTTCAGTTTCAAGGCTTCCAAAGGGCTTAAGAACCACAAAATTGTTGGGCAATGGCTATCTGCAGTGCTTTCTGACTACATCTAGCCAAAGACAGTCTGGGCCAGGGTCCATTGAGGACTGCTGGCTGCTGGAAGAAGATTGTATTCAAAGTCTGTGGCAAGTAGCTCTGCCAACTCTGTTCATCTCATCAAGTTATTGTAAGCAGGCAAGAGAGTTAGGAGGCCTCTTCCAGTACTCCTGCTGCTTCCCTATCTCCACCCTGTCCTCACTTCCCTACCAGACAGATTGTGGTAGTTGCAACATTCTATGAAGAAGCCAGTTGTGCAACTCAGAAATTCAGAACAACGTTCTCCACCTCGCAATACTGTATCCTGTAGGGTTAGGGTGGCAGGTTGAGGAAGGGACAGGGAAGCCACAGCAAGGAAGGAAACTGTCCCTTCTCAGATCTCTCTGGAGCTGTTGTTTTCATGTAGATTACTAGAAAACCGGAAGCTTTTCTCATACCTTTTCTCTTAGATGGGACTGTCCCCTTGCCGTTCTGAAGCCGTTCTGAATACTATATGTAGAGCTGATGAGGCTGGCCTGCCAGCCACCTTTTCTATAATGGTTAAAGAAAAAGGAAGCTCCGAATGAAAGGCAGAAGAAAGATTAAGCTTGCTGGTGACCCACCGTCTAGGGCAGAACAATTGCTTAAATTCTTAAAAATATAACTCTTGGAAGATATTGCCATTTTGCACATTCTGTCATCTGGAAAGGCTCTCTGGAGTAAAGCCCTCTGACAAAAGCTCAAAGGTTTAGGAGCCTTCACGGTTCCTGGGAGACTATAACTTTCAGGGCTCCTGGTGGCTCAGTGAGCTACACATCTGGCTCTTTCTGTTCTCTTCTCCTCTCTTCCTGCTTTCCTTCCATAAGGAGTGAATAGGCATTCCTACTTAAAGGATTCTGCTGTGGCTGGAAGAGGGGGAGGGGGGGATTACTCACAACAATCTAGCCAAGGAGCAAGACAGTCCAAGAGAATCCAGCCTCTGGGACAGGCTATTGGGGAAGAGGGAGTAGTGCTGCTCTGCCTAGTTCTTAAAAAGACAGCCTAGCACCATTGATAACTTGTATTATGGGCTTGTATAGTACTGGAAATATTAAATCTGCTTTTTCCCCCCCTGGAGTCAATATGTAACCCCTGGTGGTGGGACAGGATGTTACAAATAGTTAAGATTCTCTTTGTTTATGTGAGACCCTTCCTACTATCTCTTTTCTGAATTGTCACTTTGTGGTCGAGGGCTGAGGGTGGGAGAGGGATGAGAGATGTGAGCTTCATTTTCTCACTTTTATATCCATAGCAACAGGAGCAGGACCCCACAAATTTATACATCTCAAACCTCCCATTGTCAATGGATGAACAAGAACTGGAGGGGATGCTGAAGCCCTTTGGCCAGGTTATCTCTACCCGAATCCTTCGAGACACCAGTGGGACCAGCAGAGGGGTTGGCTTTGCAAGGTGAGGGCTGGCAAGAGTGGGGAGCAATTAGGTCAATAAAGAATGTCACTTAGAAGGTCACCAAAAATCTGTGCTCCTTTCCCCTGCAAGGGACCAAACTATTGGTCAAAAATACTTAACA
Source organism: Cynocephalus volans (assembly GCF_027409185.1). Lineage (NCBI taxonomy): Eukaryota > Metazoa > Chordata > Mammalia > Dermoptera > Cynocephalidae > Cynocephalus > Cynocephalus volans. The sequence goes on along the minus strand of NC_084471.1, from coordinate 63,361,330 downwards.
GTAAATGAATCAAAAGTTAATTTTGTTATAAGGCACAACACTCAAAAAGCCATTAGCCCCCAAATCTTTATCCTTTCTCTATTACTTCCTGCTATGTTAGCCTTTGTTCCTTTGATCCAGACCCAACCAGAATAAACTAATTCTGTACATTTTTATAGCTTACTGAGTAGTTTCTCAACCTATTATCTCATTTAATCTTTATAACAATCCTATGGGATAAATATTCTCTATTTTACAGATGAAGAAAGTGAGGGCTGACCGGTTAGCTTTGTTGGTGAGAGCATGGCCTTATAACACCAACGTCACAGGTTTGGATCCCCGTACAGGCCAACTGCCAAAAAATAAATAAAAATATTGGTGAAGAAAGTGAATTCCTCAGGGGCTGGCCATTTGATCAGAGCACAGCCTTATAACACCAAGGTCATGGTTCAGATCCTAACCAGCTGCCAAAAAAAAAAGTGAATTCCTCAATGTGAAGTGATTTGCCCAAGGTCTCATAGGAGTGGGTGGTATAGCAGAGCCCTAATCCTTCTGGCTTTAAGATCAGTAGGAAGAGGTGGAGGGTTTGGTCCACTATTTAAGATCTTTTGGGAGACCTACATTCTAGAACCAACTCTGCCACTAACTGCCCCTGTGATATCAAATCTTTGTGAACCTTGGTTTACTCTATGGAGTGGAGATTGACTTAGATGAGTGATTTTCTTAGGATTTTCCCTAGAGCTGCAGAGTTCTCCAGGGTGCCCTCTTCTGGGCTCAGGTGTCATTATTGTAGGGCTTTGGCCTCCCCCAGCCCACTTAAGAAATGGTTCTGCTTTTGTTTAAGATTTGTTTCAAAGAGGATTCTGTTGCTTTTTTAAAAAGTTTGAAAACTATTGGACTAAGTGATCTGAAGATCCCTTTTTGTTTTATAATATCTTGTGTGGTCCTGGGTGTTTCAGACCCTGGGAACAAGGAATAGATCCTCTTCCTTAACCGACTCAATCTTGTTAGCACCACCTGCTGGCAATCCCAAGTATAACCAAAGGATAGTTCCTGGGCTTGTGGTCATCAAACTTTTTTGCTCCCATACTCTCTTAAAGCAGAGGTTCTCAACCTTTCTAAGTTCATGGCACCCTTAGTTGTCATAGTAGTTTTTTGCCCTAGACCAAAAGAAATACCCAGTAGTTCAATTTACTAAGTAATCAAATTGTCTAAATAACTTAATAAGTGTTTATGTTTTGGGGCTGGCCAGTTAGCTCAGTTGGTTAGGGCATGGTCTAACCAAGGTCAAGGGTTTGGATGCCCTTACCGGCCAGCCACCAAAAAAAAAAAAAAAGATAGAAAAAGAAAGTGTTTATGCTTTAATAACTTTGTAGCTGTTTGAAAAAAATAAAACGCATACATTGAAAGAGAAAATATCTTTATTTCATTCCTAAATAACTATACTTACTAATGGGATGTGTGCTTGTTGCACATTATACAGCTTTTCAAGCACTGGAACCAGAATGGACACCTACACCCTCACTTCCTGTTACACATTGGATTTTATATGGTACTTGCTTTTGTCATAGCAACTATTGAAAACCCAGCTTTGCCAAACTATGATACTATCAAAAGGATTGTCGGGGGAACTAATGTTGAAATGGTGAACTACTTTAAGTCAGGAGTGCACATGGTATCCAATGGATGTTACTGTATTTCCCTCACTGTACCTCTTTGAATTTACCACAGTGGCCCACGGTGCTTGAGAGCAGTGTGGGAACTGTGGCTTTGTAGACTTTTGAAAAACTGTGAAATTTCTTGTATGTTTCTATGTTAATATCTACAAATTTTATTCATGTTTGGATTCTTGCAAAGTATAATTTCCAGCAAATTATAAATATTGACATTTTAAATAAAACTGTTACATCATTTTTAAATGTATCCAGATGAGAGCTAAATATCATAGCAATTTGATATACAAAATTATCCATTTAAAAAGTACATGGGAGGGCCGACCCCGTGGCGCACTTGGGACAGTGCGGCGCTCGGAGCGCAGCAGTGCTCCCGCCCGCGGGTTCGGATCCTATATAAGGATGGCCAGTACGCTGCTCACTGGCTGAGCGCAGTGCGGCCGGTCACAAAAAGACAAAAAAATTTAAAAAATTAAAAAATTAAAAAATAAAAAGTACATGGGCCATTTCTTTTTTAATGGTCAAAAAATCTTATGTTGTTCTTATAACTTTTTTTTTCTTCTTGATTTTGTATTTCCATTCCATTTCCCTACAGAATTGTATTCAATATAAAATATTTTTATAATTGAAAGTCTTTTTATAAATCATCCTTTTATACTGTCTCTGCAACAAAAATATACAGTATACACATTAAAAATTTCTTTCCCGGGGCTGAGCCCGTGGCGCACTCTGTAGCGTGCTGTGCTAGCAGAGCGGCGTCGCTCCCGCCGCCGCGGGTTCGGATCCTATATAGGGATGACCGGTGCACTCACTGGCTGAGCGCCGGTCACGGAAAAAAAAAAAAAAAAAAAAAAAAAAAATTTCTTTCCCTGTGGTCATTAGGCTATGTTTATTAACCCATAAGAGAATTATCTTTATGATTATTAGTTCACAATTGCCCCAAACAACATAAATATAGTAAAATGTTTATGCAAAATTATTTTACATAAACTTTATTGGAAATGCTTCTTCTATGACATGGATAAGTTTTATTTTGTTAACATTTTTCTAATTAGGTCATGTAGTTATCAGTGAGTATTGTTTATTGCTATAACAGGAGAGTGTTTAATTCCACTTCTTTGTTTTTATTTTTTGTTTTCATGCTCACAAACCTTGTTCACATAAATAAATAGATGGGAATGGAACAAGTCTTGTTAAAATAGGAATTCTTTGAATTCCTTCTGAATTATATGCCAAGAACCAAGGTGATCTATCATCAGACATGATTTTTGTGTGTCAATGGACAACTTGCTGAAGGTCCTCCCACTTTTTTGGAAGCAAAGAATTAGAAACCATCTTACTTACAAAAGGGATTTGTAACTCAGTTACCAATGCCTGCTGTTGAATTTTAGGACAGGTGAAAAGTAAATTGAGAGGAGTTGATTGAAAGAGAGGACTTCAGCCTTGATTCTTTAGCAGTCATGAGCTCTCCCTCAGGCAGATCAGTTTTAGAAAAGAGTTTTTGAGGAAGCTGAGGTTCTGAAACTCTTCACACCTGCTCATCCTTTGGAAAGACTGTAAGGAGTAAAAGTAACACAATTGAAGATTACTGTTCGGGGATAACTAACAAGTAGTTTTTCTCTAAAAGATTCCATCTGAAGCTTTTTTTCCCCTTCAATTACCTCCTACGTAGGAATGGTTCATGTTTTTAGTGGTTATTGACATATAAATATACTGTAACGTACTTTAAATATGGAAATAAATGACGATACTGTACCTTGTATTATATAGGCCCTTACAGTTTTTAGAATACATTTATCTACATTATCTCATTTGAGCTATACAACACTGTGTGGTAGGGTAGATGGGATATTATCTTTAAAGCACAAATGAGGAATTGGCCCAGAGGATTTTTGTGACCGTCCTAACTCACAGAACTTTGGGTGGTGAACTGGTGCTAGAATCTAGCTCCTGTGATTCCTTACTCAGTCCTCTTCCCCCAATAAGAATCTTTTAACTCAGTAGTTCCCAATATTCTTTTTTTTCTATCACATGGACCATGAACCCTTTCTTGTTACTTTTCCCTGTCACAGACTCATGAAATTTTAATGATTTTATCAGTAGCTAATTAGACCTTGATAATTATAACCAGGAGCAAAAAATAAATATTGGCAAATTCTTAGCTTGTGCAGTATTATCACAGAAAAGGAACGATTTTCATTAGAAATTTTGTAATAAAAAATAATGGTAACAGTCACTATTTCTTGTATTTTTTATGTACCATACATAACAGTAGGCTCATTCATCAGTACCTCGTTTGGAATATTAATAGCTTGAAGCTCTCCATTATTCCTTTGAGGATTCTCAGGAGCCGGTGGAGAGAACCTTCATTAGAAACTGGGTTTGCTGGACTGGCCAGTTAGCTCACTTGGTTAGAGTGCAGTGCTGATAACACCAAGGTCAAAAGTTTGGATCCCTGTACCAGCCAGCTGCCAAAACAAAACAAAAACAGAAAAGAAGCTGGGGTTGCCTCTTCAAGATACCTTGAATTTGTGTGGTGGAAACTGTTTCTATAGTCATAACTTTTGGATCATATGCAAGGCTGGGAACTTAGAGCTTTCTCTTTGAATGTATGGAGAGCACAAATCCTGGAGAAGCTAGAGCCTAACCCCTCTTGTGCTCCTTAGGATGGAGTCCACAGAGAAGTGTGAAGCCATCATCACCCACTTTAATGGAAAATATATTAAGACACCCCCTGGAGTACCAGGTGAGGCATCTGGGAATCAAGCTAAGAGGGTCACAGGTTTTTACTTCCAGTGAGGATTCTGGAGGAATTTTGCACGAGTGAGTGGGCTAAATGAGGTGGGACTCAGCTTGCCCATCTGGTTTCTCTCTTGGTAGCCCCTTCTGATCCCTTGCTTTGCAAATTTGCTGATGGTGGGCCAAAGAAACGACAGAACCAAGGAAAATTTGTACAAAATGGACGGGCCTGGCCAAGGAATGGAGACATGGTAAGATGACATCTGAGGAGATAGGATTATTAAGGATATTAAAGTAGAATGGAAATTACCATGGCCTGATTTCTGTGAGCTTAGGTGTCAGGTTTGAGAGCTACAATATGTAACTGAGAGATGCTGGCTGCTTAACATACTCTTCAATGTGGATCCTGAGTGGGGTTTTGCAGCCGGCACAATCAGAAAAACTCTGGAACAGCTGTAATAGGACTTGTTCAGACTTTAATCAGTTGAGTTAAATACATCTCAAGCCTTGACATTCTGGGCTTGCTCCTGTTCTCACCCAAGTGCTCACAATATGAACGCTGTGTTCTTTCTTTATAGGGTGGTATGGCCTTGACCTATGACCCCACCACAGCTCTTCAGAATGGGTAAGGGTGTTTTATATAATCAGGCCACCTGAAAATGACAGTGACCTGCATCCAGGCACTTGGATATTTCATCTTGATTTTCAAATAGCAGTTAGTGGAAAGTGGCTGTGTTTATTAGTGGGGGCCCTTACCTTGTAGTTTCCTGTGACTAATTACTGATTGAGGTTCCTTCCTACAGGTTTTACCCAGCTCCTTATAATATCACCCCCAACAGGATGCTTGCACAGTCTGCACTCTCCCCATATCTTCCATCACCTGTGTCTTCATATCAGGTATGTTTTTGCCTAAAAAATGTTGTGGTGGTTTTCCCTATCATTGTATTTTAGGTGAAGGAATATAAGGCTAGAAATGACTTGTTTTTTGGTTTTTCCCTTATATGTATACAAATAGTTTTACATAAAAGCATAAAATGTGATCTGTGTGTGTGTGTTTACACACATGAGGGATCTTTAAAAAGTTCATGGAACGGCCGGCCCGTGGCTCACTTGGGAGAGTGTGGTGCTGATAACACCAAGGCCACGGGTTCGGATCCCATATAGGGATGGCCGGTTATCTCACTGGGTGAGAGTGGTGCTGACAACACCAAGTCAAGGGTTAAGATCCCCTTACTGGTCATCTTTTTAAAAAAAAAAAAAAAAGTTCATGGAACGATTTGTTATTATTGTTTAATTCTGTTTTTCACAAACTTTGAAGTACTCTCGTGTGTGTGTGTGTGTGTGTGTGTGTGTGTGTGTGTATGTGTGTCTGTACACACACACCCTGTTTTAGTGGCATCCTCTTATTTGTCCTTCCACCACCTCCACAAGAAAATCCATGTTAATTTCCTACTATTTAGCATTTTCCATATTTTTCTTCATGTGAAATACACATATGTGCAGTGTATTAGAAATCATTTATTTTATAAAAATTGGACCATATTAAATATATTTTTTACATTTTGCTCTTTTCACTTATTTGTATCTTAGACCAGAGATTCTCAAAGTGTGGTCCCTGGACCAGCAGTATTAGTATCACCTGGGAATTTTTAGAAGCACAAATTTTTGGACCCCACTTCAGAGGTACTCAATTAGGAACTCTGAGGAGGGACCCAGCAATCTGGGTTTTGGAATTTTTTTTTTTTTTTTTTTTTGGTGGCTGGCTGGTACAGGGATCTGCACCCTTGACCTTGGAGCAAGTTATCAGCACCATACTCTTACCAAGTGAGCTAACCGGCCAGTCTGCAATTTGGGTTTTAACAAGCCCTCCTGGTGATTCTATTGCAGCTAATGTTGAGGTCCTCTGTTCGAATTATTTCTTTTTTAGTGGTTGTCTTATATTTCATGCTGCAAATATACCAGAATTCTTTAGCTACATCCCAGTGAAGGGCATTCACTAGATTTCCGTTTTTTACTGCTACAAAAAATGCTTCTTGTGCCTAAATCTTTACATATGAGTGTTTTTATTTCTGGGGGCTAGAGTCCTAGGAGTGGGATTGCAAGGTTGAATAGTATGTGGATTTTCAATTTTGTGGATGTTTGCCAGGTTGCTTCCCACAAAGGCTGTGGAATTCACATTTCCACCAGCCACGTATGAAAGTACCCGTTTCCCTCCATTCATAGATGTCATTGCTCTTTTAAAATCTTTTAAAAAATTTTCCTGTCTTTTTTTTTTTTTTTTTTTTTTTTGTCGTTTTTTCCTGACGGGCACTCAGCCAGTGAGTGCACCGGTCATTCCTATATAGGATCCGAACCCGCGGCGGGAGTGTCGCCGCGCTCCCAGCGCAGCACTCTACCGTGTGCGCCACGGGCTCGGCCCAAAATTTTTCCTGTCTTGATGAATGTACATTTTTACTTTAATTTGCCTTTCCCTGACTACAGGTGAATTTAAGCATTTTTTGTTTGTCATATTTTGATTTGCCCTACTCTGATTGCTGTTCATATGCTTTGCCCATTTTTCTCTTTGGTTATATGTCCTTTTTCCCATTAACTTGTAAAAAGTCTTTGTATATTCTAAGTGTCAATCCTCTGAATGTTATCTTTATTACAAATATTTTTTTCGAAATTTATTTTTAATCTATTAACTTTGTGGTCCTTAATCTTTAGCTGTGTATCACTTGGAGAGCTTATTAAAACGTAGGTTTAGAATCACTTGGAGAACAGCTTTCTTTTTCTATTTCTTTCATCTTTTTTGGGGTTTTTTTGGTGGCTGGTTGGTACAGGGATCAAACCCTGGACCTTGGTGTTATCAGCACCATGCTCTAGACAGCTGAGCTAACCAGCCAGCCCCCTCTTTCTTTCTTTCTTTCTTTGTTTCTGTGTGTCTTTCTATTTCTTTTTTCCTTTCTTTCCTTCTTTCTTTTTCTGTTTCTTCTTTCTGTCTTTGTTTTTGTGTGTATTTCTTTTTTCTTCTGTTTTTCTTTCTTTTTCTGTGTATTTCTTTTCTTCCTTCCTTTCTTTTCTTTATTTAAATTTTTAAAAAATTTTGGCTACAAAAGAAATCTATGGAAATTTAGAGACTTCACAAATGTGTGGAAATTAACACTCTCCTAAATAAATAATGGGTAAAAAGAAAAATCACAGGGAAATTAGAGAGTACTTTGAGATAAAAATCAAAGCACAACATATCAAAATATATAGGATGCAGGGCTCAGCTCATGCAGTGCTTAGAGGAAAATTTATGCTTATAAACACCTATACTAAAAATAAGAAAAATCTCAAATCAGTAATGTATATTTCTACCTTAAAATAGAAAAAGAAGAGCAAACTAAACCAAAAGCAAATATGAGTAGGAAATAACAAAGATTACAACAGAAACACATGAAATAGGGAATCAAAAAACAACAGAGAAAATCAACAAAACTAAAACTTGATTTTTTAAAAAGATCAACAAATTTGCAGACCTTTATCTAGATTGACCAAGAAAAAGAGAAGACCAAAATTGCTAAAATCAGAAATAAAGCAGGGGCATTATTGTCATTATGTTTTTTGTGGTGGTAAGATTTAGTTTTTCTCTTTCTCATTTGTATTTTTGTCCTACCAGTGGGTTTTGTTCTTTTTTTTTTTTCATGAACTTTAAAAAAAATTGAAACATAATTGATTATATATGTTTCTGGGGTACAGATTTGAATATCAATACATGTGTACAATATGTGGTGATCAAATTAGGATAATTAGTATACTCATGTTTATGGGTTTTGTTCTTTCCTGTATATTCATGGTAATGATTAATATTTTTCAAATTCCAGATGAAGGATTTGCTTGATGATTTCTTGTATGGCTGGTCATGAGTTGTAAACACCCACAGTTTTTGTTTGTCTGGAAAATACACAGTTTTTCCCTCATTTCTGAAGGATAGCCTTGCTGGGTATAGTATTCTTGGCTGGTGGTGTTTTTCTTTTGGTATTTTGAAAATACCATCCATTTTCTTTTTCTTTTTTTAAAAACATGACCAGTAAGGGGATCTTAACCCTTGACTTGGTGTTGTCATCACCACGCTCTCCCAAGTGAGCTAACTGGCCATCCATATATAGGGATCTGAACCCATGACCTTGGTGTTATCAGCACCACACTCTCCCAAGTGAGACATGGGCCAGCCCCTACCATTCCATTTTCTTCTGGCCTGTGAAGTTTCTGTTGAGAAGTTTGCTGTTAGTCTGATAGGGGCCCCCTTGACACTTTTCTCTTGCTTCTTTTAGGATTCTCTCTTTGTCTTTGAGCTTTTCCAGTTTTACTGTAATGTGTCTTGGAGAGGATCTTTTTGGGTTGAATCTGTTTGGAGATCTTTGAGCCTCTTGGATCTGAAGGTCCATGTCTCTCCCTATACCTGGGAAGTTTTCTGTTGTTATTTCATTGAATGGATTGTCCATGCCTTTTCCTTTCACTTCCCCTTCTGGAACACCCATGATTTGAATGTTTGTGTGCTAAAGGTTGTCTGGTAGCTCTATTAGATTTTCTTCATTTAAAAAAATTCTTTCTTCCTTTTTTTTGTCTGCCTGGGTTATTTTAAAAAACTATCTTCAAGATCAGAAATTCTTTCTTCTGCTTGTTCCAGCCTGCTGCTTATGCTGTCAGTTGTGTTTTGTATTTTGTTGAGTGAATCTTCCAGTTCCATGAATTCTGCATTCTTTTTTACGGTATTAATTTCTTTGTAAATTTCCTCCTTCATATCCTGGATTTTTTCCCCTCATTTTATTATGTTGTCTAACTGAGTCTTCTTGAATCTTAGTGAGTTTCCTTATGATTGTTGCTTGGAATTCCTTTTCAGTCATTTCAAGAGTTTCCTGCTCTATGGGTTCTGGTATTTGAGAATTACTGTATTCTTTTGGTGGTGTCATAGTTTCTTGGGTTTTCATACATCTAGTATCTCTATGTTGATGTCTGGTCCTCTGGTAGAGCAGTTGCTTCTTCTATTACTCTGGAGTGGTCTTTGAGGAGAGAGATGTCCTCTTCTTTTTCCAGTCTCCATTGGTGACTCTTCTTGTGTCAATGCAATCGAGTGTCTGGTGGGCTGCCTGCATGATGGCTGTGGCTACTGCTGTGGCTTCAAAATGCTTTTTCGGCAGTGTGGCTGTGGTGGTGGCTGTGGTGGGCCACCCACATGGAAGTGGTGTTTTTGGTGAGTTTTCTTGCCTGTTTCTGAGCAGGGGGTGCTGCCCTTGACCACAGCCTAGGACCCAGGGTGTGTTCTCTTACCTGCTTCTGGGTGGAGGGGCTGCCCTCGGTTCCTGCCTAGGACCCTGGGTGTGTTCTCTTGCCTGCTTCTAGGCAGAGGGGCTGCCCTTTGCTCCTCCTTTCCTACTTTCTTTGTATCGTTGTTTCTGTGTGTCTTTCATCTTTTTTTCCCCCTATCTTTCTGTTTTCTTTTTTGTAAAAATTAAACCTCTGAGTGACCTAATACATTTCTTTTTTTTTTTTTTTGGCTGCTGGCTGGTAAGGGGATCTGAACCCATGCCCTTTTTATTACAAGGCTGTGCTCTAACCAACTGAGCTAACCAGCCAACTCTAATCCATTTCTAAGGCATAAATTCTTCACTTTGTAAACATCAGATATGATCTCCATTCGGAATCATATAGAAAAATACCTAGTTGATTTTCTGACTTGGATGCCTTGTAGACACTACATATTAAGGACAATCCAACTCTAAAAAAAAAAAGAGAGAGAGAGAGAGAGAATCACTTGGAGAGCTTATTAAAACCTAGGTTGCTGGGCTGGCCCGTGGCTCACTCGGGAGAGTGTGGTGCTAATAACACCAAGGCCCCGGGTTCGGATCCCATATACGGATGGCCGGTTCGCTCACTGGGTGAGCGTGGTGCTGACCACACCAAGTCAAGGGTTAAGATCCCCTTACCGGTCATCTTTTAAAAAAAAAAAAAAAAAAAAAAACCTAGGTTGCTGGGCACCACATGCAGAGTTTCTGATTCAGTAAGTCTAGGGTAGAAGCTAGAATTTGCATTTCTCACAAATTCCCAGATGATGCTCCTGCTGCTATTACAGGGACCAGATTGTGGGAATCACTAGTTTTTGCCATACAAAAATTTTTAATTTGTATATATTTAAATATGTCTTTTTCTTTCATAGCTTTTGAATTTCCTATCTTAAAAAGTCTTCCCAGTCTCTATATTGTATATCTGGTCTTCAAGATTTCATCTTTCTGTTTTAAACTTAAATATGTAATCATCCAGAATTTAGTTTTCTGCATGACATAACATAGAGATCCTATTATAAAATTTTATTTATTTTTATTTTTATTTTTTTAAAAAAGGAGAAAAAATGAAAACTTTTATTATTATTTTATTTTATTTTTTTCAAATGAATTTTTATTTTTATTTTGTCGATATACAATGTGGTTGATTATTGTGGCCCATTACCAAAACCCCCCTCCCTCCTCCCTCTCCCCTCTCCCACCCAACAATGTCCTTTCTGTTTGCTTGTCGTATCAACTTCAAGGAATTGTAGTTGTTATGTCTTCTTCCCCCCACCCGCCGGGTTTTTTGTGTGTGTGTGTGAATTTATTTATTTATTTTTAGCTCCCACCAATAAGTGAGAACATGTGGTATTTCTCTTTCTGTGCCTGACTTGTTTCACTTAATATAATTCTCTCAAGGTCCATCCATGTTGTTGCAAATGGCAGTATTTCATTCATTTTTATAGCTGAGTAGTATTCCATTGTGTAGATGTACCACCTTTTCCGTATCCACTCATCCGATGATGGACATTTGGGCTGGTTCCAACTCTTGGCTATTGTAAAGAGTGCTGCGATGAACACTGGGGAACAGGTATACCTTCGACTTGATGATTTCCATTCCTCTGGGTATATTCCCAGCAGTGGGATAGCTGGGTCGTATGGTAGATCTATCTGCAATTGTTTGAGGAACCTCCATACCATTTTCCATAGAGGCTGCACCATTTTGCAGTCCCACCAACAATGTATGAGACTTCCTTTTTCTCCACAATCTCGCCAGCATTTATCGTTCAGAGTCTTTTGGACTTTAGCCATCCTAACTGGGGTGAGATGGTATCTCAGTGTAGTTTTGATCTGCATTTCCCGGATGCTGAGTGATGTTGAGCATTTTTTCATATGTCTGTTGGCCATTTGTATATCTTCCTTAGAGAAATGCCTACTTAGCTCTTTTGCCCAATTTTTAATTGGGTTGCTTGTTTTTTTCTTGTAAAGTTGTTTGAGTTCCTTGTATATTCTGGATATTAATCCTTTGTCGGATGTATATTTTGCAAATATTTTCTCCCACTCTGGTTGTCTTTTAACTCTGTTAATTGTTTCTTTTGCTGTGCAGAAGGTCTTTAGTTTGATATAATCCCATTTGTTTATTTTTCCTTTGGTTGCCCGTGCTTTTGGGGTCGTCGTAATGAAGTCTGTGTCCAGTCCTATTTCCTGAAGTGTCTCTCCTATGTTTTCTTAAAGAAATTTTATTGTTTCAGGGTGTATATTTAATTCTTTAATCCATTTTGAGTTGACTTTAGTGTATGGTGAAAGGTATGGATCTAGTTTCATTCTCCTGCATGTTGATATCCAGTTCTCCCAACACCATTTGCTAAAGAGGCAGTCTCTTCCCCAGTGTATAGGCTTGGTGCCTTTGTCAAAGATCAGATGGCTGTAGATGTGTGGGTTGATTTCTGGATTCTCTATTCTATTCCATTGATCAGTGTGTCTCTTTTTATGCCAGTACCATATTGTTTTGGTTATTATAGCTTTGTAGTATAGTTTAAAGTCAGGTAGTGTTATGCCTCCAGCTTTATTTTTTTGCTCAGCGTTGCTTTGGCTATGCATGGTCTTTTGTTATTCCATATAAATGTCTGGATAGTTCTTTCCATTTCTGAGAAAAATGTCATTGGAATTTTGATGGGGATTGCATTGAATTTGTATATCACTTTGGGTAGTATGGACATTTTCACTATGTTGATTCTTCCAATCCAAGGCATGGGATATCTTTCCATCTTCTTGTATCCTCTCTAATTTCTCTCAGCAGTGATTTGTAGTTCTCATGATAGAGATTTTTCACATCCTTGGTTAACTCAATTCCTAAGTATTTTATTTTTTTGGTGGCTATTGTAAATGGGCAGGCTTTCTTGATTTCTCTTTCTGCATGTTCACTATTGGAGAATAGAAATGCTACACATTTTTGTGTGTTGATTTTGTATCCTGCTACTGTGCGGAAATCATTTATCAAGTCCAAGAGTTTTTTTGTAGAGGCTTTCGGCTGTTCGATATATAGGATCATGTCATCTGAAAACAGGGACAGTTTGACTTCATCTTTTCCAATCTGGATGCCCTTTATTTCCTTCTCTTTTCTGATTGCTCTGGCTAGTACTTCCAACACTATGTTGAATAGGAGTGGTGAGAGTGGGCATCCTTGTCTAGTTCCTGTTCTTAAAGGAAAAGCTTTCAGCTTTTCCCCATTCAGGACGATATTGGCAGTGGGTTTGTCATATATGGCTTTGATTATGTTGAGATACTTTCCATCTATACCTAACTTATAGAGGGTCTTTGTCATGAATGAGTGTTGAATTTTATCAAATGCTTTTTCAGCATCTATAGAGATGATCATATGGTCCTTGTGTTTGATTTTATTAATATGGTGTATCACATTTATTGATTTGCGTATGTTGAACCAACCTTGCATCCCTGGGATGAATCCCACTTGATCGTGGTGAATAATTTTACGTATGTGTTGCTGTATTCTGTTTGCTAGTATTTTATTGAGGATTTTTGTATCTATATTCATGAAGGATATCGGCCTGTAGTTTTCTTTTTTGGTTATATCTTTACCTGGTTTTGGTATCAGGATGATGTTTGCTTCATAGAATGAGTTTGGAAGATTTGCGTCTGTTTCAGTCTTTTGGAATAGTTTGTAAAGAATCGGTGTCAATTCCTCTTTGAATGTTTGGTAAAATTCTGCTGTGAATCCATCTGGTCCTGGGCTTTTCTTTGTTGGGAGCTTTCTGATAACAGCTTCAATCTCCTTTATTGTTATTGGTCTGTTCAGATTTTCTACATCTTCATGGCTCAGTTTTGGGACCTTGTGTGTGTCCAGAAATTTATCCATTTCCTCCAGATTTTCAAACTTGTTGGCGTATAGTTGTTTATAGTAATCTTGAATGATTCCTTGTATTTCAGATGAATCAGTTGTAATATCACCTTTTTCATTTCTAATTTTTGTTATTTGAATATTCTCTCTTCTTTTTTTTGTTAGCCATGCTAATGGTTTGTCAATTTTATTTATCTTTTCAAAAAACCAACTTTTTGACTCATTGATCTTTTGTATTGTTTTTTGGGTTTCAATTTCATTGAGTTCTGCTCTGATCTTAATGATTTCTTCTGTCTGCTAACTTTAGGTTTGGATTGTTCTTGTTTTTCTAGTTCTTTAAGGTGAAGTGTGAGGTTGTTCACTTGCCATCTTTCCATTCTTCTGAGGTGAGCATTTAATGCAATAAATTTCCCCCTTAATACTACTTTTGCAGTATCCCACAGGTTTGGTATGATGTATCATTATTTTCATTAGTTTCAATAAATTTTTTGATTTCCTGCTTGATTTCTTCTTGGACCCATATGTCATTAAGTAGAATGCTGTTTAATTTCCATGTGTTTGTATAGTTTCCAGAATTTCGTTTGTTATTGATTTCTAGTTTTAATCGATTATGGTCTGAGAAAATACATGGGATAATTCCAATTTTTTTTAATTTGCTGAGACTTGATTTGTGACCTAATATGTAATCTATCCTGGAGAATGATCCATGTGCTGATGAGAAGAATGAATATTCTCAGGTTGTTAGATGGAATGTTCTGTAGATATCTGCCATGTCCAATTGGTCTAGAGTTTTGTTTAGCTCTTGTGTTTCTCTGCTGATTCTTTGCTTAGATGATATGTCCATATTGACAGTGGGGTGTTCAGGTCCCCTGCTATTATGGTATTAGTGTCTATTTCCTTCTTTAGGTCTAATAGAGTTTGTTTTATAAATCTGGCTTCTCCAACATTGGGTGCATACATATTTATGATTGTTATGTCTTCTTGATGGATCAGTCCTTTTATCATTATGTAGTGTCCCTCATTGTCTCTTTTTATGGTTTTTAGTTTAAAGTCTACTTTGTCAGATATAAGAATAGCTACTCCAGCTCGTTTTTCTTTTCCATTTGCATGGTAAATCTTTTTCCATCCTTTCACTCTTAGTCTATGTGAGTCTTTATGGGTGAGGTGGGTCTCTTGAAGGCAGCATATAGTTGGGTCCTCCTTTTTAATCCAGTCAGCCAGTCTGTGTCCTTTGATTGGGGAATTTAAGCCTTTTACATTAAGAGTTGTTATTGAAAAGTGTTGATTTATTCCTAGCATTTTATTGATTGTTGTTTGGTTGTCTTAGGTGTCTTTTGTTCCTTGCTTTCTGATTTACTGTTTGTTTTCTGTGTTTGTTGGTTCCTTAGGCTGTAGATAGCCTTTTTGTTTGTTTGTTTTCTCTTCATGAATGCCATTTTTATTATGCTAGTGGGTTTAGATTTTTCTTGGGTTTTTATGACAGTGGTATTTATTTTTCAGGAACCAAACCCAGTACTCCCTTGAGAATTTCTTGTAAGGGTGGTCGTGTGGTGGTGAACTCCTGCAGTTTTTGTTTGTCTGAGAAATATACTATTGGCCCTTCATTTCAGAAGGATAGCCTTGCAGGGTAGAGTATTCTTAGCTGACAATCTCTGTCTTTTAGTATTTTGAATATATCATCCCATTCCTTTCTGGCTTTTAGGGTTTGTGATGAAAAGTCTGATGTTAGCCTGATTGGGGCTCCCTTATAGGTGATTTGATGCTTCTCACTTGCAGCTTTTAAGATTCTCTGTTTGTCTTTGAGTTTTGCCAATTTGACTATAACATGTCTTGGAGAAGACCTTTTTGGGTTGAATACGTTTGGAGATCATTGAGCTTCCTGAATGTGAAGATCTGTGATTTTTCCTATACCTGGGAAGTTTTCTGCCACTATTTTGTTGAATATGTTTTCAATGCAATCTTTTTCCTCCCTTTCTGGAATACCCATGACTCAGATATTTGAGCGCTTAAGGTTGTCTGATATCTCCCTCAGATTTTCTTCAATGCCTTTGATTCTTTTTTCTTTTTTTTTTTTTTGTCTGCTTGTGTTATTTCAAACAGCCCATCTTCAAGTTCAGAGGTTCTCTCTTCAACTTCCACAAGCCTGCTGGTTAAACTCTCTGTTGTGTTTTTTATTTCGCTGAATAACTTCTTCAGTTCAGCAAGTTCTGCTACATTTTTTTTCAGGGCATTGATTTCCTTGTACATTTCCTCTTTCAGGTCCTGTATACTTTTCCTTGTTTCATCATGATGTCTAGCTGAGTTTTCTTGTATCTCATTCAGTTTCCTTAGAATTATCACTCGAAATTCCTTATCAGTTATTTCAAGGGCTTCTTGTTCTATAGGATGTAGAGCTTGAGATTTATTATCTTTGGGTGGTGTACTTTCTTGATTTTTCGTATTTCTGGTATCTTTTCTTTGATGTTTATTCATTGTGGCAGGGGGTTTCACAGTCCACAGGTTTGACACTATTGACTGACTCAGATGTTGCTGTGGTTGCCAATTTGGTATGCCTACCTCAGTGACTACTCAGTTGGCCACTAGTGCCTTGTGTGTGTGGTTGCCTCAGGTCTTGGGCCTCTCCAGGGAGCCACCTCTCTGGTCAGCTTGGACTCTGCAGGGCTGCTGGGTGACGGGGCGGTACCGCAGGGTGTCGCTCCTGCTGTTGCCACTGGCGCTGCTACCGCCTGCTTACACCGCTGCCACCACTGCCGTTGCTGTCAAGGGTACCGCTGTTGCTGCTGCTGCTGCCGCCGGCTCCTCCACTGCTGCCACTGCTGCCGGTTCCTGTATTACACAGTTTCTGAGGCTGGGAAGTCAAAGTCCATCTGGTGGTGGTGACAGTGACCCAGGGGTCAGCAACAGAGACATGGCAGCAAAATAGTCCCAGTGGCCGCTTGCCTCTTGCAGCTGGAGTCTTCTCTGCTGCCCAAAGTTTTCCAATTTTCACCGTTAACTCCTATTATAAAATTTTAACCAGTTGTTCTAGCACCAAATTATTAAGTAATTCATCTTTTTCCTGCTGAATTGAAATGCTTTGGCAAACCATAATATACTTTCTGTGACTATAAATTGGCCTATTCTGGACATTTCATATAAATGAAATCATACAATATGTGGTCTTTGTGTCTGGCTTTTTTCGCTTAGTATGTTTTCATGGTTCATCCATGTTGTCACACATATCAGTACTTCATTCTTTTTTATGGCTGAATAATGTTACATTGTATGGATATACGTCATTTTGTTCCTCCATTTATCAATTGATGGCCATTTGAGTTGATTCCACTTTGTGGCTATTATGAATAATACTGCTTTGAACATGCATGTACAAGTTTTTGTGTAGACATATGTTTTTAGTTCATGTGGATATATACCTATCAGTGAATTTGCTGAGTTACATAGTAGCTCTATATTTAACTTTTTGAGGAACTGTCAAAGTGTTTTCCAGAGTGGCTGCACCATTTTAGATTCCCACAGGGCCGAGCCCGTGGCGCACTTGGTAGAGTGCTGCGCTGGCAGCACGGCGACGCTCCCGCCGCGGGTTCAGATCCTATATAGGAATGACCGGTGCACTCACTAGCTGAGTGCCGGTCACGAAAAAGAGAAAATAAATAAATAAATAAATAAAAACATACATTTAAAAAAAAAAAAATAGATTCCCACAAATAGTGTAAAATATTTGTTATTCTGTTCTTTTAATTGTAGCTGTCCTAGTGAGTGTGAAGTGGTATGCCACTGTGTTTTTGATTTGCATTTAGGCCTCTTTCGTGTGTTTATTGCCCATTTGCATATCTTCTTAGAGAAATGTCTGTCTAAATCTTTTGCCCATTTTTTAATTGGGTTACTTATTGCCTTAAGAGTTGCTAATATTTTTTAAACAGTTTATTTTTAATGTTTCTATTTTCTTTTTTTTTATTAGCATATTCATTGTTACAAATCATACTTATTCTTTATGCCCCTTATCCAGTCTCCCCCCCCTTGTCCTTCCCCTTCCCCCTCCCCCTAATGTTTCTATTTTCTGAGGGGGGCATTCCAACTTTAGGGGGCTTTGCTGAACGTTATCAGATCATTAGGCTGAACGACAGTTTCTAGGCAATTAACATTTTTTGTTTGTTTTTGCTTACACTAGAGAGTGACTCAGACATCTCCTCTACAAGTACCTAATCCATCTTGGATGCACCACCAATCATACCTCATGCAGCCTTCAGTGAGTGTTCAGAAGTGGGCAGAAGCCAAAGAGGCAATTTGATGGAAAGAAAAACAATGGGCTTTGATGACATGAGATGTGGGTGTGAGTTCTGGCTCAGTCCCTTGTGCAACCCAGCTATAAGACCTTAAATTCTGTGAATTTGTTATTCTTAGACAAAGGTCCCTCCAGACTGATGGGCCAAGTGCCTATTGCTGTTGCACAGCTGGGTTGCTGCTCACCTACCATTCCCCAGGATTTTAAAATGTCTACTTAATGATCCTAATAGCCATCCATCAGTGCTTTAGGCAGTCTCACAGGATGCTGCCAACTAGCCTTGTCCTTTGTTTCTGCCTGTAGGGTTCAGTTCTGACTCCAGGAATGGATCATCCCATTTCTCTCCAGCCTGCCTCCATAATGGGACCCATTACCCAGCAACTGGGACACCTCTCCCTCAGTGGCACGGGCACGGTAAAGCAGGATATTTCTGGTTATAAACTCCTACACAGCAAGGAATATCTGTGTAATACTCTTCACCATAAATAGTTATGAATGGTGATGGAATCACTTTAGTGTCATGGAGGGTACACTCAGAATAGGATATAAACTAAAGTGATAATAATCTGTGAGCCAGAAGTGCAGCCATTCTGCTCCCCAGCTCACCTCTTTTTACTTATTTCTACTCATGAAATTAAATGAATAGTGTTTCTCTCTGCATATTAGTTTATCTAAGAGTTCATACACATTTACTAGAAATCCTTATCAAAATACTAACAGGAAGAATGGATGAAGCTCACTGGATTTCTTTTAGGCCTGCTGCATTCTGACCTGCTCCATTTCTGACCTGGGCTGGTTCACCCCTCCTTAGGTAACCTGGAGGTCCCCCATTCCCAGGAGGCCACCACATTGATGTTGAACTTATTACGGACACCTGATTAGCATAGTGCACTACAGCCCAAAACTCCTGGGCTTAAATGATCCTCTGGCCTCAGCTTCCTGAATATCTGGGACTACAGGCACACACCACTGCACCTGGCAGCCTGCTGCATTCTGATTTGCACAGGAAGCAGAGAGGTCAGAGAAGGCACTGTGTTGAGGCAAAGCAGGAGAAGACAGGAAAGAAAGTCATATAGGTAGAAGTCTCTCTAAGCCAGTGTACTTTAGGACCACCTGGGGTACTTTTAAGAAGTCAATGTCAAGACCAATTAAATTAGAATCTCTCAGGAATAGAAGACAGGCACCTTTTAAAAAGGCCCCCAGATGATTTAAATGTAGCCAAGGATCACTGCTCTAAGCCTATTGATGTTTTTCATTCTAGTATATGCCAACAGCTGCAGCTATGCAAGGAGCTTACATTTCCCAGTACACCCCGGTGCCTTCTTCCAATGTTTCAGTTGAGGTAAGAGCATTATCATTTCTTTGAATTGAAGACAGGAAAGTGAACAGGCAGGTTTTCCCACGATCAAGATCTTCCTTTACGATGATGCTGATTCTGTGTTCACAAATAGCTGGTAGGTATATGAAGAACGTGGGAAGGACTTAGTCTGTGTTTGTGAATGAAGACCTTCCTCACATTTGGCCAGCCAGTAGTTCATTCCAGGATGCTGGCTTGTATTGACTAGTGTGCCTTGGGAAGAAGACAAGCTGCTGTAAATGTTGGGGAAGTGGTGCTGTATGTGCGCACACTCATACGTGTGGAGAGTAGGTAGATTGGGGAGGGAACTCCACCTTAAGTGGGTTTTAGCTAGGCTGCTTTAGTGGGACATGAGGAAAGGAACCCACAAGATGACTCTCCTTGGATATGGTACAGGAGAGCAGCGGCCAACAAAATCCAGTGGCGGTGGATACGCCCTCAGACCATGGAGTCTATTCTTTCCAGTTCAACAAGTAACAGAGGGTAAGAATCACATGTTGGGGGGTGCGGAAAAAGAAATCTCTACACTCCTGCTCTCTGTTATTTTTCCATTCCTGATGGAGCCTGGGGGAACCGTCACTTTTTATATGTGCTACATTCAAAGATACAAAAAAAACTTCTTTTCTTTTGCAAAGAATTTTTTTTTGTTTTGGTTTTAACTGCTATGTACTCTTTCCATGTCCCAAAGAGTCATGGTGGCTAGAGCTTCTTCTCATCTGTATGAAATATGGTTTTTGATGTATTGGAATTATTTGGGGAGGATTTTTAAATGATTTTTTATTATTTCTTAAAAAAAAAAAGATGTGGTGCTAGAACATTGACAAAGGAGTCCTACTTACTGAGTTTATTTTTTAATTTTTTTATTTTATTTTATTTTTATTGCAGATTTGAGCTTTGACCTTGGTTACTTACTAAATTTAGTTATAGACTTTTTTTGATGTGTTTGTGTTTAAGAAAATATGCAGATTTCTAAAATTTTGTTTTGTAAAGCTCTCAGCTCACACACCTTGTTTCCTCTTCACACATTTTATGCCTGCTTTCTCTCATCCAGATTGTTCTTTTTCTCTTTTCCATACAGCCAAGCCTGCCTACTTTGCCTTTTTACAGGTTTTAATTTTGTGGATTTCTTTTTTGAATGAAATTTCATATGGAAGTTTTTGAGGGCTGGGCAAGGAACAAGGCAGAATACTAAACAGGCAATGAGTGGCTTTTTCTCCCTCTGCCCTGCCACATCCTGGGAGAAAAGACTAGACTTTGGCTTCAGGAAGCAGAGATGTGACCTAGGCTCATTAAAGAGACAGTTCTACAGCTTTTGGGAACCACCCTTGAGCCAAATTTGGTTGATGACTAAGTCTTCCCTGGCAAATTCTGGAAGGATGGACTTACTGACTTCTGATTAACTCTTCTCACTGCCGAGGCCAACACTCTGAGGAGGTATCTTTTCCAGCTACAGCTTTTTGAGAATACCTGCTTTCCTGCCTTCTGGAGAATCTTCTTTTCTGCCCCGAGTCCCATGGTTCCTCTCTTCCCTGTTGCACGTTGCTGTGCTCAGAGCCTTTGTAGCTGTGGCCTAGCTGAATCCACCTAGGCTCTCTCCCCACTGTGGAAGATCTGCTGCTTCACCTATAGACCAGTGGTTCTCAACAGGAAGTGGTTTTGTCCCCCAGACACTGCTGGCAACATCTGAAGACATTTTTGATTGCCGTGCCTGGAGGTGGGGTGTGTGTGCTACTGGTGTCTAGTGTCCAGGGATGCTGTTAAACATCCTACAGTGCACAGGACAACTCCCACTACTCCCAACAATTATCTGGCTCAAAATATCAATAGTGCAAAGGGTGAGAAACCTTGATATAGACAGTGTTGTTCCTGCCTCCTGGGATGAGGTAAATTCCCATCCCAACCCTGGACACACAGTGCCTTTTGACACTCATGCAACTGGTTGGGAAGGATGAAACTGGGATCCTTGAATTCTCCCCAGGCTTTGACCTTTGACACCTCTGCATACCGCAAGAGCTGTCCTTGAGAGGCTTGTGGCTGTGAGAGATCAAGGTGGGGACTGTTCTGTGTGCACTATGCAGAAGTGGAATAGGACAAAGCTCTTTGTAACTGTCCAGAGCAACCTGACCTGCCCTGGTGTGTTTGGACCCCTTCCCCAGGGAACCAGGACATCAGAAATAATTTTCCTTCTTGTAGAAGGATGTCAGGGAACTATGATAGAAAAGGGCAATAAATTACATCTCATTATTTATAAGGTCAGGAGTCCTTTTAAAAACCTTGTATCTTACTCTTTAATGATCCGCTTTTGTAAGACCTGACTCTGTGCACATGGAGACCAACAGAAGAAAGCTTTTGCCCATCTTCTAGGAAATAAGATCCTGCTCCTGTCTTTTCCCAGTTACTCCCTTACGCACTGAAAGGAGAATTCTGCTTTCCTTCACTTCAAGGCCGTGTGCCTGTCCACCAGACAATCAGACAAAGCCAAATGATGGAGGATGGAGAAACATATGTTCATTAGGCTGGCTGTAGGGAGAGGAAAGGGATGATATTGGGGAAAAATAGATTGTAGTATCAGTTCTTGTACATACAGCTTGGGCCCACTTTCCCTTCCTTTGCACCCACCCCAGAATTGAGAGTCCCAATGCTCCCTTCCCCCAGGCTGTCCCTTGTACATCTTGAGGGGGGAAATAGGTAGGATGTAAAGTGTAAAGGACAAAATTGCCGCTATTTTCTCATTGGTGCTTCCAACCTCAGGTAGGGCTTATCCAATGTAAAATAGCCCCAAGCCCAGTAACCTTCTAGAGGTGTTTGGCTGGGCAGAAAGATCCCGTTTTTGAGTTTCCAGTCTTCAGTCAAGGAAAACATACCATGGCTGCTTTCTTGTCAGTGGCCTTTAAGAAAAAGAGAAAACAAATCTAGAATTCTATTCATTTGATTGATGGTACATTGGGGGATCCTTGCTGTGCTAGGTTTAGTGCAATGGAGGCCTTTCACTTGTAGAAACTGCTGTAGCTGTCACTGTCACCTTCTGTGCATCCCAGAACTCCTGATTCTGTCCCCTTTCTCTGTCTTTAAAAATAATGTTAAATGGCCATTATTTTTTGTTTTGTTTTAAATTTTTAAGTTAACTTTTGGGGTTCTCCTCATGTGAATGTACTTGTTAGATTCTATTAATGAGAGTTTCTGGTTTGGGCATGGGAAGTGATGGGTAGCCTGAAGTTATCTTTGTAGACGGAAGAATTTCTTTTTGGTGCTTTTGGTTTACACTCATATTTTTCCCTCTAGTTAGTTCATTTCTAACAGTGGGTGAGTGATTGGAGAAAGGAGGAAAAGGAATGAGGGATACTGTTTCTCCTATGACATAGCCTATTGGTCAGGGAGGTGGCAGGGGAATTGTAGGGGACCCTTCCAGCTCAGTCTAGGGTAGGGCTCTTTAAATACTAGGCCTAATGTTTTCTAAATCCTGTCTTCTGGCCCGGCCTGTGGCTCACTTGGGAGAGTGTGGTGCTGACAACACCACGTTAAGGGTTAAGATCCCCTTACCAGTCATCTTAAAAAAAAAAAAATCCTGTCTTCGTGGAGCCCATCTTATTTTCCCTGTACTTTATATCTCCCCCAACTCATTACAGATGCTCATACCATTTAAAAAATATTTTAGTATTCCATATTTTTATTTTTAGTCACATAGAACATTCCAGAGTCCCTTCTTCAGTTGGTATAATCCTTTATTAGAATCCAAGCCTACCTATCCCATCTCATGCCAGTATTATTGTGGCTCCTCTCAAGCTCTGATACTCAGACCCTAGACTGGACTTTTTGGAGGAGGGTGCCAGTAGAGGTTAGGCAGATGTGGGGACGATGATGGGGAGGGATATTTTTAAAGAGTGTTTTTAACCAAAGACTTTGAAGAGCTGCCCAGCCTAGGAAACCTGGTGAATCTGAAGAGCTAATAGCCCTTGTCAGTAATACATAGGGGTGGTAGGAGGACCTTACTTGCACTGAGGATAAAGACCAGACTTTGTTGCTCCACAGGTCATCCCTGGGTTGGGCCATCTCAGCCCCATTCCATTCCTAACTTACTAATCAGTGAGCTCATTCACCCCCTTTAATGCCTCCAGTGCTCACTCCCCGCTACTCCAATGTGTCAGCCCATTGGGGGCTGAGGCCTATATGTGGGCTATTATTTTACACCATTAAGATGCTGTGAGAGGTCTTGTTGGAATTTGCAGGGATCCCAGACAGTGGCTGTTTGTTTTCTAGAAAAGGAACCATTACTGCTGTCTTGTGCATTTGCCCCACCTTCTGGTAATGTGGCATCATTGCACTCACGACGTGAGGAGCTACTTTGCCTTCATAGCCAAGGGGAATAAATGTGTGAGGGTGGTCAAGTCCCAACTTGCCCCCGGGTTGTGCTAGACCTGAATTAGCAGATTTCAGAGAAGAGGGTGGGTGTTATAAAAGCCAGTCTGTAAGAGGTAGGTCTAGAATCTTGTGCCTTCTTAATTCCCTTTTATTTTTTTTTTTGTCATTTTCGTTACGGGCACTCAGCCAGTGAGTGCATCGGCCAGTCCTATATAGGATCCGAACCCGCGGCGGGAGCGTTGCTGCGCTCCCAGGTCCGCACTCTCCCGAGTGCGCCACGGGCTTGGCCCTTCTTAGCTCCCTTTTAAACCAACTACTCCATTTCTGTGCAACCTGCATTTTAGATCCTTCCAAGCATTAGCAGAGTCCTGAAATTTACTCAGCTTTCACCCCTCCATTCCATAGCAGTCTTCCTTCAGCAGCTAAAACCAGCCTGAGTTCCATCTCACTCCTGATCTTTACTGAATTTTGCTGCACCTCACTAGGAGTGGTCCCCACATGACTGTAATGAGAAAGCTAGGTGCCCTTATCACCCATTACCACTGCTCTTTCTCCCTAGTCTGTCTACTGCTGTTTTGAATAAACCATTCTCCAGGCAGATTCCCAAACTTCCTGTCCTTGTTAAACAGCTACCTCACAATCTCACAAGTCAACAAGGGCACAGCACCTGGTTTACATCTCTCTTTATTGTCCTTTATGAGTTAGGAAGCTGCAGGCTAGAAAGGATTCATGATCAAACACAAAAAGTTTGGATACTTCTATTTTGGGGATGTCTTCTCTGGGATTTTTAGCTCACTAATCACCCTAAAATAGTAAGTATGAACTCTCCAGATAGGTCCTGCTGTGGTAGGCCAGGGGTAGGCTATGTAATGACTGCCTAGGATAACTAATGGTTGGGAGACACCCCCAAGAACAACATTGGAGCAGAGCTTAAAACTTAAGAGGATAAACAAGTCAGTGGCTGCCACGCAGCTGAGGAGGTAACCAAGCACCAAAGAGGGAGTTTGTGACTTTTTTATAGGGCTAAAAGCAGATGTTCCTTCCTCACCTTAACACCCAGTTTAGAGGGTTCACCAAGACAAAGATTCCAGCCTGAGTACATAAAGTCCCCACCCCATTATCGGTGTTCCCACTCCCCCAACACATACTCTTTTTAGGTGGGTGAATACTTTGTTGCATGTACTTATCACTGCGGACAGGAAATAAGTTTTAAACACATTTTGTACTTTTCTTTATCCAGAGTCTTCTAGTTTTATATACTCTTCCCATGTTTATGCCAATGCCACCCTTCCTGCTTATTCTTCCTTTTCTGACCCCCGGTCTTCCCATAATCCTTTCCTACAATTTGGTAAAGCTCCATCTTATTTCAACTTTAAAAAAAAAATAAAACAAAAGTCTATGTCTTGGTTTCTTATCCATGGTGGGAGGTGATGGGCCCACATTTGCTACTTACTACAGAACACAGGTGGCACCTTAGGGAGCCAAAGCCATGTCTGACAAGAAGACAGGAACTAGGCACATTGAATCCCAGTTTATTTCAGCATCTCAGCCAGACTTAGGAATCTTGTTTCTAGACACCTCTTGTATAGGAAAGGCCAAACAGGTTTAAGAAGAAATCTTGGAAGTTTAGGGGCACATTGTTCCCCTGCCTGCCACCTCTTACACTAAGCCAGTCATACCCATCCCAACACCCAGTCTCCCTTACATGTGTGTGGGCACCTAAGTTGAAGGGAAGATAAATACACAGAGTCTTTTGAATCTCTATCAAATGTGGTTTTTATTCAACTGACAAGCACTTTTCTACAGCTGCACTTGTGGAACATCACATGGCAAAAACAGGAGTTTTTTTCTCTAGACTTTTTTTTTTCCTTTTTTAACCTTATTAAAAATGAGATTGGTCCTAAAAATATAGAAAGAAATAAATTTAAATTCACAAAAAACTGTACATTATCAAAAAGTCACTAAAACACCACATTTGGTTATATAAAAAGTCCGTCCCCTTTTTTGTAAAAGGAACATGGGAACTTGGTGTTGATGGTGTGGTTTCTTCTGTTACCAGACTGATAGGGAAAAGGGAAACAAAAGGGCAGGGGGTGGGCTGTCTCTTTATTTCTAACCTGCCTTCCCTACCAAATACTCTTATACATCAAGAGAAGATCCACCTAGCTCAAGGGGCAGTGAAGATGAGGAAAGAAAAGTGAGAAATGGCCCCTTTGATCATGCCCTATCCCCATCCCGCTTCAGCCCCCACTTCTTCAAACTGAGGTTAGGACCCCACCCCCACCTTAAGAGTGCCTGGTCCCTTAGGAAAGAGATGGAGCTGGGAGAGGAACGCATAGTAGGAACAATTGAGATTTCACTCCCCCTATCCACCTCACCTCCAACAGTGAAATTATTCTAGTACATTTTATACCAGGGGAAAACTGCCATGGGGAAAAAGGGGAGCCCCCAACTATAACAGTTCCAACCATTTGACTAACACAGTTCGTTACAGCGCAGTTATTTTAGATAAAATATAAATATTTATGCATAATATAAAGTCAATTCAAATATTCTTCAATCCACCTCTTATTTAAAAGCAAAACCAAAAACGAACAAAAAAACCCACAAAAAAACCCAAATAAAATTAAAAGTTTTGAGGTTTATCTGACAAAAAAGGCGACTTTAGAAATAGGCTATGGGGGAGAAGGGGTGTAAAGAAATGAGGCTGCCCCAGGACCTAAATTGCCCCCCCCTTCAGTGCTGCCAGAATACAAGGAATGCTCCACCTCACCTGGCAACCCCCTCTCACCAATGGAACATTTCTTGAATGCCTCAGCTTTCTGCTTGGGCCAGCCAGCAGCCACCTCCCCAGTGCAAGTACCCGTAATCTCTGATGGGAGGGGCTCTGCTGAGCAGGGGGCCAGGGGCCCATGGCTATAGCTGGGAGTTAGCAGCTTTCCTCTCACGTGTTGGGAGCTTAACTTGGGCATAGTCACATGTAGGGCAGTGGTGGACCCAGAAATCCCTCCTCCTCCTGTGCTCCAGGGTCTCTGCTGCTGGGGAAGGGGTCCTGGGGTACAAAGTAGATAAGGGAAGGAAAGCACAACTAAACCCACAAAGGCTCATGGGATTAGGAAAAGATCCAGTTCTACCCCTCTCCCTGCCAAAGCTTAAGTCTCAAAGCTACTGAGAAGAGAGGCAGTTCCTGCTGAAAGATTGCACAGTTTGAAGAGGCTGGAACAGAAATGATCAGAGAGGAGACACAGACTTGTCCCCAGAATAATTGTTCCTGTGGTTTCCCAAAGACAAAAAAGTGATGGTTTGAAACAATGGGAAAGGTGGGAATAAAAACATACTAGGGGAAACTGAATGGATCCTATCAAACACAGGGTCACAATCACAGCATCCTCTCTCACTCTCACACACAAACAAACACACCTCTCTCTCTCTCTCTCTGAGGCCAGTCAATTGCTACCTGGCCTCCATCTTGGGGGTGCACCCAAACTCAGCAGTAGTTGTCCCTGAGGAGTTCCCAAGAGGGAGGTTTGGGAAGGAGGCGAGGAAGGAGGCTGGAAGGCCCAGGGGGCCTCCCTGCCCTCCCCCGCAGCTACTGAGTTTCAGAAAAGGCTGGAAACTCAGCATGTGAGGAGCATCTAACATTATAGAGGGGATAGCTATTGGCAGGAAGATGAGGACAGAGAAAAAGGCAGGGATTGCTAAACTTTTTTTTTTCCTTTGAAGGGAAAAAAGATTTGGGAGAAGAGAAAAGGGAGGAACCCGTACACATTAAATTTTACATTACTGGATGAGAGAAAATCTGAAAATTGGGGAGTAGGGGGAGGCAAAAGAAAAAACTTAGAGAGAGAAAGCGAGAAGCAGGGAAAGGGACTGAACATGGAAGCAGCATGTTCAGGGCCCGGTGTCCGGCTCGACACACTTGGGAGTTAAGTCCACTTTACTGGCCGTCACTGCGGGTCCACACACAGTACAGAGTGTTTCTCAGTTTCACACATTCACTAGAACTATTGCTATTGTTAAATAACCCCAGAATGCTGGGGCATGTACAGGGAAGGAAAGGGAGCTGGGAGGAGGAGGAAGAAAAGACTTCTTCCCCCCTCCCCAATTTTAATTAGGAAAAAAAAACAAAAGGAAAAATTTTTTTTCTTTCTTTTTTTGGCTTTCAGTCCAGAAGGACCTCATCTCTGCACCTCTTATTTGAGGAGCAAGAGGAGGAAAGGGAGAAAGGTTATAGGGATAAGAGGATGTGGGGTGCTGCCAAGGGCAGGGTCAAAAATCAAGGTTACATCTCACTTGAGTCTGGACCCAGGGCAGCATCAGCAGGTGAGAATGGCAGGTTTTGTTTGGAAGGTAGGGGGAGATGCCACAAGGTGACTCCCACCTCCCTTGCCTCACAGATTAGCCTGTTTTCCCTGATAAAACTCTTCCCAACGGCTCTCGAAGAAGCGGCGCATGATGTGCCCAGCCTTGCCCACTTCCGAGTCATCCTCATTGAAGGTCTGGCAGTTGTCAAAGACCAGGAGAGCATCAGCTGCAAACTCCTCTGAGCTGGAATATCTGGGCAGGGTGGAAGCAGAGTTGTGAGTTGGATAAGAGTTGCAGCAGTAACAGAAGAGCTGGGGAACTTGCTGACATCTACTTACCCTCCCCGGAGTAGCCGCTCACGCATGGTAGAAAAATCCATAGGGTTTTTGATGATGCGCCGGTACCCGCTTACCAAACGAGGGTTCACAGGCTCCAGGAAAGGCCAGGCTGCATCATGGGACTCCATCTCCATCAGGATAATCCTGTCATTACAGGGACAGTGATGGTTCCACCTCAAGCAGCAAATATACTGATGCCTCTCAGCCCTTTCCTCTGGCAGAAGTAGAGCCAACTGTCCCCAGAATTCACTAAACTCACTCGCAAAATGTGAGATCACTATGGTGGTTCCGCATTGAGAATCGCCGCCGCTTGGAGGGGGACAGCCCTTCTTCTGAGTACCGAGGCACAGCTGGGCTCTCTCTGCCTCTCAACAGTACCCGGCGTCGGCGGCCATCACCCTCTGAGAAATTCAGCGAATAACCACTTTTCCGCTTCTGGCCTCGCTTTGGGAAACCAGGCTTATGAGTGAATTCTCCCTCTACCTGCTGAGAATAGGAAAAAGGTGAGATCAGCGACAGCTGAAGATGTACTCTGCTTGTGCTCCAGTTCATTACAATCCTTACCTAAATGTAAAAAAAGCTTCAAAATACTTTCACACATAAGCCAGAATGTGAGTTTATTCACCTAACCCAATAAGGTAGGTAAACAGGAAGGTATAACTATTCTCATTTTGTAGAGGAAGCAATTGAGGCTATAGAATTTAAGAGACCTGTCCAAAGAAGGACCAGAATTCAGGCCTCCTAACACCCAGTCTGGAGCTCTTTCGAAGGACAGACTGAGGGCATGAAAAGGGATATTTGTAGGATTGGTGGTAAAAGGGATGAAAAGAAAATCTCTGACTTCTGCTTGGGAGTAGGAGTAAGAGAGCAGAAGCCTTACCTGGGCCAAACAGACAGCACAGAACCAGTCTCCTTCTGGGACAGCCTCCATCTTGGGCCGATGGCAGTAAATGTGGCAGCCACGGTCACACCCATCACAAAGCAGAAGAAACTCATCATTGTCACCTTTCCGGCACACTAGACAGGTCTGGACCAAGGTTGTAAGAAGGCAGAGTGAGCGTTCAAGCCTCTGTCTGCCAGTGACTCCACCCACCCCAGCTGACTGGCTCCTCAGTCTTTCCAGGCTCTCCCAGCCTCTTACCACTTTGTTGACAGACTTCTCCCAAGCTATAGACCTCTCTAGCTGGCCCAGGCACAAGCACACCTGGGCTGCACTCCGGCACCGCTCAAGTGTCTGACGCCAGACACGAATGCGAGGGGTAATTTCATATGATCTGGAGGGAGAAAGTCGTGATCTTTGGATGAGGAACAAGATCCATTAAAGAGGGAACTTATATCCCTTCTCTCCAAGACCAAGTGGGAGTCACTTACATCTCTGTAGTGGTGCCTTGAGGGACACCATTGGGTGTGCTGAGCAAGGCCTTCTCCAGCACAACCTCATGGGCCGGCCAGAGGGGCTCCCGAAGGTACCGCCGCTCCACATTCTGTTCCAGGGCAGCCAGTCGCATCACAGCCAGGTCCAGAGGGTTTGTAGTTTTACGCTGAGGTGCCAGTCCTTCCCTTCCTCGACCTCTCCAGGTGATATCCTCCTGGGAGTCGGGAAGATGCTCACAGTAGGCCAAGTCTTCACGAGTAGAGTCTGGGCTAGGACATGTCCAGCCCTTCATGTGGGAGAGAGGAATAAAACTCATTATAAGAGAAGAAAATTACACATAGAAAAAAAAATGACCAGTTTAAGGTTACGGCATCTGAGCCATGGCGGTTGGGGGCTGAGAGCCTCAGCCACACACCCCCAACATCTGCATCCAGCACAGCCTCCAGCAACCAAGCCACTGCCCCCCTGATGGAATGAGAGGGGTGCCACAGGCCTCTACCACACCCCGCCTTTCCTCCTCCTTCCACCCTAACTCCCTCTCCTTTCCCCTCCCCACCAACTGCTTGGCAACATCTTAGAATGTAAAATAATGGGGGGGAAAAAAAAAAAAAAAAAAAGGTCATGGCAGGTGACTTGTGAAGTAGAAACCCAGGTTTTTCCTAACAGGGCACAAGGGATTAATGCCCTCCCCTAAACAACTCCCTACCCAGTGTCAATCCCAGCATACCCGAATCTGTAGATCAGACAGAATAACCCGCTGTTCTAGCTCCTCTACCCATTGAAGCACAGCTAGGTCTGTCTCATATGTTCTCTCTTTGGGGGACCAGCTCATGATCCCTTCTTGAGAGGCAGGTAGCTGACTGGGCTCAAAAATGGGGTCTGAGAAGAGAGAAGGCAGAGGGAAGGTCCATCAGGTTGTTGTCCATAGCAACAGCTCAACATTTACCCTGGGCTCTTCAGCTCAGGCTGGGTCAAGGTATCTACTTACCAGTTGAGGGCCGTAGGCAGACTTCCTGCAAGAAGTCCCTGTGCTTATTAAGGTGTTTGTGAAGTGCCTTCTCCCGGATGCCTCGGGGGTGTAGGGCCTTGAGCATGGCATCCAGTGTCTCAGGATCTTGGATCCACCACCAGCCTGAGCACATCTCTGTGAGCAGAGCGTATGTATGTGGGGTGGGGGTAGGAACCAGCTGTGAATCACACTGCCCACATTGGATGTCACTTTTACCCCACTCCACCCCAAGATCACTCACCAGAAGGGACAGGCTGGGCTGTCAGCTGGGTTAGGTAACGCTGCTCCATCTGTTTGAAGAACTTACTGGGAGGTCTCCCTCTCCGTTTTGGCTGTCCCAGCCCTGTGGGACTCTGTGGCATTTCTCCAGAGTCTCCTGCTCGCCTCTTAGGGGCCACCCCAGGCAAGGGGGTGGAAGAGAATTGCACTGGAGAACAGGGGTTGGCAGCACTGGATCTATTCACCTGTGAATAAGATGAGACATAGAAGGGGATGAGGAAGTTTTCATGTTTATAGGTTCCCTCAACTTCAGGCAACAGCCCCATAGCCAGGCAATGGAGCCTGTAGCAAGATAAAGTCAAGTGCATGCTACTAATTCACTTACTGGCTTGGAGGAGGCAGGTAGTTGAGGGGAGGGAGTGGGTTGGTCTTCAGAAACTGCAGGGGGTGGTGTAGGGGCAGCATTGCAGGGCGTCTGGGCTGAGAAGTTAAACCAGGGTGCTTGAGGATCGGGGCTGGATTCTGTCTCATCAGGCTCTGGCTCCTCCAGTGGCTGCGATAGTGCTGGGTCAAATTTTCCTGGGCTGCTATCAGGAGTGAGGACTGAGCTGCTCAACAGGGAGCTATGGCTCTGAGTCTGACTCAGCCAAGACAGGAAGGCTGACTGGCTGAGGTCATGCTGGCTCTGACCCAGAGACAAAGGGGAGCCTTCTGGCTCCAGGAAACCATTATGGGACTGAGGATGGGACTGAAGCTGGGGCTGGGGCTGGATAGGAGCCTGAAGATGGGGCTGAAGCAGGGCCTGGGGCTGTTCTGAATCCTGACCCCTAACAGGGGACTTAAGGTGCCTAGGCTGCACAGACCCAGGCTTAGTTTTTCGAGGCCGGCCTCGAGCCCGAGCAGGAGAACCAGCAGAAGTGCTAGAGCCAGTTAATTCTCTCTTTACAAAGAAGCGAGCAGGGTTGAGTGCGGGATGGGCTGCCACCTTTAAGGAGTCAGTTTCCCACTTTATCACATCCTCAGGAACTGTAAAGAGAAGTAAAAAGTTTAAGACATACACTGATATATAAGGGGAAAGAAATAGGGTGTATAAACATAGGATGTATACTTTCTTTTTTTCATAGACTTAGTCTCCTTTTTTGAGATTCCACCTGGGAACAGCTTATATGCCAATGAACAAAGTATATGGGGAAGAAACACTCCTCTCCTAAGTAATCAGCAGCATAATCAAAAGCTAACATTTACTGAGAATCATCTATATGTTAAACATTATTCTAAGAGCACTGACTCATCTTAATACTCTCAATAGCCTTATGAAGGACATATATACTATTATTATCTCCAATTTAAAATGAAGAAATTGAAGCATACAGCTGGTAAATGGCAGAGCAGGGAGGTAGGCAGAGCCTGTGTTCTTAACCACTATACTCTACCAATTTTCATAAAATGAAAGAAGCCCAAGACTACTAGGTAGAGAAAAAGGAATGATTTAACTTTTGTCACATAGGACTTGGAATATAGGTTTCCACAAACACACTTACCTAAGCTCCCTTGTGTTCCTTCCACAAATATACCAGCCAGATATGGCAATATCCAGTAGCGGCGTCTATAGCGGTCTTGACCCAAGGAGACTGCCCGAAGCATCTGAGATGAATGAAGCAACTTTTTGCGAAAGAAGAGCTGGCGCTGGGTAGGCAGCGGAAAAGGAAGATAAATAAAAAAAACATTCCCAGAGTGACAGTGGTGAATTCATCCAGTATATAGGAGAAAGACAATGGCTCTCAGCTTGTCTATAAAATTGATACCACCTGGGCCCAACTCAGAAGGTGATCAATTCTTGCCCAGCCCACATCTCCAATTCTTGCAACGCTGTTAGAAGCACAATACCTGGGCTGGCTGGTTAGCTCAGTTGGTTTAGAGCACGGTATTGATAACACCAAGGTCAAGGGATCAGATCCCCATACCAGCCAGCCACACACACACAAAAAAAGCAGACTACCTTACTGAGTTTCTCTATCTGGCGCTCCAGCTCTGGGATGCTAGATGCTGTGGCATCAACCTGGAGAGAAACAAATGGACACTGAAAAAAAGGGAGTTATCACGTTAACAAAAGAGAAATAATCTATTTTTTAACTCTCACTTTCCTTGGTCTAGGGCTAGTACCTCTCCATCTCTTCGACCCCTGCGGCCATGGACAGCTGATATAGTCTCCTCCTCTTCCTCCTCTTCCATGCCACTGGTTTCCTCCATGATCCGAGAACTGCGCCTCCGTCCTGGGCCTTCCTCTGGTCCTTCCATCTCTATCTCAGGCCGCCCAGTTCGCTTGGCCAGAGCAGTTTTCAGTCTTGAAACAGAGATTAAGGAAAACTGTGGTGATAATGCTACAAAAGGAACACATGGAGTATCAAAAACATCCTAAGCCCTGTTAAGATCCCAAACCCAGGGAAGGGATAAGGGCACTGCATTCCAGATGGAAGTCTTGGCTATGCTTAACCCTTTCCTTTTCCCCTTTTCTCCTCTCTTTGGGCTCTACCCTCTCCTGTTCCT
Source organism: Cynocephalus volans (assembly GCF_027409185.1). Lineage (NCBI taxonomy): Eukaryota > Metazoa > Chordata > Mammalia > Dermoptera > Cynocephalidae > Cynocephalus > Cynocephalus volans. The sequence continues at coordinate 63,328,001 of NC_084471.1, read as the reverse complement.
ACCTCCGGAGCCGGCCTTCAACAATCCATTTGTTTTTCCTGTAGCTGGACATACTCTCCAGTGTCTTGTCAATCTCACTGCAGAGGAACAGGGAATGGGATTTTGTAGTAGAAGTGGCAGCAGCACAGAAAGAGGGAAAGGAGGCTCAAGGGTAAAGGGGCTGCAGCTGAACAGGGAGTTTCAGCCTAGAACCTAGATTGGATAAATGGCAGAGGAAGGCTTAAGTTCTCCCAGGGAAGGCACTGAGATTCAGTCCCAAGATACTCCAGCATCTTCAGAGCATGGCAGTAAATAACACATAATCCCAGGACTTCCAGATGGCCAAAACTCTCCCCATCCCGTTTTGACACAAGGTATACAATAACCATTCCCATGTCTATCCACTCACTTGATGATGAGGGTGGAGCCATTGAGCTCATACACAAGGAAGGCCAGGACAGCAGCCTTCCGTTCAGGTGGCTGGGCCTGAAAAGGCTGGGTGCGCAGGCTGTCACAGAAAGCTGGCTCTACTCCATATGCCATGAGGAAGCAGCGCAGGATCTCAGACACATTGTCTCTCGTCAGTGGGATCTCAGATACCTTCTCCCCCAAGATCTTTAGGGACTGTTTGGAGGAGAGTGTAATGGGAGTGAAGAGGAAAAGAGGAACAACTCAAGTTGAGTAAACCTGGAAGAGGGAAATACAGCAGGAGAGAACTACGGGGTTAAGATAGAACAAGAGGAAAAGAATGAAACTTGCTAGGAAGAACAAGATGAAAGAAGACTACAAAGGAAATGTGTAAAAGAAAAGGAATAAATAAGAAAAATGAACAAAATAAGGAGAGGGGAGTTAGAAAAAGAAACGAAAGGAAAAACATAAGGAAAACAGAAACAGGAAGAAGCTTTATCTCCCCCCCCCCAACTTGTTCTGATTACTTTAGGGAAGGACTTTTAGGTGTTCTTAAAGAGAAAGCAAAACCAAGGTAAAGCACTGGATCCTGGACCCTCCCAGCCCTCCTAGGAGAGATGCTCACCTGACAGTAAGAGGGTAAGCCAGGATCATAAAGTGCAGCCTTCAGAAGCCGCACCAGCAGGTCTTGCACCTCGCCCACACTGTCACTTTGACACAGGAGTCCTTCCTGCAAGACCCCCAGGCTAGGCACATCTTTGGCAGGGTCAAAGCCCAGCACCTTGCCAAAGCTATGCAGAAACTCCACGATGGTCAAGCAGTCTGAGAAGGCCCCATTGGGTAGTACCAGACCAGGAATGCGTGAGAAGTTAGGCAGGGGCTGGAGAGATAAAAATGGTACGGGGTTCTGTTAAACATACCAGAAGGCAACAATTTAAATGTCTTTGAGGTTCTTCCTTTAACAGAAGCATCTTCACAACTGGTCCCCTCCATGACCCAGGAACTGTACTCTCCCCTCACTACCTGATGGTCGGCCAGACACATATCCTCTGTGGGCTTCTTCATCTCCTCCAAGATCATCTGCTGTCTCTGCCGTTCCTCCAAGCGCCGCTGTGTGGCTAGGCTCCTATCTGCTTTACAGGCTGGTTTGGCTTTGGCCACCTCCTCCTTTTCTTTCATTTTTACCTTCTCCTTCTTTTCTCTCTTCACTTTTTCCTTCAGTTTTTCCTGCTTTGTCTTTACCTTTTCCTTCTCAGCCTATCCACCCAAAAGAGAGAGGAACCAAGAGTGCCATAAAAATACCAGTCTGGTCCCAGGTACCCTTCCCAGGTCCCAGTCCCTCCCAACCTCAGAGCCCAGAAATGTTAACTATAAAACAAGACTGATGCACAGGTCTTCCAAAATCGGCTTGGTAGCTTCAAAATTACACTTGGTGAGTGTGTACATGCACCTACCTTGCATTTCTTCTTAGTATCCTTCTGCTTTAAGCTCTTGGTCTCTTGTTTCCGCTTGTTTCTGGCCTGTAAACCATAAGGGAAGTCATTTCTCCTCAAACTCTGAAAGCATCTCTGCTTGGGCTAGGATTAAAAAAAGAGACAAGGGCGCTGGGGAGGAGAGGTGAGAGATGGGATAAGGGGTTGGCAATAGATGGATTCTCTCACCCTAAAGATGCCCAAGTTATTCCTGAACAAGCCCAATTCTCTATATCAAGCCCAAGAAACCTCAGGGTAATTAAGGTATGCTGCTACACAGGAGGTGGCAGATGTGGCAGGTAAAAGATGGAAGAAAAGATGAAGCAGGTTATAGAAAAAGTTAACCCACTGGGCAATCTCACTTCCCTCACCTGCCCTTGGATAGCAGTCTGACACTCTCCCCGTTGTACCTTCTGCCTCATCTTCTTGCTTTTACTCATCTTTGCTTTATCCTCCTCAATCAGTGTTTCTGTGAGGGCAAAAAGAAAAATCATGACTGAGGCAGGAAGACAGATCCCTAGGATTTAGGGCAGCACATGCCTGTCACAAAGCTGGCCTCCCAAGCAGCTCCCTGAAGAACTAGAGTAGTTTTTTTAAAAAGTATACATAATAGAGCCGGCCCCGTGGCTCACTTGGAGAGTGCGGCGCTGGTAGCACCGGGGCCGCGGATTCGGATCCTCTACAGGGATGGCCAGTGCGCTCACTGGCTGAGCATGGTGCAGACCACACCATGCTGAGGGTTGTGATCCCTTTACCAGTCCAAAAAAAAAAAAAAAAAAGAGTATACATAATAAAATGCTGGGGGGGGGGGAATGTAGGAGAGACACCTGCTATGTGGGTGGCACAAAAAACTCAAATGGCATCTCTTGCCCAGAAGCACCAGCCCCTGGCTCCAATCAAACTGCTTTAAAAGGGGTCCTGCTGATAGAAAAGAGGTCACAATGGCAGAGTAGACTTGTGGCCTGTCTCCCAAGCTACGGACAAGGGCAGCAACCCACAAACTGATTTGAGATTATAGGAAGCCGAACTGCCAGGGAAAGAGAGTGGTAGATGAAAGCACTGACTAACCAAGAGTGTGCCAGAAAGAAAAGGCCCAGATGACCTCAACAGAGTCAGAACTACACCGACATAAGTTACTGCATATACTCAGCTCCCATGTCTCACTCCACTAATAGATCTGAATTTCTTCCTTTCTGGAAGATTGAATATTGAGTATAATTCTGCAAACAATAGAGTTTTTCATAATTGATGTTTTTGACATAACAGTACCTATTCTATTATTTCTGGTATATAAACACTACCACATGTCTATATGGCAACACTCTAAGACAGATGTTACGAGCAGATGAAACACTTAATAAGGCTCCTATTAAAATATGAGACTTGTTCTAGGTAACACAGTGAGAACGTGGCACAGCTGGAACTATAAATGGGAATTAGAAGACTAAATTTTTTTTACATTCTTCACACTACACCAGGGTAAAGGATGTGAATTCTGAATCTCGATGATGTTGATAATGAGCAAGGTAAGAGTGTAAAACTGACACCACTCTGATAAGTAAGGAGCTGAAAGATGGGTAAGGACATGAATGTCATCTTCTCTAGGCTATATAACCACATCTGGGGACAGCCCAAGGCTTCACAAGTAAAAGCAACTCAAGGAAGAAATTGGCCAGAAAAAAAGTACCCCAAAGTGCTGGTACCCTAATGCTGTATTCCAGGCAGAAGTTGATTCAGATTCATTCTGTCCAGATAATGTCAGTTATGCTCCTGGGAAGCCCAGGTATTAGCAGTTCACCAACATTTCAGATAACTCACGGAGAGAACAGAATCCCAAAGTAAGAAACACCACTGTACCTTGGGCCTCCAGTTTCTTTACAAGGCGGTTGTCTGTCTTATTCAATAGCTCAGTGATTTTGACCTTGGGTGGCCGACCTCGGCCCCGTTTCACCTTGGGGACTTCCTTGATCTTAGCCTTCTCAGTGTTTCGAGGTCGACCCCGTTTGCCAGTAATTGCCTGAATCCTGGATGGTATCTCATCTGCTGAGAGCTGTACCCACTGCAACCCCTAAGGTAACGAGAAAGACAGTGTTACTATGGGAGGGAATCAGTGCAGGTCAGTAGGCCCTCTGAACCATTCAATGCCCCAGAACCTCCAAACCCCATAAGAAGAAACTGCAGCTTGTTCACCAATTCTTTCTCAGGGACAAAAGTATATTTAACTTTTGAGTCTGCACCTCTGGTGTTTCTCTCTCTTCAAAGAAGTCTCCAACAGGCATACGGGGACTGAAACTGAAGTGCTCGCGGCGGACACTGTGTACCACGTTGCGGCTCAGGTACTAAGAAGAGGAAGTAAAATGACATTAATGAAGTCATAGCCCTACCACGTCTTTGGCCAGGAATGGCACAAACACAACAGGCCTTGAAAAAGATAATGCCAGCCTGATGCCACTGGACCCAAGAAAGGAGTCTGTGCTTCCTTTAAAAAAGCCCACGAAACCTACATTACCTTGATCACTTCTGGAAACTGTTTCATTCTCTTCCCACAGGGGCCATAATACCAGGTCTCCCCCTGCCATCGGTGGCTGCCCTTCTTGATACGCACCTCTCTCCGCCACCTGCCAAAGAAGCACACGGGCCCTGCCGCCAGGTCACACCCCTACCCACTCCCATGCCACCCAAGAGCCAAGCTCACTGAGAAGATGATGAGCTTCCCCACATCTGGCTCACTAGAACTACATGCAAATGCAAAAGCAGCATAAGATACAGCTGGGCTAGAAGGCAGGCTTGAGCTCCAGCAAATACCTCAAAAAGCTCAAGGCCTCAAGGCCACCAAACTGCAGAAGCCCAGAAAGACCTTCACCCTTTCTTTTTACAAAGTCAATGAGATGAGAAGCCAGAAACCCCTCCCTGAGGCCATTCAGGGCAATTACTGGGTTTCCAGTAAAGAGGATGAAGACCTAAGGGAATAAAGGCAGAAGACAGAGCGTGGTGAAGAAAGCAGAAGAGTAAACTTGCTGCTGACTCCTTGAAATGACTCAGTAGGCCAGGGTTTAGTTAGGAACTCTGTGTTCTGAGCAACAGATTATTCCAAAACCAAGCTTTATCTTTCTCTCAAAACTTTTAAGCAGTACTCAAACTTGGTGACCACAAGTAGCCTAGAGCAGTGTGGGTGGGGGTGGGGAAGATCCAGGAAGGCAGTTATTCCCACAAGGCCCTTGGTGTCAGTTGGCTTGCTCTTTTTGGTCACACACTGTTCCTACCCTTACCTCTCCAAAGAGCAATAAAACAACAACAAAACTACCCCATTTCACTGGTACTAAACTACTCATTATTTATTACTATCCTTTCTCTACAAAAAAAAAAAGACAAGCTAGCTAGTTTGGATATCTGAGCCCTCTGGTTTGGAAAAGACAATAGTTGGAGCCCCTTGAGCAAAACTAAGTCACCACAAGATGAGGAAAGAATAGGTGAGGGAAGACAGATCCTGAGAGAAGAACCACCCAGGAATCTCATGCCAAGAAACATCATTTCAGATAACTGTCCTATGATCTTACCTCCTAGCCCATTCCTCCCCCACCTCAGATGAAGAGAGGAGCTCCCTACTTCCCAGAGTCATGCATTAACTTGTCAAAGTCAATGCCCATAGCAAACTAGAGCATTTACCCATGTTGGAGGGGAAGACGAACTTCTTCTGGTGTAGCAATACGTCTCCTCAAGACATCACCTTGGGAGGAAGATAGGTGATACCCAAGTTAAGAGTTCAAGCAAAATACTGAAACAACATGCCAGTAGGGAAGGGCTAAATGCAACATGGGACAGAAAATGTTCTTGGAACCAGCCAAGGGTAGAACAAAATGTGGACACTCACCACTACCAGACGTAGTGACTCCTTCAGTGACCTCTTCTAAGTCAGCAGTGGTTTCAGGGAAGCTGCTGACATCCTTATTTGCTGGGGAGGCTGTTGGGAAGGCAGCTGCTGGAGAAGTTACAGGGGAGGCTTTTGAGGAGGTCACCGGAGCCTGGAAGGAGACTTCTGAGGAAATTGCTGGGAGGGTTGTTGAAGAAGTTGGAGAGACTGTTGGGAAGACTTCTAGGGAGGCTGTTGGGGAAACTGCTGGAAAGACTTCTGGTGAGGCTGCTGGAGAAACTGCTAGGCAGACTGCCGGGGAAGCTGTTGGCGAGACTGCTGGTGAGGTTGCTGGATGGAGCTGAATAGTGGATGACTGGTCAGGGGCTGGCTGGGTCAGGGGTGGTGGGAAGTCTGAAGCCTGAGTCTCCATTTCTTCTTGTTCAGCATCACTACCATTATTCAGGTCAAAGCTGTTATCTAGAATACAAAGGTACAGAATGGGTAAAGGAAAAATAGTGTCATATGAAACAAGAGAATCTACTCAGTCAAACCTGGACTAAGCTAAACAGGGTTACTTCAAAGGCTTTTCCCTAAGATGGGAAAAAGAAGTAGCTTCTGGTTGTCCTCCCTAACCCTTCATGAAGGTTAAAGGGCAAAGCTGCTGCTGCTGCTGCCACCATTGTGTGAAGCAATACCTTTTACCTGGAGCCAGTAAGGCCTCTGACCTCCTTTCCCCTGCAAATGCTAAGTCTCACAAGTTCTTCAGGGTAGAGGGCACAGATCAGAGTATAGTGGCCTGTGCCTCTTTTAGTCCCCCATAGCTCACTCAGCTCCCAGCAAGGTGCTCTTACAGGTTTTTTCACCCATACGGCCCTAATATGGAACTTATTCTCTCACCTTTTTGCAGGTCAAGGACTTTCTTTGTCCTACCTCTCCTCACTTACCTTGCAGGACAGACTCGCCTAGGACAGGTGGAGAGGTGGGGCTGGCAAAGATAGAGGCTGATGTTTGACTATCATCTGCCAGGAGACTGAAGGCAGTAGCGTTACTAAGGGAAGGGCAATCAAGGGCAGAGATCACGGGGCTGTCCTCAAGAGGCAGCTTATCCTCTGCACCCATCAGCTCCGTGTCATCTATACCATAAAGTCCTCCATTTACTGGCTCTGTTCATGGGGTGGAAAAATCAGAAAGCAAGATATTGAGGAAAAATCAGAAAGCAAGATTTCTTTAAGAAATACTGATCTAAAAATATCCAATTCTACTTCCCACAGTGTAAAGATTCTTTTTAATATTAAATTAGGGAAAATTTACAGCCCTCTCCCTGAAAGAGCAAAGTCATGAGACTGTAGGGATCATAACAGTTTGAGGTAGAAATGAAGAGAAAGGTATTGACCATGTATTTACCCACAGATCAGTGCAAAATTCTAGCATTTATCATAAAATAGGCTTTCTTATACTTCAGTGGGGTAAAAGGTAATTGTTCCCTGGCAAATGTTTTCATTCTAGTTAGAACCCAAACAGCATAACTATGTGGTAATAAGTCCCTATCCAGTGAATTATTACAGCCCAGGGCTCTTGGCCAAAAAGAACACTGGGAGAGAATCTGGGAAATGAACCAATTCAGCTCAGAGTATAGTTGGCCCAGCCAGGCCAATGGCATGTAACTGTGGTTTGCCACAGGATTATCCAGAGGCCCCAACATGCCAGATTCCCTACACTTTCCCTGGTTTACTATCTCTTCCAAGTAGTAGAAGCTGGCTACCCTCTGTATGGATAAGCTGAAAGAAGGCCTCCAAGCCCACCTGGTGCCAGAGAATTGAAGGGCTCCAGAGAGTCTTCACTGAGTATTGGAGTGTCTTCCAGTTGATCAGGAAGATGTGAAGGATCATCTAAACAGCTCACTGTGGGGTCAGGGACCAGGACTGAGACCTCTTGGTGTAAGGATTCCACAGAAGGAACAGAGCCATTGTAGCCACACATCTTCAATTCTAGGAAATGCCAGGAGTGAGAAAACATCAAAATCAGTGCCTTTGACTAGTTCATTTAGCTATAGTAGGCAGTCGATCCTTGCTAGAAGGATGTTCATTCATTCAACATTTGTTGCTGCCAAGATGCCAGTTCTATGCTGGGAACCGATCATATCAAGTTACTAAGTGAGCAGAGATGTGCTGGTAAAATCAACCCTATGGCACAGCAAAGAGAGAGGAAACGATAGTGGGATCTGAGACAAGAACACCATCATGTTCTCAGATATCTCCTCCATCCAGTGGGAACAGAGAAAATATCCTGTGATTTTACAGAATGGTCACCCTTGTACAGAGTCAACTGCAAGCTAAACTTTCATCTATTTTGAGGGAAAAGATGAGAGGGGTTGTCACATGTATAATGCGAACAACAAAAAAGAACGGAAACTGAGTAGATAAGCAATAGTATGCTCTGCCTGCTTCTTTCCCTCCTTCACATGCCCATCACTACTAGGGCTCAGCCCCTCTAGCAGCCAGCCTGACCCTGCCAGTCAGTCAAAACGGCCACAATGCCTACTGCTAATGCCCTAACCCCCTCATATACTTTGGAAGAAGCTCTTCTTAATGCAGGATGTCTGTTGGGGCTGTTTTGAGCTCGCCCACCTGCCCTCTCCAGGCCAGCAACTCTGCATGAGCTTGAAATAATTTGCACTCCTACTCACGAGCTGGTGCTGCTGCCACAAAAACACCAGCCACTTGGCTCTGTTAATCACCAACATGCAAATCAGCCTCCACTGCAGAGAGCTGGAAAGACAAGTTTTCCTCACCTCAAAAAACCACTGTCCCCCACAGCCCCATTTTCCTTTTCCCCACCCAGCTCACAGACCCAGTTATACCTGGCTGCTCTTCTTCCAGCTCCAGGCTGCCTACCAAGCCAGTGCCATTCTCTGCCACAACTGAAGTCAGCTCCTTTTCTGCTGCCTCATCAGGATGGATACCACTGCCTACCTCCTGGGAGGGTGCAAAGGTCTGGATGCTAGATCCCAACATAGGAGAAGTCTGTGGAGAGGTGAAAAAACTAGGGGGTCCATTGGGCATCACCTCAAAATTCTGGTCAGGAAAGGAATCATACAGTTCCTGTGAGTCAAAGTTAAGCCCCACAGGACTCTGGGTACCGTTTGCCCAGAAATCTTGGCTCCCAGCCTGAAGGTTAGTGTTGTGACTTGGGGATGAAGGTTGCCGGCTGCCCCCAAGTATGCCGTTGAGTGGGTATTGTCCCCCCGAGAACTGGGAGAGAAGGGGTGGGTCCTTGAGGTTGCTGCCAGAATTGGCAGATGGGTACTGTGAGTAGTTCCAGAGACAGTCGTAGGCCACGTTGGGGTGATGGAGGTGTGAGGTGCTGGAGGAGTGGGGAGCAGAGTTCAAAATCCCTGAAGTAGTAGTGTGAGATACAGTAGATAAGCCATTAACATTCACATCCCCATTCAAACCTGGCAGAGAAGGAGAGAAAATCGTCAGTTATAGACATGTATACAATTAACTCTACTGAAAGAACCCTGAAGTAACAGCACTGGCTAGAAAAAGGAAAGAGGAAGGGGAGTCCCCCTCTGCTATATTTATCTTTTGGGTCTCAGGGGAATACCAAACACAGATGCTTCTGGATGTGAGCTTAGCAACTGGTGCTGAGGCTGATGAGTAGGGGGCTAGGGAGTTCTCCAGGCCTACCATGGGAGCCACCAGGAGAGAGCTGGCTGCTGCTGACTTTTTTATTATTATTATTAAATGAAGCTGTAGACTCCCTATGGTGACTTGCATTCTTCCCCATTATCAATCCCTGAGGGAATTCTTCCCTTGGAGGGGCAAGACTGAATTCTCCAGCCCCTCCTCTCCCCCTTCCCCCAGTGCCTATTTGGTCCCACAGTGGCACCACAAGGGACAGCCTCCACCTCACTGGCACATGCAGATCCAGCACTTTGTGCTGGGCTAAGAATAGAATTTGCAGTCACCACAGTGACAAGATCCCAGCTCAAAAGGCTGGGCTTGGCCCTACCCCATAAGCACTGGAAGGTAATAAGCAGGGGGGGGAAATCTTTGCATGACCAGTGCTGCAGAATTCAGCCCTCAACACCAGTGGCAACCTCTGGGATGGAGGACAATCAAATAAAAGGAACCAAGATACTAAGGAAGCTGGGAGGGAGTGAGGGGTGAGTGCTTCCATGAGAAAAAGAAACTTCTATCTGCAACCCCCTCATAGAGGATAGGACGAACAAGTGGTAAGTATAAGCCTACTGCAGCATTTTTCTGCTGCTAGGAAGGAGGGAAGCATGTGAATTTCTCTGCTTCCAAGCATAAAGGACCTGAAACCCAAGCAAGATTAAGAGAGGTACTTGGCAGAGTCATGGTACAGAGCCACTGATAAGCCAAATCCAGGAAAAGATTCGAGCCTGACAGCAACACTTCCATCTGGAATTACAAATTTCTCTCTGGGTAACTAGGTAAGGATTAAACTCTCCCTTGTCTCTACCTTCTATCCAAGGACAGGGAGTGTCACAGGCACTTCTAGCATTTGCCCTCTTCATTGCTACACAAACTAAAAGGCAAACACATCCCAACCTTCACCCAACTCCCCCTCCCCCAATCCTAACCCAATGCAGCTTCTCCAACCTCTAAAAACAGCTTCTCAGAGGGCTGGTCCTTTATCTTTCTCTCTCATGGATCCAACCTGGTTATCAGCAGCAGTAGCCACCTCATCATTCTCTGGCAGTAGCCAGGGAACAGGGCTGACAGAAGAGCAGGCTAAGATGAGAAAGCCAGTATATTTTTCTAATCCTTTCAACCTAAAGTCAAGACTATAAGTGTTACTTCCACAAACCCCTAGAACTTGTTCTTAGAAGCTTGATTTCTCTCCAGCAGCTGCAGTTCTGTGAATTCACTTCCTCCCTCCCCGCCTGGCAAGAAAAAGAGCTGCTATGGGATAGCTAGCCCAATGTGGAGCCAAATCTCCTCCCATGAACCTGCTCTAAAGGAATGATACCCATTCCCTCCCCAGGCCATGTAGCCCTCACACTCACTTTTCCCTTGCTGGGGGAAGTTCATGGGAGACCCGTTAGTGTAGAGGCCCTCCCCTGAGGAAGGAGAGGGTTTCAGTCCTGAGGCAGCAGGTGCAGGGGGAAGGCCAGTAAAGTTAAAATGGTCGTTTGCCTCCATTTCTGTAGGAGGGGAGAGAGAAGGGGGAAAAAAAATACTGGCGGTTAAACAAGGTTATGTCACCTGGAATCATCTACAGGGAATACCCCCTCCCCTCCATCTACTTACCCTTCTCCTACCTAAGTACTGTGAGGGAGGACAGAAGTTGAGAAAAGAGAAGAGAAGGAAGAAATATCCCCTTAACCTGGGCAATGACTCTATAGAAACAATCTTTTAAAGCTAGCTTTTTGCAGAGATTAATAGTGAGAAAAACCAAGATACAAGCCTGGAGGAGTCTTCCCTCTGTGTAAGCACCACTCTCTTGACTTCTAACCCAAGTTACCCCTCTATGTTAGATATTAGCCCCCTACTGTAACATTTAACATTCTCTACCCTCATGTTTCTATCCTCAAAGGAAGGCCAGAGTCCCACTCCCAGGGTCCACAAAATGTTCTCAAAGCCATCTTTTAAAGAGGAAGCCATGCAGATGGGGGTGTTGGCAGAAAAATCATATTTGATATACACCCTGCTTTGTTTTGTTGTTATACTTGAGCTAAACAAGTATAACATTATTCTATCTGTAGCCCTAGATAGCTGAAGAAAGTACAGTTACATTAGTAAAAGGACTGAAAAGGAGGATACATTTTTAAAAAGGTGACCATAATGGCAAAACTCAAATCATCCAGTGATACTTTTACTCATCATTCATGGGAAATACCATGCTCTCCAAGACCATAGGTCAGAAAAATGTCAGCAGTAAAAAACTGATAAAACGGTGTCCCAAAGAATATTATTCTGTTATGTCTACTATGACTACTTCCCAATGTTTTGGTTTTGTAGCTTAAATAAAACGATCATGGAGAGAACAGCAAGATACTTATATTTGTAAAGGGTAGTGGCTCATTAAGGGGTGGTATGGTTAAAAAGCTTTCCATCATCTCCTGAATAGTATTAGGAATGATGAGAAGAAAAGCCTTTGATCAGAATAAATTTAACTTGCACAGAGCAAAGGAAAGAGGGAAGAAAGATAGGAAGCAGAAGCCAGAATTACTGGCTAAGTCTGACACATCAATCCCATACCTGTGATATACCTGTGATATATTAATTTGATATGTGAGAGACATAATCTGTCTTGATACAGAAAAGCAACTCCTTGATTATGTTGCTATGTTTTTAAAAAGGGCAGAAGAATTCAGATAAATAGGTTTCTTTATGAAGCTCCCAAGATAAGGCAATAAGCAGACCTAGGTGATTTAAAACAACCTCTTTTAAGGGCTGGCCAGTTAGATCACTTGGTTAGAGCATGGTGTTGATAACACCAAGGTAAAGGGTTCAGATCCCCATACCAGCCAGCTACCAAAAAAGCTAAAAATACATAAACAGCCTCTTTTTAAAAAGAACAAGATGTAAAGCTTTTAAAAGGATAAATACGTTGGTTAAGAACACCTGACCACTGGCCAAGTCTGCAAAGAGTTATGTTCATGAATATGTTACATACTGCAAATTAGACACCATTAGATATATATGTGAATATAACATAATTCTGAGCATGAAACATAAACCCTATATAATATGTGGCATGATATCTGTAAGATTTTCCAGGCTACATACCATAATATCTCTACCTTAATCAATTTTAACTGAAATTAAAGAAATAAAAATAAATGCACGTACCAGCCAATCACCAAAAATAAAAAAATAAAAGCAATTTGTGTTTTGTTGATTTAAGGAAGAAAAGTCTTTAGGACTGACTTATCTCCGATATAGGATTTCCCATCTTCACTCTAAAATAAGTAGCAGAACTAAACCTGCTATGCATCGACAAAAAAAACAGTCTTTATAGAGAAAAGACCTGAGTCCTCCAGGATTTCCCTGTTAATGTTAAGAGCCACTCCTCAGCAGTAGGGGTCTGAAAAATAAGCACGGTGAGATTAATAATCCTTCTGAAATGAAAGACATAAAAAAGGAAAGTTCATTCCCTAATCTCTAGGTTAGGTTCCTTCCAAAGCTTATACCACAGTATTTCACTTCAGAACTCCAGGAAACACTATGCCTGGAGAGCCACTTTCATCTGATCCCCCACCTCTCTTCTCTCCCAGTTTTATGCACAGCCATACCTCCCCTGATGTGTGGAACACACACACACACCTTCCCTCCTATGGGCATTAAACTACATCCTCCCACTCAATTATGGGCCACAGTTCATTTTTCCATTTTCTATTTGAATCCATGAGGAAACTAATGACCTTCACTCTGCTGTTCTGGGAAAGCAGAGCATATCCTATTTCATAAATTACATACTAGTAACAATATGTGGATGGCTCACAGAAATCAAAGAGGTAAAGGAATGGGAAGTTATCTGGTGCCTGAGGTCTGTTTCTCCACCTGCCTCTACTGAAGGGTCATCAGAACCACAAACATTTCTTTTTCAAGAGGCTTCCTAGACACATAAAATACTCTTTGTGCTGTGCAGTGAGGTCAGCACAATATAGCAGGCTCTAGGTTCAAATCCCACCAGCTGTTTGACCCTGGACAAGCTACTTAAACTAGGTGGGCCTTGGTTTTGTCATTTGTAAAAATTTCAGTACGCACTTCCAGGGCTTGTGAGAAATAAATGAGAAAAATCTATATAAAGGCTCTAGCACAGTGTCTGTTACCCAGCAAGCACTCAATAAACACTAGCTATTATTATTAGACAAAAAGTAAAAGACTGGTTAAGTTTCAAAAAGATAATCAGGTCTAAAAGGTCTAAATATAATGTGAATATAATTTAAAATCACTACTAGTATTGGGAGATAACACAAAACTAGGGATGATCCAGCCAGACTTCCTTACATGCTACTTGACTGCTGATTTCAGATGTCACTTAAATATGAGATCACAGTACAGGAATACAAAGAAAATGTGAACAGTTCCTCTCAGCAATAAATCTAGGATTATTTCATCTTAACCTTCTGACCCAAGATACTTTTCACAATAAAGTGTGAAGGTAAACTCTGCCCTCCTATCCACAGCTAGTAAGAAGAGTAAAGCAAAGGAGGGTGTCTCCCTTTGAACTAATAGGATTTTCGCCAAACGAAAAAAGACATTGGCCAGTGCCCAACCCCCATAATAAGCAGACAGCTCTCATGACCAGGAAGTACAATCAGGCAAGCACCCAGTCTAATCTCAGTAGTACATACATGGATCTCTTTTTTTTCTTCTTTTTTTGATGGCTGGCTGGTATGGTGAACCAAACCCGTGACCTTGGGGTTATAAGGCTGTGCTCTAACTAACTAAGCTAACTGGCTAGCCCAATGGATCTCTTCAGAGCCCCTATGTTTCATTTATAAGAGTTGAAGGACATTGCTTCTCAAGTTTGAAGCAGTGCAGCCCTCCCCACATAGCCAAATAGGCTGCTTTTCTCTCAGTCGTAATCAAAGAGCTACTACTCTGTGGGCCCATGACATGGTTTTAACAGAAAAAGGCTGACAACACACCAATTGTTGAAATAAATATTACAGATTTCAACACTGTTGCAGGTGACCAATTCTAACCCTCCAGCCTCTGAGGCTACCCCCAGAAACACAAGACACTTTAACATCCTCTAGCTGGACACGCTGGTAGTCCCTGCAGCGATTTGGTTCATTCTTCTCATGTAGTACACCAAAATTCCACAAATGGGAGGTCCTAATTTTGGGGGGGAAGAGATGGGGAGAGATTTCAAATGTTTTACTTGACTGAACAGCAAAGGCACATTCTACTGTAAACAAATCATACCACTATATTTTAGCTTTACCACTGTGAATGCTGTTTTGTTTTTGGTTTTGGTTTTGTTTGCAGCTGGCTGGTAGGGGGATGTAAATCCATGACCTTGGCATTATAAGGCTGAGCTCTAACCAACTGAGCTAACCAGCGAGCCCCTATAACTGTGAACGTTATGAAGGATATTTCTTTTTTTTTCTTCTTCTTTTTTTTTTTTTTTTAAAAACATGACCGGTAAGGGGATCTTAACCCTTGACTTGGTGTTGTCAGCACCACACTCAGCCAGTGAGCTAACCAGCCATGCCTATATAGGATCCGAACCCGCGGCCTTGGTGTTATCAGCACCACACTCTCCCGAGTGAGCCACGGGCTGGCCCTAGTGAGCCACGGGCTGGCCCTAATGAAGGATATTTCTCAACTCTAGCACATGTCAGGAATACCCACCATACTCTAATACAGAGGTTCTCAACCAGGGGCAATTCTGCCCTGCGGGAAGTAGAAGGTAGAGGTGCCACTAAGCATCTTTCAACACACAGAACAGCCCCAACAACAAGGAATTATATGGCCCAAGCCATCAATAATGCTAGGGTTGGGAAACCCTGCTCTAACACAAAAGCCGTCTTATTCCTGCCCCACACCTTGGGGAAGTTCCAAGTTTTCACTGCTCCCAGTTCCTGACACTGTAAGTAGGGATGCTTTCACTTTTATATCTAAAAACCCTTTCTTCCTGGCTAGGCCATCTTCCTCCACCAATAAAGAGTTCTGAGTGCCAACTCACAAAATTGACATGCCCTCTTTTCCACTCAAGATAGTCCATTCTGACAGCCCTGTTAACAATCTTCTCTTGGAACTGTGACTCAGACAAACTAGACAGCATGTACTGACTGAGGCTCATTCCCACAAAATGTTTTAACCCCCCTTCCCTAGCCAGGACTCCAACTAAGACAGAAAGAAGACCATGAAAGAAGGAAGATTATACTAAGGGGGACTACTTAAAGAAAATTGCCATGTCTAGGCACTCGGGAGACTACAAAGATGACTGTTTTCTGTCCTTACTACTTCTACACTATGTAGCTTCTACAGCGTCAATCAGATATTAAATTTTACCATTATATCTCCAGCACCTAATTTACTGCTAGGTACATAAAAAACCAAAGGAAATATTTGTTGAACCCATGGACTGAACAAGTGAATAAGTAAATCTACCTTTTCTGCCACTACCAGCTTACTCATCAAATAAAGGTTGTGGGCTTTGCTCCTACTATTTTCAGAGAACCAAAAAATTCAGCTTTGTTTTTCATAGAGATAAAAACTTCTAGAGGAGAAAAAAGGGCCCAAATCTTGATGTATTTTAGATAGTCATCCCTTACAGAAAATAAGACCTAGAAACAGGAAAGTACTGAGAAAGTAAGAAGGCAATATATTTAAACTCTAAATCAGTAAAATGTCCTGCTTGATTTAACTGCACAGTTAAGGTACATAGAAGGTTTTTAAAATATTTGTTAACAGGCCGGCCCGTGGCTCACTCGGTAGAGTGCGGTGCTGATAACACCAAGGCCACGGGTTCGGATCCTATATAGGGATGGCTGGTTTGCTCACTGGCTGAGCGTGGTGCTGACAACACCAAGCCAAGGGTTGAGATCCCCTTACCGGTCATCTTTAAAAAAAAAAAAAAAAAAAATATTTGTTAACTAAATAAAGAAACCACATAACAACCTAGGTAAGGTTTTCTTCCATAGCTCTGGTCACTTCACTATCAGAAGTTTGGGAATACCTCTGAAATTGCAGGACACTAAAGCCATAGTTCAGAAGTTAAAACAAGGTTATTTCCCTCTTTCAGCCCTCATTGTATATCAGAATCTCAACTCTAACAGTTAAAGACTCCATCCTTTTCTCCAAGAAAATATTCCCTCCCCTTCAAAATGAGCTGAGCAGGCAGGTTACGGACCCCATCAGTGAGGCAGGTTATGAAGAGTCCAATCTCAGAAAACAAAAAGTAGTAAAACTACCTGTCTCCTAAGAATCTCCTTCTTCTTCTTTCTCTTCATCTTCACCTTATTTGGGATTAATTTTTGATAAGGTTCTTTTAGTCTGTAAAATGCCCCCTTAATAAATCTTCTCTTTAAGTAGGACAAAACACTAAACCAATGCTATTTTTATTGCTATGACAAGAACAATTTCCAGATCTTTTCAAAGAAGACAAGTTTTCTGTTTTGCAGAATTTTTAAATTTCGAAATTATGCAGACTGACAAGCTGGTAGAAAACAGTCCTTCTGACCCACATGAGACAATGCTGAGGAAGTATTCATCTCGTCCTATGAAGCATATGAGGATACCAACATCCTAGGAAACAAATCAGGAAGCTTCTTTGCCCCAGGAAATACCAAGAGTTTTATACTTTACTCTATATCCTAGGACATAAAACCTTTCGCATTATTGCCTCACTTTACACATCATCACACAAATTTTTGACTAATTTCTTTTTTTTTTAAAAGATGACTGGTAAGGGGATCTTAACCCTTGACTTGCTGTTGTCAGCGCCACGTTCTCCCAAGTGAGCTAACCGGCCATCCCTATATAGGGATCCAAACCCGTGACCTTGGTGTTATCAGCACCACACTCTCCCAAGTGAGCCACAGGCCGGTCCTACTGACTAATTTCTATAACGTTTTAACAGTAAAATAATATAGCAGTTTGGTGCTTGACCTCTTCTGAAGTAACAAGAGAGGTCAACAGCAAGAACACAGTCAGTAACCCCAACAAGCTTTGTTTCTCTCTAGGTAACACCTGATTCCAGAACCACAAGATTGCAAGATAAGCTTCTCAGGGCATTCTAGATTTCTGACTGACTCAACAGAGTCAGCCACCATAGTTCTCTTTATACCTCAAATTTTTTCTTTCAGGGAGAGGCTCTGGGGGGTGGTGGAGGTACCAGTCAATATTAAGAAACCCACTTCTCTGATAGAAAAATGCATCCATTTTACAAGGAGGCCATGAAAGCTTTGCTTCATTCAGCTTTCAGATCAATCATATATCAAACGAAGTCTCTATTTTCTCAAAATCAGCTTCTGTTTATTTTAAAGAGCCCAAAGAATAAATGGTCTTTTCTTCTTTCTTCATTCTTTTAACCCTCAGCAGAGAAAACCAATTTACTGTTCTGTCATAAGCAAAAGTTGAAGGAGAACTTAAAGTTAGAGTCAAATCAACCCTATCGAAAGCAAATCAAAGGAACAAACCAGTCTTAGCAGAGGGGCAAGGAAAAGGACATTAACACCAGATGAACTTGTTTTTACTGTTTCTAGAATGTCGACAACCTCAACAGCCCCAGTGAAAAGAGAAATGATGCTATCTTAGTAATAATGATGATGCCACTTTCACACAATCATATATGTCTATCTGTTCCTATCCTGGATCTCTGATGTAGGGATCTACATCCAGAAGGGAAGTTTTTGACTGGAAAATAGTAAGATTATTTAAATGCCAGGCTTACGTAGTTTTCAGGATAGTCTAAATGACCTTAATACTTCATCTCTAAAAATCTAAAACCCCAGGGCCAACTCTTGTCCCTAACCAAACCCAATGTGCAAACTAAATACCTGAAGAGACACAGTACACAGTCCATCACCGTATGTTATATGATTAATCTCCTGAAGATATCAGGTGGGAAAAAGAGAAAATCTGGGTGCATGACTGCATAGAACAGAAGAAAAGTTACCACTCCCCGAGAAGAGTAATAAGAGAGATGTTCTTTTATTGACTGAAGAGTAAGTCATACGACAGCAAACACTCCTGTTCTAATTAGTTGGTTCTGCAGAAGGTAAAATCTTCAGAATCCTACTTCAACAGGCTTCCCACAGGGACTGTCCTTAGGCTAGAATCACTACTGAGGAAAAAGCTCACCACTCCCACTCTGTAAATCAGTCTCTACCCCAACAAATCTCATTCACAGTTAAATCTTCCCCATCCCTACCTCTTCCTCCACTTCTCAGAATCTACCCTCCTTCTCTTCACAAGCTCACTTGTTTAGATGCTCTGCAATACAGAAAGTGCCATACTTAAGAACATACTAAGCAGAATAACAAAAAGCCACTCTCATGTCACAAAAGATGCCAAGTCTTCCTGGCAGCTCTCTATGCTAAGATAATTTGCATCACTTGTATCGAGCATGTACCCTGCTGGTGGGTAACTGAGTTTGCTTTTCTATGACCTCTAATTCAAGGGGAAAAAAAAAAACCAGACAGGGAGACAGATGCTCAGGAGTGAGGGTTCAGGATCTGTGAGTCAACTGCAGGTGATTACTTCCAGTTGACAAATTAAGTTTAACAAGCCCCCCCCCCCCCAAAAACACCAACGAAATGTCTCAGTCCACATGGTTGGAAGGATCCAAGCTCGCCCAGAAGGCCTCACAAAATGAAACCAAACCTGATTAAAATGGACATTTCAAAACAAGAGACGCAGCAGCAAACGCACAGCTGCCATTTCCCGGCCCCTTCCTGCGGGAGGCTGGGGGAGGGGCTGTTTGTGTACAGATGGAGATGGAAGCTATCCCCCCATCGCCCCCAAAGGATACAAATCCCTCACTCCAATAAACCCTACAAAGGAACTCTGCTATTGGTATTGCCTTCCGCTGAAAACCGGGACACCGGGAGAGAAAGGGACTAGATCATCTTCTCTGCCAGGAAACGGGGATCCCCTTAGTGAGGGATCTCCTTGAAAAGGAATCCCTCTTTATTCTTCCCTTCAGCCCCTCAGCCAAGCTCAAATCCGGACACCTCAGCATGAGCCCTGTCAACCCCCTTCCCTGGAGCGGGGAATTCTCCCGGGACGCGAGGGCCCCAAGCCAAACCCACTACCACAGCAAGGCCCTCTCCTCCCCATGCTCAAGAGAACGTGCGCGCTCCCCGAGGGAGACACCCTCGGACCCCTGGAAACCCCTTCTGCCCGCCACTCACCGCAGCCAAGATGCCCCACCCCCCACAGTGTTTAACCCATCCAGGGAACCCCCTCACCTACCCCTCACACTAGGGCAATCCCCACCCCCACCCGGGAGGTGGAGCCCCTCCCGGGGATTCCACCCCTCGTCCCCCGCAGGAGTCATCTCCACCAGCCAGGCGGCTTCTCCGCCTGCTGGTCACCGTAGTCACCGGGAGCCGCTACAGCTACTCCCGCCCCCGCAGCGCAGTCCGGGGTACTCAGCCCCCGTCTCCTCCCAGCCCCCAGAACAGGGAGAACCCCGCTTTGGGCTGGGTCCTCGCAAAATATAAGCTCCAGTTCGCCACGCGCCCCAGGGGAGGCTCAAGTGGGCTCAGGAGACTGTCCCTGAGGGAAGCCTCGTATGAAAGCGGGGCTCCCTCCCCTCAGGCCCCCGGCCACAGACCCCACAAACCTGAGGCGGCGTCCTGCCGGACACGGGGCTCGTCTCTCCCCGGGGGGCCGGCGGTTCACATGGCCGCGCTCCGGGTGCCAGGAGGGAAGGAGACGCCCGCCGGGGGAGGGGGTTTGGGGTCTGGGGTCTGGGAGGGGGGAGGGGGACGCGGCTCAACCGCGGGGCCCAAGTCGAGCCAACATGGCCGGCGGGGGAGGAGTGAGTCGGAGTCGGAGGGGGCGGGGAGGCTGCGGCCAAAAGAGAGACGCCCTCCGCGGCCTCCGCCGCAGGGTCCTAGCGCCCGGTATCCTAGCTTTCCCGACCAGGATCTGGGTCCTAGCGCCTCTCTGTCTCCTGTAACCCTGGTCCCCTTGCCCACCTGGCTGTTCCCTCTCTGCACCTGCAGCTCATAGCAGGTTGTAGTCCTGCTCCACACATGGCAAACTAAAAGGTATGCCATAGTCCCAAGGTTGACCTAAAAGTCTAGGCCAAATTTCTAGGACCAAAGGCATGCTCCTAGGACCAAAGGCATGCTCCTCTTCCCTAAGTGGGGGGAAAGGGGACGCTAGGAGGTATTTCTGAGTCAGTTATTTCCTAGGCGGGGTAGTGGAAAAGTGGAAGTGCAAAAGTCAGTCAGTGCTGGATTCAGACCTGGTAAAGGGATGGAGAGAGGCAAGAGTCTGCAACCCACTCACTTCTGTCCTGTAGGGGCAGCCTGGTCCTGCCTGGATCACCACTTTCCTGTCAACATCAGCAAGGTCCTGGGCGTCAGAAAGATTCCTGTGCGTGGGAAAAAGAGGCTCGGCTTTAGGACAAGACAACAAAGACCTGATTCTAGTCTAACTGCGGTCAGAGGGGTAGAGGATAAGCCAAAAACTGACCATGAAATGAGATGCCCCAACTGTCCACCTATTCTATAGTTCCAGTCCTTTTTCTGACAGGACCACACAACTGTATGAAACCTGAGAACACGAACATTAAAATCTAGCAGAAGACTAGAATTTGACTGTCATCTAAAATGTCTACTGCAGAGCCCCAGGATGGGGAACAGTGTCATATGATGTTAGAGCTTAGAGAATTTCTAATTCAACCATTCTCATTTATCAGATGAAGAAATTAAGATCCAGAGAGGTTCACTGACTTATTCAAGGTCAAACAGTGGATAAATTATGACTACAAGGAAACCAGGTTTCCTTTCCTTGCAACTCAGCACTTTGTAGGCTTTAAGATAATTCCCATTCAATTCAATGCAGTTTTATAAATTGCCTAAGCTGTGCAAAGCTCAGACTGAATATTCAGGAAGAGCAACAGAGTGGGGATGATAACTCTGGCATGTTGGGGGAATGTCAACACATACCTTTTCCTCTGGGGGTCCAAGTTGGAAAGATATCTGAAAACTGGGAGGGGGCAGGGCAGGGCCAAATCGATTAGTCTAGATTGGATTTCCTTACTCCACAGAGAAGTGGGCTCTTCCTGAGTTTTGGGACAGACTCCACCCCCCCACTAAAAATGGCTCAGAGGATAAGAAGAAAGCTAACCTTAACAAAGCCTCACAAAGTTTGTGAACCAGAGAGAGAGAGAGAGAGAGAGAAGGCTAAAGGGGGGTTCTCTCCCCTTCCTGAGCTAAGTAGATTACCAGGGAAGGAGACAGGTAGAAACCAAAACCCTTCTCTCCTCCCTGTCAAAACAACAGATTTATAGGTCACCATGGGAAAAAAACAACAGCCTGCCGACCTCAAATCCCTGATTAAGAAGACGCCACACTCAGGGAAAAGATGTCCTTCCTTCTGGAGAAAGGAGGAATCCAGGAAACTTCTGCTAAGGAATGCCTCCTTGTTCCCAAAATAAAAAATAAAAGCAGATAGAGAAGAGAGCTCAGAGCAAGGAACTGGCCAGAGCAGGAGGGTGGGCAGGGAGGGAGAGCTGGTATTCTTTTTTCTCTTCCCTTTTCCAGGGCAGATAAGGGTGAATCTTCCTACCTCCCGCCCCCAATCTTAGGGCTAGCCAGTGGGAAACTCGGCAGGCAGGGGAGGAGCCTGCGCCAGTCGAACGGGTGTAGGCACGCCTCTTTCCCCACCACCACACACCCACACACACCCACCGCTGTCTCCACTCTGCTCCGGAAGAGCCGGTTACTCCTGTGCCCCACTGACTGCCCCCACCCCTTCCGAGCCCCAGGCCTAGTCTCCAGGGTAACCCCTAGGACTATACCAGCCAGCAGCAGTCCGGAAGAGAGGTGTTAGACAGAAGAGGACCACCTGGGATTAGAAAAGAAAATGGGGCAGGATCCATTCTTTCCATCTGGTACAGAAAGACAATAACCTTCATCCCTGAATGAAACGCTGCCTCATCCCATCTAATCAGAGTTCTTGCTCTCTGAGGAAGGATGAGGGTGCGGTGCCAATATACCCAACAGCTGGGTGTTTACTTCTTGCCAGAAGCCACCCCATGCAGCAACTGTACTTCTCCCCCCATCCAGACGACAGAGGACAGACTGACCCCACGCACCCCCAGACATTCCTCAATCCCATCAGATGTGACCGATCACCCACCCTTTAGGAAGCTACTAGAAAGGGGAAGGGGCAAATGGTCATTTTATCAGCAACTTGTGAGAAGAGTGTCTAGGGAATAGACTGAACCTCCCTCAAGCCAAGCCAGTGGACAAGTAATGAAGAGAATGGGGAGAGAGAAATTAGCACCTGCTCCCCCTTTCTCACTCTCCCTGTATTCCTGCTGCACCTCCCTGACACTGGGGTCAGCTGCCACAGTGCCTGGCTCCACTCTAGAGCCAGAGAACCGGGATTTGTCTGCTTCCCTCTACCTCCTTCCTTCTCCCCCTCCAGATACTCCTGGCATCCAACCCCAAATACCACTGACCACCCTCTCTTCCCCCTAGAACCCCCTCCAACCCCCTGCAACGTGACTCAGAAGAGTCTAAAGCAAATCATAACACCCGTCCCCTATTTCTAGAGGTGGGGTGGGAAATGAAAGCACAAGAGGAGCAGAGCCAGGGAAGCAGCGGACTTGGCGGCCGGGGGGGGGGGGGGGGGGGGGAGGGATTCCCCAATGGAGGCCGGGTAATTATTAAAGGACCTCCCTTGCCCTCACTCACTGGCTGAATGGATCATACTGTTAATAGGGTCTAGCAGGGAGATGGCTTTCAGCCCAGTAACCATTCCAACTGACCCCCTCACCCCCAGGTTCGAGCAAAACAGTCTCCTCCCCCTCTATATTTTGGGGAGGCTAGATTCTCCCATAATACATCAAAAGGACCATAACCCCACCTTCTCCCCTTCAAATGGGTAGGTGGACCCTCAAATTCACACAACTTCCCAATGGGTTTCTCCATCGTCGTCCTAGGAGATGAAGAAAGCCCATATTTCCATGGAGGTGGGGGCTCCTTTGCATCTAAATCGAGAAGGCTGGGCTTCCCTAGCCTTTCCCGCCACCCCAATTCCCTTAGAGACTAAGCCCCAGTCCCCCAACTCTCCCCCAACATTCTTTTAAGCCCAGAATCACAAGATTCCAGCAGCGCCCCCGCCCCCAGCTCCCTAATTCTGGGGGAGGGGCGTTCCTAGGCGGCAACGGCCAACCCCAGACCCAAGAAGAGGGCCCTTCCCACCTGGGCCCAGGTAGGCGGTGCTGAGGTCGGACCCCAAACGCCGGGAGATGTGGGGTGAGGTGAGGACTACAGAAAAGCTTTAGGTGAGATGTAGTTCAACGTGAAGGGCTGAGCAGAGCCAGATAGTGACTGTAGTCTATTCTACTCCCTCCCTCGCTATGGGGAAGGAGAGTTGGGGTGGCGGTTATTCCCCCTCCCATTGGGGTTAGGATGGCGTGGGAAAGCGCTAGTTCCAGAGAGGAGGGGGCGAAACCCAGACCGCGGGAGATCTTTCTGGCGAGGAAGGCGCGGGGGAGGGGGAGATCTTGGGTCCAGAATAGGAGCGTACCCAGGAAAGGATGGCGGAGAGGCGCGAGAAGCCTCCGGATTCCGGTCGCAGAGGACAGGGGAGAAATGGGAGACTAGATACTGCGGGGGAGAGAGGAAGGGCAGCTCCCGAAGGGGGAAAGTCAGATCCTGAATCCCGAGGCAGCAGGCATCCTGGGGCAGGGAACTGCAGGGAAGGTCCGCCCGGCAACTCCGGGACCGGTGGTGGGTGCCGGGCCTCACCT
Organism: Cynocephalus volans; assembly: GCF_027409185.1. Lineage (NCBI taxonomy): Eukaryota > Metazoa > Chordata > Mammalia > Dermoptera > Cynocephalidae > Cynocephalus > Cynocephalus volans. Next base: position 63,303,857 of record NC_084471.1, on the reverse strand, counting down.
GGAGCAGGGCCGGGCCGCGAGCGGCGGCGGCGGCGGCGGCGCAGGTGGCCGAACCGGGCGGCGGCGGCGCCTCCTCCCCCAGCCCTGGGCCGGCGGCGGGGGGGCGGGGGGGAGGTGGCGCTTAAAGGGGCAGGAGCTACTGGGGTGAGGACGAGCGTTGTCGCGAAGGATACATTGGGGGTGGGGGAAGCGGGTGGCGTCTCCTAGGGGCCAGAACCAGGAAGGATCCCAGATGGAGGAAGAGAACAGATCCCAAGAGACAGAAACTTAAACGGTCAAGTGGGGGATGGTGGTGGGTCGAACGGGAGGGTTTGGAGAGCTCTACCGGCGCTCCCGGGGCACCAGCAAAGACCTCTTCACAAAGGAGGCCGGGAAGGCAGCGAGAGCCACAAGGACTCCAAGGAGGCCTGGGCGGGCAGGAGAGGGAACTCAAGGCCGGGAATGCGAGGGGTCACGCACGGCGCCCTAATAGGTGAACGGGTTCCCTGTGTTTCAACTCCTCGGGGCCCCATCCCTACGGCTGTTGGAGCCTCCGGAATCAGGAAGCCAAGAGGGCAAAAGCCTCCTGTCCTCTCAGCCTCAATACTGCCTCAGTGCCCTCAGTGACTGTACTGTGGGCATCATCAATAGCAAACCCAGTGAAGCTGAGGTGGGACGTGAGAATCGTTTTTATTCTAGTTCAGTTTTCCCCCAACCACCACCACCCTTGCAGCAACCTCTGGGGCAACAGGAAGCAGCTGCTCAATGTAGCCCCCACCTGGTGGTGGGTCAGGGTGGGGGAGGAAAGAAGACAGGGACTTAAAAGGCCTGAGAAATTAGGGGGAGGAGAGTTACCTTAAAGACACACCAACACGACGAGAAGTGGGCTTTACTTTTGTGGGGGCTAGCAGTGAGTAATGTAAAATATGACTTGAATCTCAGCAGCTTAAATGGGGAGGAGCAAGGGGTTGGGAGTGCTCCACCGGGTTGAGGTGGGGGTAGGGAAAGACCTGGCCTAAGTTGCAGTCTCAGGCTCTTCCTTACAGCTGGAGCTTACCAATGCTCAGGCTCCCATGGTCGCAGCTGAGCCCTGTGCTCCCACCCCCATCCCCACCCCATAGTCCCGTTTCTCCTCCTTCACTCCCCAAATGAGCAAAGGTTAGGCCCCACCCCTGCTGAGTCAGCCAGGGAGGGAGCTAGGCATCCCTCAGGCCTTCCCTGGGGCTGGTCCCCATACTCACCCATGTCAGGCTGGTAGTGCTCCAGGCTGGGACCACCCACCTCCTCACTGTCCTTGGGCCCCCCTTCACGTGAAGGCTGGTGTTAATTCCTCCCAAACTGTGAGCTGGGAACTAGCAAGGATCAAAAAGCCAGTGTATGCTTCCTGCGAACCACACGGGCCTGAACTGCTGTAGGGTGATGTCCCTGTGTGACAGACCGGGGTGAGGAGGGAGGAGGGAAGGGCGGGGCTTTCTCTGGGTGGAGAGAGGGAGGAGGCGAGAACAGGGCAGACCAGGAGAAATATGGAGGAAGGTTAGAACTGTGTTGACACTCCAGTGGCGTGGTAAAAGAGGACAGTAAAGGGAAGGAAATAAATAGTTGCAGTTAGTGAGAGGAAGAAGGTTTTCAATAAACACTAAAGGACGTTTACATGTCAGAGAAAAGGGTGGAGGGATGCAAATGACTTTTAGGATTTCAGTTCCCAGGTCTGCATTTGGGTGATATGGGAAAACAAAGCAGAAAGGGCTGACCCAAACCCTGTGGCCACCTTCTCCAACTTCTTACCTACTCCAGAGACAGGGTCCCACTCCCAACCCCCTCCATAACTCTATTTCCCCAAAGTCAAGCTTTTCTGGGAGCTACCAGGCACAATCAGCTCAGGGGCTCCACCTTCCGTCCAGATCATGATACACGAGAGACTGATGCAAAGGACGTAGGCAGATGGGAGGAAGCTTAGGAGCCCCTACTCCACCCCTGGCGCCTCTCCCAAGGCCCCCTCCCCAACCTTCAGCCCCCAGGGGCCTCTGAATTGGGAACTCCCTGCCCAGCTTCTACCCAACTTGCCTCAGGGGGTGGAGCTTATAGATACAGGCTCCTCCTCAGGACAAAAGCCCGACTTGGTTTGTAAACAGTCATTAGCTGAAAACCACATCCCAGCAAATGGCCTTCATGGATTTCAAAATGGTGAGATCAGAGTTCTTGCAGAGTCTCCAGTGCTACCACGAGAGGGCAGTAGGATGTGTCTGGGCCCAGAAAAGAACATTAAGGGGAACCAAATCTGACCTTGCGCTACATTTAAAAAATTTTTTTTTATTTTTTATTTTTTTTAAAAGATGACCCGTAAGGGGATCTCAACCCTTGGCTTGGTGTTGTCAGCACCATGCTCAGCCAGTGAGCAAACCGGCCATCCCTATATAGGATCCGAACCCGTGGCCTTGGTGTTATCAGCACCGCACTCTACCGAGTGAGCCACGGGCCGGCCTCGCTACATTTGTTTTAAACTGAAGTGTACCTTCTAACCCTGCACATTTTTAGTGAGCTAAAGTTAAGGGTAAAGTGATCTGATTCCATTGTTTATTTTATTTTTTTGTCTGCTGGCTGGTATGGGGATCTGAACCCACAACTCTGGTGTTACAAGGATGTGCTCTAACCAAGCTAACTGGCCAGCCCCATTTAGTTCTGAAACCCTAAAAACTGCTATTCCCTTGTAACAGATTAAGTCCGTTTCCCTAACTTTCATAAAGGAGCTTAGCAGAGCTCTGGCTGGGCCTCATATTTTATACCCCTGCACAACTTTAAAAAGAATAACATGCAAGTCGAGGCTTGCACAAAATATTGAGGCAGGAGTTAGGACTTCTGAATAAAGGCCTAGTAGGGAGCCCTTTTGACTCAACAAGGATCAGTATTCATTACCACTTCCTAAAAATTTAATTCATTTAACTGATAACCCCCCTGCATTGTCTAGGATCGAGTTATTTCTAAAACCAACCCATTTTTCCCTATATGCCCTACTAAATAATCCCTTTATTTTTTAACCAAGTAGGAATGTGCTCTATGGAATACTTAAGAAGCAAAAAGTCAATTTGTTTTGAACAAATGCTGTGAAAGGGCTAAAGCTTGCTATTAAGATCACACTACGAGTAGGGCCAGTTAGTTCAGTTGGTTAGAGCATGGTGCTGACAACAAGGTCCAGGATTTGAACCATGTACCAGCTAGCCACACACACACACATCGTACTACCCACAGGAAACCCCTCACAAGACCCACAGTTGTCCATCAATCCAAGAGAAATGGCTATTCTTTTTTGATGACCCCATTTCAAATATGCTACTTTATGTTAAAACTGCTTCTCGTGGCCACTCTAAAAATCTCATTGTCAAAAATGTGACTGTGTCATCAGAGCTAAGAAAAACACAAATTCTGAGGGGTGTACATTTTATTGGAAACCTTAAATATTCTTCACACAGAATATAATGTCTTCAAATCAAGGCTCTTGTGTGGCTTACACAGAAAGCTTTTTGGAATAGGGGCAAGGAGAAGAACAGTACGGAGGACGAGTGCTTAGTCTGCCAAAAAGACCACTCATGATGAATGCTCTTCAGCCAGCTTATCCGCTTTTGCCACAGCTTCTTCAATGGGTCCCACCATATAGAAGGCCTGTTCTGGGAGATGGTCATATTCACCTTTGGGGAAAAAAAATCCAACTAGTAAGAAGTGGAGATATCAACTTTCTGTAAAGTGTCCACACCTTACCACTTAAGGCCACTTGTCAGAATGTGATGAATTCATGTCATCTAAGAAAACTTAAACTTACCTCACAAATCAAATTTACAAGACATGATACAAAATGGATTAAGAATAGCTGGTATGGATTAGAAATACATGGTCACTCAGAAGAGTAGCTACCACTGAAAACAGTATGTGTTGGACTAAATATAAAAGAGAAGTGAATCAAGTATACCAGTCACATTCTCAGAAGTAAATGCAAAGTACTTCCAAACAAAATTGATGGGAATTAGCTTTTTTTTAATTTTAAAAAATAGGCACAGTATATTATATATTGCTTGATGGTTATCGAAATGGAAACATATAGCACATCTGAGTATTCAAGATTTCAGTTTTTCTGTCATTTTATGTTCAGCTTTGCACTCAAAATCTTACCTGCCAAAATCTGCTGGAATCCTTTGATGGTCTCCTTCAGGGGTACCAGCTTCCCCATATGACCTGTGAAGACTTCAGCAACCTGGAATGGCTGAGACAAGAAACGCTGTATTTTCCGTGCACGGGACACAGTCAACTTGTCTTCCTCAGAAAGTTCATCCATACCCAGGATGGCAATGATGTCCTGGAGGGACTTGTAGTCCTATGAGAAAACAAGATGAAAGCGGCCTGAGTAAGTACTCACCTTCCTTTAAATTTGGACAAAAACCTAAGAGTTGCAAGCCTATAGAGAAGTTTCAAGTTAACAGGAGTCATGAGGGCTCTCAACCAAGATCAGTGTCTCCCTATTCTTAGTCTGGTGCCGTTAGAAAAATTGGGTTCTAAAGCTAAAGTACCTGGAAACCCAAGAAACCTCAGTAGTACTCACCAGCAACTCTGCTGGTCTCAACTTTCCTTGCTCCAAGATAAATCACACAAGTCACTAGGAGAGATCCAGACCTATTAGATCCTAAATTCCCTTTATGACGTGATGGCCATCAATCCCACATAGCAATATACTCACCTGCAGGATCTTTTGCACCCCACGGGCAACATCATAATGCTCATTGCCAACAATATTGGGATCCATGATGCGAGAAGTGGAGTCTAGAGGATCTACGGCTGGATAGATGCCAAGCTCAGCGATAGCACGGGACAGCACAGTGGTAGCATCCAAATGGGCAAAGGTAGTGGCAGGGGCAGGGTCAGTCAAGTCATCAGCAGGCACGTAGATAGCCTAAAGTGAGTCAAGAACTCATGAAGTGCAGGAGGAACCAAAGTAATTCTACTTAGTCTATCCCCCACCCTTTTTTAAAAGATGACCGGTGAGGGGATCTCAACCCTAGCTTGGTGTTGTCAGCACCACGCTCACCCAGTGAGCTAACCAGCCATCCCTATATGTGACCCAACCCCGTGGCCTTGGTGTTATTAGCACCACACTCTCCTGAGTAAGCCACGGGCTGGCCCCAATTCTATCCCCTTTTCTGACCTCCCTCTCTCTCACACCATCTTTTTAACATTCAAAAGTCCACCTTGGGGCTGGCCCATAAAGTACCATCAACTACTTTAGGTAAGTATTTCTTAACCTTTTAGGGTCTTTAACATGCACACACAGAATTTAACATGTTATTCAGGAAGCTCATGAACCACTGATGAAAATCCCTGTATGAGATATAACTAAATTTTATACCTTTCTCTACATGCCTTTATACAAATTAGACCTTCATCCATTTACTTTTGCTTACCTGGACAGAAGTGATAGATCCCTTCTTGGTGGTGGTGATTCTTTCCTGCATAGTACCCATGTCAGTGGCCAGAGTAGGCTGATAGCCCACAGCAGAAGGGATTCTGCCCAATAAAGCAGATACCTAAAAGAAAAAAGAGTAGGAACAAAGGTCTTAGGTGTCATCTTTTAACTCCACAGAAAGGTCAAATGAACCAGGCCCTTTCAAGCTTCCCCTCTTACTTCTGAGCCAGCCTGGGTAAAGCGGAAGATGTTATCAATAAACAGCAGTACATCTTGACCTTCTTGGTCTCTGAAGTATTCAGCCACAGTCAATCCAGTCAGAGCTACTCGGGCACGAGCACCAGGTGGTTCGTTCATTTGACCATACACCAGCGCTACCTGCAGTAATCATACACAATCAGAAAATCTGGCAGAGGAGCATCAAAGCCACATACCCAAGTTCCCCAAATTAGAGAAACCCCCATAGACCATCCTTCTCAGATGTCAATGTTTTTGTTTACAAATTTCTCTTCCCTACTAGAGATGCAGTTCAAAACAACACAAAAGATAATTTTTTATATTTCTAAGGCAAATTCCTTCAGTAGGAAGAAAATAACTGTGTAAACAAATGAAAGGTACAAAACAGGTTATCTGAGACATATGTACCACCTCCAACCTTTCCCCCAAATTGGCTTTCAAGCTCAGGTGGTCAGAGCACGGCCTTATAACACCAAAGTCACAGGTTTGGATCCTCATACTGGCCAGCAGCCCCCACAAAAATTAGCTTTCAAATGATGGGACTATCTACTAGAAGTCTGGGAATGTAATCTAACGTCAAAGAGGAAAGAATGTGCATTAATATATTGGAACTTTGAGGGGAGAAAGCACTAACGGGAATTTCTTTTATCCTGGGACACTAAAATGAAAATATAAAACATGCCTTCAAGCTGGCAATAGTTTCCTGGCACAACTACTATGTAAACATCAATCAGCTCAGTGCTTACCTTGGAGGTAGCATCTTTTAAGTTGATAACACCAGACTCAATCATTTCATGGTATAAGTCATTGCCCTCTCGGGTCCTCTCACCAACACCAGCAAACACAGAGTAACCTCCATGGGCTTTGGCAACATTGTTGATTAACTCCATGATCAGTACTGTCTTGCCAACTCCAGCACCGCCAAAGAGCCCTAGGAGAGGTAGAAAAGAAAAAATAAGAGTTATGCATTCCCAAATAAGCAAACTTAAAAAAATTTTGCTTCTTTCCATCTTTTTCCTCTTCAGAAATGGCATCTGGCTTCAGCAAACTCAGAAGAACGAAAGTCAGAAGCTACTCATCAGTGAGGGATAGATCTCACTACTCATAATATGGTATGATTTTTTCGTCCTATATTAGGTTTGGAAAATATGTACCCCCCACTAACATACCAATTTTGCCACCCTTGGCATAGGGAGCTAGCAGATCCACAACCTTGATACCAGTCACCAGAATTTCCTGCTCCACACTCATCTCCATGAATTCAGGAGCCTCAGCATGAATAGCAGCAAATCTGTAAAGGTAGAAGAGAATCTTAAGTGTCCCTATGAACTTTCAAGACCAACCCTTTTACTAGAGGATCCAGTCTCATCTCTCCCTTATGTAACATTCTAGATAAATTGTCATCTGGCATCTCACCCAACTTTTGGCAATAAAGGAGACTTCATTATCTCAGGAACCAATAATCCCATTCCCTGACAACTTTAACTGTCATAAAGTGTTTCCTTTTACTGAGCCCTAACCTAACAGAATTCCTTCACATACCAATGGGAAACACAAAGACTTGCAAGTTTTGGAGACTCCTCAGCCTAAACTATAAATAATAAACTGTGTTCCTAAGTAGCAGGTTTTTGTCAATCAGAACCTCTGCATCCTTAATTTCTTCAGGAGAAACTGCACTATGTGATTTTAGTAATTGAATATATAATCATTTTTAGTATCCTCTGCACAGAAATTCTGCTTTTCTAGAAGGTATCACCTTAATGTGTAAAACTCTAAGAAAAAGCAGTTCCTCTGTACATAGATACAGAGAAAGGAACTTACTGTTTGGTTTTGATGGGACCTCTCTCATCAATAGGTTCTCCAATGACGTTCATGATTCTTCCCAAAGTCTCAGGACCAACAGGAATTTTGATTGGTGCACCAGAATCCAGGACTTTCTGGCCTCTAACCAAACCTTCTGTACCATCCATAGCAATGGTTCTTACTGTGCTCTCACCTTTCAGATAAAGGCATTGCAGTGTTACATAAGGAAAAATTGGTTTCATGAAATTTAATGAAGTGTAGCTCGCATGAAAGACCTAAGTCAACCAAGACTCCTTCTCAGTACCTAAATGTAGCTTCAGCAAACTCAGAAGAACGAAAGTCATTTTGATAAAATCATCACTGAAGGGAGACAGTCCGGTTTGGGGGATATTTAGGTTAAATAAGGTCTTTACTATTCCTAACAAATTCTACTTACCCAAATGCTGAGCCACCTCCAAAACCAGCCTTGTCTCCCTGCCTTGCACTTCCAGGGCATTTAGGATAGGTGGTAGTCCCTCATCAAACTGGACGTCCACCACCGCACCGATGACCGCAACGATGCGTCCAGTGGCGGCGCTTGCCTTCGGTGAAGTAGATGTTTGCGCCGCATATTCTCTGGCTAACAGACAAGATAGTAGAAGGACCTGGGGTCAGGATGATTAAAGGTCATTGGAAGCCCCGACTTAAGCCCTAAGGAGAAGCGAATTCAACCCAGGCCCAGCCGGCCCCCTTCTGCTGTACAGAAAGCGTGTCCTGAGGAAGGGCCGCGGCAGCAATCGAGAAACCGCCTGCACAGCCTTCCCATCCGAATGCACCAAACCCCATTTCGGAGAACTCGGTATTACCATTCCACGGGAAGTGCAACGTACTTGCCCCCACTTTTTTTTTGTTGTTGTTATACAAAGCCCTTTTTCCAAAATGGGTAAGAACTAAATCGAAGAAAGCTCCCATAGGCGACCCAGTCTTGCTCTCCCGCTGTTAGAGGGCAGGACGCTGCCCCTGGCATTCTAGCATCACGGATCCCTTAGGCCCGAGTTACAATCGGCCCTCGGCTCAAGGTCATGGCTGGCAGAAACGAACTCAGCTCCTAGAAGAAAGCACTTACCAGGATGGACCGCTGCCGGGACGGCTCGCAGCAAGAGCTGAGCTTGGGGTAGCGACGCTGAAGGGCTGAGTCCCCGCAAGGCCCCGGAGGCCGAGGCAGCAGCCACACGACCCACAAGACACAACATGGCGGAGCCCAGGTGGGGACTGAGCGCCGCAACTGTAGCTGCCTCCAGCTCGCCGGCAGTTGGGGCGTGGCCTACTTAGCTGTAGGCAAGTCCATTGGGGGAGTTTACAGCTCATCATTCTCAGAGCTGCTTCTATAGGTTAATAAACTCTCATCTTCTTAACCATTGGTCAAATCTTCTGCTAATCTGAAACTCCTTTTTTTATTGGACATTGCCAGGTTAGTTGCAACCGTCTGAGCCTCGAAACCTAAATGGACAGTAGGAATGTCAGTTGGAGACCGTACTTGGCGGAACTACGTTTAGAAAAAGGGGCCGAGTTCCTGTTGGAACACGTGGGCGGTCCTTGCCTGTCCTTGGGCTCTCTCAGATAGAACCTTGAGCTGGGTGACACCCACTGTGGTGGGGGTTAGGGAAGTGGTTGCATCGTGGAACACCAGAGGGTGACCGTGACGAAGTCAGGAACCTTCTCTGAGTCAAAATACGGTTTTTCTTTCACAGTAATGAAATGAGAGGCTCCCACGCTGCTTCGCAGGTCGGCAACCCGGACAGGATGTTTATCACTTAAATCTATACAATGTAACCAGTCTTTCCACAGATGTATGCTAGGCGTTCAGGAGACAAAGATGAATAATACTCAGGACCTTCCTTTTAAGGTCCAGATAAGCAAATAGTGGAATCAGTTGTGATGGTTCCTGGTTAGCATAGCGTAAAGTGGGTGCACGAAGGAGGAGGGGATAAATTTAGGTCACCTAAAGATGTAGGTGTTATTGCTCAACGCAGAGGAGGCTGATAGACCTCAACTGTGAAATATGATTAGAAATTACTAGAGTAAAGTAGAAAGGAAGAATATTCCAAGCACACGTTTGCATGAAACAGTATGTTCCTTTTGTGGAACTGACAGTAGTTTGGTTGGAGGAGAGGAAGAGAAAAACAGGATAGTAAAAGAATGACTATATATAAACAGGAGCCAGGCCTCACAGGTCTTTTGATGGGAGTGGGGGCTGGACAGATATGGTGTAAATGTTCCTCGAGAATAGAATGGAAAATCACAGAATAAACAGGGAATCCTTTTCTGAAGTATTGATTTTATTCAAAGATATCTGGAGGTCGGATGGGGAATACTTAATCTTTCTGTTAGAACAAACATGGCTATAATGGAGTATTTCAGCATGGGGCTACCTCCCCAGACTTTTTCCCACCAGCCCCCATAAATTCTCATTCTTCTGCATGATGTTGAAACAGTGGGGAGCTATCACATTGTTTAACGGAAAAAACAGGGTGAAGAGAATGTTTGAATGTCTATGGAACATCCAGCTGGTGATCTTGCCTAGTAAGAGAAAAAGAACCCAATAGAGCACAAACATGGAGCAGGTAGAGAAAAACCAGAAGGGTAAGGGGCAGAGGAATAAGGGGACCAAGAACAGTGTTAAAAACCAAGAAAAAGGGCCGGCCCGTTGCTCACTTGGGAGAGTGTAGTGCTGATATCACCAAGGCCACGGGTTCGGATCCCATATAGGGATGGCCGGTTAGCTCACTGGGTGAGCGTGGTGCTGACAACACCAAGTCAAGGGTTAAGATCCCCTTACTGGTCATCTTTTTTTAAAAACAAAAAGAAAAACCAAGAAAAGAGAATGTCAAGGAGGACATGGCCAATAGTATCAGGCACATAAATATCCCAGAGTAAGGGCTGAAAAAACCCATTTGGGTTTGGCAAATAGGAATTCATTCCATGGTGTAGTGGGGTCAAAAGTAACTTTACTGGGCTGTATCAAAACACAGGATGTTCATTTTGATTCCAGGTCTGTGCTCTTTACATTATGCTGGCAAATATCTCATTTAACAGAAATGTATGTTTCACTTGCCGCCTTCTACTGCTAGAGCTGAAATTTCTGTAGATAGGGCAAGACACTCCTTAAGGTTATTGCCACTGGGGCCACACTGGGTTTAAATCTTGTTTTTGTCACTCACTAGTTGTCACTGTACAAGTTACTCAATCTCTCTGTACATCAATTTCCTCAATCTATAAAGGGATAATAATAGGATTATCTCACAGGCTTGTTTTGAGGATTAAGCAGAATATGTGTAAGAAGCATTTAGAAAAATGCCTGGCATATAGTTAGCCTTATATATGTTAGCTATTATTTTTACTTATTATTAACTTAGTGTCAATAGGATCCTATTCAACACATTCATCAATTTGTTCATCTCATGCATTTGGTGAGCAGAGTCTGGTATAAATACCCTCAAAAAAGTAATAAAAGGCAAATACTGTTTTGGACTTTAACAAATTACTATTCTAGATATAATCAGTGGCTTAAAAAAGGCGGGGGGGAGGAACCAAATTAAAGATTCATCCTCCCCCCCCAAAAAATAATCAATTGTGAACCTGTTATTTTCTTTCTATGGCCTCAACTGTTTTCTGACCTGAAAGAACAAGGATAACTTACTATCAAAACCAAAATCTCCAAGAGTTCCTCCATCCCAGCAAGAATTAATCTCACTTGAGAACTTTGGTTTTGTAGCACCAGTTTTGGTCTTGGCCAAATGAGAGTCTTATTAACCATCAAACACATTTACACTAGCATTTCACTTAATCCAGGTTTCCAAGAAACATTTTCACATAAGTCTCCAGGTAACTGAAAATAATCATTTTCAGAAATGTAACACACATTTATCTTCTTAGCAAACTATCCAGTAATTTACCTTTTTCTTAGGAATTTGGGTTATTCATTAAATAAACTTTTGTATCCACTGTAATGCTAAAAGCTTTCGATTTACCAAGGTAGGCCTACAGAGCTATTTCTCCGTAATGAGACCATTATGCTTAAGTTTGAGAACTTTTAATTTTCCTAACTCCTTTGCTGTCAACAATCTTATCTCCTGTTCTTCTGAAATCAAATAATCTGTTAAATGTATAACACTGTCTAAAATAGAAGTAAATAAGTTTGATTAGCTTGGAATGAGATAAGCTTTAACAGGCTTTCTGAATATTTCACCTACAAGAGATGGCTGGTTAGCTCAGTTGGTTGGAGCATGGTGCTGATAACACCAAGGTCCAGGGTTTGATCCCTCTACTGGCCAGCTGCCAAACAAATGTCATCTATGTATTTTAGAGTTCTGACATGTTTTGGTCTTACTTCATATTTCTTGAGACCCAGATTGTCCAAGTGATATTCTAGGTAAACTAGAAGTTATTTTTCATGGGACAATAGAAACCACACAGACCCCATCTGGTTTCTTACCTGAAGCTAATTCCAAATCCAATCATTTTTTTTCATCCCCCCATCCAATAATCTGTAACTAAAAACCTTACCCATTTTATCTTAATGAAAATTGCCCTCACTCATAAGTCGGAGCTAAGAAACAGAGAGACAATAAAACACTGAACTTTCAGAAGAGAACATACCTATGGTTACTAGAGGTAGGAAAGGGGGAGTGGGAGGAGGTATAGGAAGTAATTGGGTAAGAAACACAGAGTAATTATAATTTGTAATGATAAATAAACTAGTAATGTTGATTGATCACCACATACTGTACACAAATCCTGCTGATCAACTCTACCCCATAAACATGTATAAATAAACATAATTTTAAAAACTAAAATAAAATAAAAGACAAAACAAAATTGCATTTTCCACCAACTGCTTATATTACTGCTATCCACAATGGTCATACCCCACATTCTTCCAGTACTCTGGTAATTAGAATGTGTTGTCTTTACATTTGACAATCCTTCTGGGTGATTTCAAGTTCCATGAAAATAATCCATTCAATATGCTAGCTTCAGAGATCCTTAACCTCTTTAATTCCAAATAGTTTTTCACATTCACATTTCACTTAAGCAGCCTACTCCCACAGCCACTCAACTTTATTATCCCCAAATATTCTACTTTAGAAATCTAATATTCCCTTCTTGGGCCTCGATATGGGGGCATTTTTTTTATTATTACACAATGCATGCATGAATATGTTCTAGGTATACTTTCAACACTGCCCCAAAGTCCCACTTCTTTTCCCAGAAATAACCACTGAAAAAGTTTTGCATATATCCCATTCATTTTCTGTCTATTTCATATATATATAATGTACACATTCCATGTTTTAGAAACCTTAAATGTTTTGGAGGACTTTCTTATGACTACATAAGAATATAACTCATTTTACTCCATTAATGGTCTTCTAGATTGCTTCAAGTGACTATTTCATGCAACACTAAATGAAACTGTGACAACACTGTGTACATCACCTAGTAGTCCATTAATATAGATTCCTAGAAACAAAATGGTGACTTAAAAACGTTCATTTAAATGATATTGCCAAATTGCCTTCTAAAACCACCTTGCTAATTTACTAGGTTCCCAGCATTACTGCCAAAACGTTTTTTCAAAACTTTCTCTTAAATGTGGTTAATTATTGACTTAATTAGCATTCATCTAATTGATACTAAGCTGGAATTTATTAAGACGGGATATTTTCATGTTTATTGACTTCTATTTTTTCAGTGAATTACCTATTCCTTTTGCCCATTTTTTATTGGCTTGTCAGCATGATTAAATGTTCTTCAAATGCTTTAAATGTTGTATTTTCTTCTAGTATGTTGCTTATCTTTTAATCTATCTTTTGACCTATGTTAACTTTTAATTTTTAATGAGGTCAAATTCACTACTTTTTCCTTTGAAGCACTGATTTTTTTTTTTTTTTTTATCGTCATGCTTGCACTTCTCATCTTAAAAAAGTAGGAATTTGGGCCGGCCTGTGGCTTATTTGGGAGAGCATGGTGCTAACACCACTAAGTCAAGATTAAGATCCCCTTACTGGTCATCTTTAGAAAAAAAGCAGGAATTTGATTAACGATCTTATCAATAAGTGAGCCAGGAACCATTCACATCAGAATCATCTAAATCTGCACTACTCAATATTGTAGTCACTAACCATATGGGGTTAAATTCAGTAACATTAAATAAAACCCATTTCTCTCAGTCACACTAACATTTCAGATCCTCAAAAAAACTATGTGGTTAGTAGCCATATCAGAAAGTGGAGATAGAGGGCCGGCCCGTGGCTCACTCGGGAGAGTACGGTGCTGATAACACCAAGGCCCCGGGTTCAGATCCCGTATACGGATGGCCGGTTCACTCACTGGCTGAGCGTGGTGCTCACAACACCAAGTCAAGGGTTAAGATCCCCTTACCGGTCATCTTTTAAAAAAAAAAGAAAGAAAGAAAGTGGAGAGACCATTTCTTTCATCACAAAAAGTCACACTGGACAAGGCTGATACCTCAAGACCAACTAAATCAGAATCATTTTAGATCTAAAACAGTGGATGTTGCAGGCTGGCCAGTTATCTCACTTGGTTAGAGCATGCTGTTGCTAAAACCAAGGTCAAGGGTTCAGATCTCCATACCAGACAGCTGCAAAGTAAAAAATAAAAACAATGGGTGTCAAACTTTGGCATACATCAGAAACACCTGGAGGGCTGGAGATCATTGGACCTCACCCTCCCAAGTTTCTGATTCAGTATGTCTGTTTTGGGGCCCAGAATTTGTACCTCTAATAAGTTCCTAGGCAAGACTGATGCTGCTAGTCTGGGGAACACACCTCAGGAATAACTGATCTCGGGCTGGCCGGTTAGCTCAGTTGGTTAGAGCACAGCTTTATCACACTAAGGTCATGGGTTCGAAAGCCCACACCAGCCAGCTGCCAATAAAAAAAAAAAAAAAAAGAATAACTGATCTCAAGTTATATTGAATTGCAAATCTATGGCCCTACTGAAGATTATCTCAGAACTGGGACCTAGGGATTCACTTTATCACAAAGAACCCTCTGATTTTTGACAGTTTGAGAACTATCAGTTTCAAGATGAACCACAGACAGGGCTTGAGAAATAGGAACTAGAGCTATGAGACTAAACTAGTTGAGGCCATAAAAAGAATAGAGGGACAGGTGGATTCCATGAGGCTGTTAGTCGTAGTGTAAGCAGTTTTTCAGTTCTTTCACTTCTTACCTTGTGATCATGATAAGATATAGCCATGGGCATAGATTGCTAAGTGGAGTATGCAAGCAAAGGCCATTGGCTTTGAGGTTAAGAAATTTAGGCTAGAATTCTGGATAGGTTTTTCACAAAAACAATGAAATTATCCACACTGACAAAAGTGACAAAATAAAAGCAAGTGACATATAGTTTTCACTTAGAAAAGACTATGTAGCAAGTGTTAAGGGCAAAGCCAAGACTGGCCACCTTAAATGAGTTACCAAGCCCTATTTGACCACCTACATCTTTCTGGAATCTGGACCCCACTGCCAGTACCTAACTTTAGCCCTTCATCTTTTATCATTTGACTGATTCTGCCTTTTTTTCTGGTGGCTGTCTGGCACAGAAACCCAAACCTGTGACCTTGTGATTATAGGGCTATACTCTCTAACCAACTGAGCTAACTGGCCAGCCCTGAATTTGCACAACTTGTTTCCTTACCTCACCTGCAAAACTTTACCCATACTATAGCATTTCTGAAACATATGCGGGTACTTCAAAAAGTTCATGGAAACAAAAAAAGTTCATGGAAAAAATTCGTATCTTTCAATTCTACTTTTCCACAAACTTTCTGAAGTATCCTCGTATTCATTCAACATTTACTGAGTCTTCACCACATGCCAGGTGCTGTGCTAGGGGCCAGAGAATTAGTGGTGATATATAATGCCCTTCACTGGTGGAAACAGACATTCTAATATGTAATCTAGTGTGGTTTTTGTTTAATTAAATACACAGGTCTGAAATACATATACAAGAACAAGAGAATTTAGGAGTTAAAGTAGGTCTTCAGAAAATAATATTTCTAGTTCACCCTGTTAAAAACTCACTCCCTCCAACTCCCATCCATTTCAGTTGCCCCATATGACAGGTCACCTTTCTACAGGCAGTTTAGCTTCTAAGATTCAACTGGGAAGTGCCTACCTCCCACCCCCAACCTCATCCAAAGCAACTAGATGTTCAGGTTTTCCACAAAGTGTCATAGCACCTGAACCACCACATATCAAAATGGACAAAAAAGTAATGATACCCTCACTCTATTTACACTTAACTCTCCCCCAGCGATCCTCTTCCCATCTGTGCATCTCCACTATTGCACTTCCCATCTATCCAGTTTTTCCAGTTTTTTGTCCCTGGGCATATCCTGTTAACTCCTTGACCTCAGCCATCACCTGAAGGATTAATCTTTGTTTGCTTGCAATACAGGTCCTGAATATCTGACATAAAGAAGTGCAATCAAATGAAGCACTTCTATGCTATGACAGAAGGCTGTGAGGAAATGAAAACTGCCAAAATGTGGAAGCTCAAAGATTTAGAGGAGGACAACACATGTAGTTTTATTTCAATGAAGTCACAACACTTTCTTTTCCAACTGCTGCAAAGTGCATCTACAATCTTCTATTACAGATCCACTTCAAAAAGGTTTCCTGTGATATTACAGCAAGCCTCTTCTTTCAAACAGAGTAGTCGTCCCAAATTCGTCCTCAAATAAAAACTCCATTCCAGTAAATGGTGAATACATCAATTTACAGTAAACCAGACACTTGAAAGGACAGCCAAGAAGTCTTCCAACAGTTTATTAGAAAGAATGTAGACATTTAAAAAAATCCCCACTGTCATGAACATAAGTTGAGGTTTTCAGCCCTGGTATAAGCTGAATCAAAAAAAGAAATAAAAAATCCAATAGTGTATTAACATTTTTTCACTCATTTGCCATACTGACAGTGCAAATACAAATCTGGTCTAAACGCACAGACTCTCAAGCAACAATGTACAGCTTTCTTTGTCCTCCATGCTAAGAGATGTAAAGCTTAAGGGCCAAACAATACCAAATGTATAGGCTTCAAAAACCATCTAAATTAGGGCATTCACTAGTTTTAGCTAAGATACATCTGAAACACTGACACGTGATCACTTAAAAATAATGTGAAGTAAACTTTTTGAAAAATAAACTTTAGTGGAACAATCCTGAAGGATACACCAGAGGAACAGCAAGTTACCAGATTAAGGTTATCAGCCAATTTGTTTCAGCCACTTGAGTCCATGTCCTAAAATCTAAAATTTAATTATCTTTCCCTAAGCTGAGTGCTTCCTATCATGTCAGTATCTATATTACGAACTAAAGGAGACTTAAGTGAAATGTTTTTATTTATCACAACTGCTTTATCAATTGCCTAGGACCTCAACAGCTTCATGAAAGTCTGGGAAATATTCATGCATAAGGTTATTGCCTTAGCTGACTTAAAATTGCCCATACAATGGTAGATGTCAACCCTTAGTGAAGCCTTTTAAAAAACAAACAGATTGAAAAATGGGTTAAAGAAGGCAAATACAGCATCTGCCTTTGGAGCTATCAACTCAGGAATTCTCTCAATTATGAAATCTTGCAGAGAAGTTATTTTTCTTTCTCAAAATCCGGGTGATGACATATTCCTTACTCCAGATCTGGCATTTCTGAAAGGATTTTTAAAACATTAGTATGAAGAACAAGAAAATAATCTACCAACTTTAAAGTCTTATAGGAAAAGTAGCCAAAAATATAAAGTTTCCTAGTAAGTTAATTGGTTGTCTTACTATCTCAAATCATTCACATTTTTGCTTTGGCTATTTATTCAAGGCAATAAAAAAATCATTTCTCTTCCAAGAATTATTAAGAAGTTAATATCTCTTTTTGAGAGTTTGGTCTCTGATGTGAAACATCACTGTGTAAACATACTTTTTATAGACACTTACTTTCATCATCACTGTCTTGTGAATCCTGCAGAAGAAATTAAAAAACAAAAATTACCAAGCTGATCAAACATTCCTCTGCTAAGTGAACAGTTTACTTTAAAAACCTGAAGCACTGTATTTTTGACTAAAGTAGCATAGGTATATGGTTATACCAAGCCTAGGAATTTAATCATTGATCTTAAGACCAGGTTTACCTAAGGTGAACAGATGTACAGCTGAAGATCTAATCTTTCTGAAAAGGCGTGTACCTTTTGGTGAAAATTTAGCCCAGCCTTTGAATCAATCCCTCCCTAAATTGTTGCTCTTCTCACTTGGCATTCAATGAAAGAGGAAAAGTGGCTCAATGTGAAGACCAACGTACTGACAGAAGACAATGAACTGTAATCCTGGCTTTTAAATTAGTCTAAATATTTTCCAAACTGCACTGAATAACTTTCTGGAAGATGATAACAGGATGCTGGGGGGGATGTTGAGAAAAGTGGCCTAGTATATCTTATACTTTCACAATGTTCATCCTTTTTTTTTTTTTTTTTGGGGGGGGGAAGACTGACGAGTATGAGGACTCAAACCCTTGACCTTAGGCTAAGCTCTAACCAACTGAGCTGACCAGCCAGCCCTGTCCATCTGTTTACTAGCGTCTCTGACCAATCCCACTATAAAACCTATTTAACTTACTTTCTTAGTCAAAATAATCCCTAAACTAACTCTTAATTGAATAAAATATATGATTTCTCTATGCAGTGACTCTTTTGAAATCCGGTCCCTTGAGGAATGGTCCACGAAACATCAGTTCCCTAGTTAAGTACCCATCCCTCAAAAATGGGCACATCTTTTTAAAAAAAATCAATTTTTAAGCAAAAACCAAGAAGTGGCCAAAAAAGCAATCTTGAATCTATATAAACCCACCTATAAATACATTGTTTCTTACTAAAGTAAACAGAAAGAAGAATTTATACACTTACATCATCTGCTCCATCTACTTCTGGTAAATCTACATCCTCATCACCACCCATGTTGTTCATCATCTATTTGAAGTGTAAAAATTAGTTTTAAAAATGATGTTAAATTAAGCCCTAATTATTAGGTTGCATGCTCCAGAAATAAATCTTAAGTCTGTCATAGATTTCCACAAATGAAGAATACAAAATAAACTTAAGTACCCTCCCTTGGAAAAGGTAAATAATAGGTTATTACATAAAATCCTGAAAACTTGTAGGGGAGTTAGGACTAAGTTCTCCTTAAAGAAAGGGGACGTTACTAAAATTCATCCAGCAAGATACCTATGTATGCTAGAGAAATTAAAATAAAAATTCTGAATAGTTCCTCTGATGGCTAAGAAAAAGAATGGGATTCATTTATAGTTGTAAAGCATCATATTTTAAGCTAGGTGGCATGTATATTATGATATTCTTATTATGATTTTAAATACTATGAAGAACCAAAAAATATTTTAAAATAAAGTCCTTCAGAATAATTAGGTTGTAAAAAGGTGTGAATATTGACTTGAAGGCACAACAGCATAACTCTGAAGTTAAAAAACTGCAAATAAAACTAATTCCTGAAAAATGTACACAAGGAAAATACCCCTTATATATAAGGGGTTATACTGGAATAATAGTAACAATAAAGCAGAACAGTAGAACACACTCATAGGAAGTATAGTTTTCCATCTTCAGTTGTTTATTATCATAAAGCAAACAGTATTATTATTTAAAGAGAGACAAGCAACCAAATACTAAACAACTATTGTAAGATGGGGAGAGACTTACGGAGTTACTTTTCTGTAATATTAAAATTTTCAAAAGATAAAATTATTTACATAACGATGCATAACATTGTAAAGAAAAAATCAGAGACTTAAAAAATATATGCCTCATTCATGCCTACTTAGGTAAAAAAAAACAAAAAACAAAAAAATGCTTACCCAGATTTCAGAATTGGAAGGCACCTTAAAAAGATACCTAGTCGTACACACGATGAAATGTGTTCAGTCTTTAAAACAATGGAATATTACTCATGCTACATGAATGAACCTGGAGGACATTATGCTAAGTGAAAAAAGCCAGTCATAGGACAAATACAGCATGAACACTTATATGAGATATCTGCACAGAAACAGAGTCAAATGGTAGTTGCCAGGAGCTGGGGGAAAGGAAAAACGGGTGAGGTTACTGCTGTTCAACAAGTATAAAGTTCTAGTTATACGAGATGAATAGTTCCAGAAATCTGCACAGCACTGTGCCTGTAGTCAACAAAACTGTATCGTGTGTGCACTTAAAAAGAGGGTGAATCTCATGTTAAGCATTCTTACCTCAATTAATTAAAAAATAAAAAAATACACACACTCAAAGATACCTAGTCCAATCTCTCAGTATAAAAATTCTGGGCAATCTAGTCTTGAATAACATGAGTAACTGCCAAAGAGTTTCCCTACCTCCAAAGGCATGGTTGAATACTTCTGTTAAGTTTCTTTGGGCAAGAAAAATGCTCAAAATGTGTCAAACACAATGCTAGGTGATGAGGATACAATATCAACACAGAACTGAATGTATTCAAGAGCTATTTAGGAGGTAAAACAAAAACAGAACAAAGATAGCACAATACAAAAGAACAGTGTTATGAGGTTATGACTTGCACAGCTGGATAAATGGTGGCACTAATCACGACAGGTTAATAGCACAGTTGAGAAGAACACATGAATACGATATCCTCCTGTCTGTTGAAATCATGGTACCAGAGCCATGAAAAGAGATATTAAATAAACAGTTATATACAGGAAGCTGGAAACTTAGCTTCCTTTAACTCTTAGTTTTTAAAGAAGAAATACAAATAAAGTCTAATTGATTAAAAATTTCAAACTGCAATGAAAAAAGGATTTCATGGGTATACAGTCAACTAACAACCTAATATTCTATTTTCTAATCAGCTTTATTCCACTGTATTTGATGAGGCCTCTTCTGCCTACAGGTAGATTAATCATTTTTTCTTTGACCATGGCAATATGTATTTCTATATGGTGACATCTTAGAAAACAGGCTTGCTTAAACCTTAACCCCTTCTCCCCGTTTTTGCAAATTAAAAACCCCGCACACCTCTCACTGTGAACATCTCACCATGATTCTTGTGTTTAAAGGATATTTGTATTATATAGCTCAAAAATGCAAGCCAACTACTGCATTCATGCTAAAAAAAAAAAAAAAAAATCTATTCCAAAACTGAAATAAAAACTAGTTGTGATGGACTGATAAACTGTACAGCTTAGTTTCTGTCTGCCTTAATTATTATTTTTTTTTGTCTTTTTCGTGACCGGCACTCAGCCAGTGAGTGCACTGGCCATCCCTATATAGGATCCGAACCCGCGGCGGGAGCGTCACTGCGCTCCCAGCGCCGCACTCTTGAGTGCGCCACGGGCTCGGTCCTCTGTCTGCCTTTAAACATCAACTTTGGAACCTAACAAACAAACAAACAAACAAACAAAAAAAAAAAAAAAAAAAAAAATCACTACTGTTAAGGTCTTACTCGGTTACCACAGAATGATCTTGAAAATAAAACATGTCTCTTGAATACCCATTATACACTTAAAAATCAAACCAAATTAACTACATACTTAAAAAAAAAATAAAATGACTATATAGAAATGTTATGGGGGGGTGGGGTGGTGGTGGAAGAACTTACCTCAGAGAAACGATCAAAATTAGACATGTCTTCGTCTGAATCATCTTCCCAATCTTTCCAATTATTGAAGTCCACACTAAGCCAATTAAGCTATAGATCAATACAAACATCACTCCATGATTAGGCTGACTTGTACTTTTAAGATTATACATACATACATATATATATTTTTTTGCAGCCGTGGGGCATGTAATTAACACACAAAAAAAGATTAAAATAGATAAATCAATGTGAAATCAAAGGCAGTACTTGCCAGATGCCAAAAAAAAAAAAAAAACCCAGAAAAAAAAAAAAAAATGCAGTAATGATAAATATAATTTCAATGAAGTTTTTTTCAGTTGTTAAACCTACCTTTTTAAACAGCAAAAATAAATTGGTAGGAACTATTCTCATATGCTTGAGTAATTTATTCAGTGACACCAAGCTATACTCCCATATGATATCTGAATAATTTATAAAGCATTCGATGCAGAGTCTGTCTCATCAATGCAAAAGATTCTGAATCAACTAGTGACTGACATTCTGACCATACCTGTTGTTAAGTTAAACTAATAAATCTCTTACAGAGCAAAGTTTAATTGCGGGCACGGGGGGGGGGGGCGGGGACAGAAAGACAGACGGATGGACAAATTAACCTCAAAGTAGGGCAAAAACATAGAACATGAGAATTTATACTTAGCTATGAAACAAAAATACTATATTCCTTATGGCAAACAAGTGTATCTTTTACTATTAAAATAAAAATGTTAAACTTAAAAAAAAAAAAAAAAAAAAATGAAACCTACCTTTGCCCTTTCTTTTGTTAACCTTGGCCATGACTGGCCAGACTCTCCTTTTCGTAAACAACATAAAATTGATCTGTCCGTTCTTTTATGCTTGGAATCCTAAAAATAAAATCATTATCACATCATTTATCTCTCTAAGATCACTATAGGATAGAAAGTAGCTTGTAATTTCTTAGCTCTCTTTTCACATTTCTTTTCCTACATTTTCTAGACTCTCTATAAACAACACAGCCTTGACCACTAAAAATTCTAAACCACCCAATTGCAAAAAAAAAAAAAAAAAAAAAAAAGAGTACTGCCCTGAGTCCAAATAACAGTAGCAAGAACAAAAAAGAATATACAGAAAAATATTCTGAAGGAAGGGGGAAAAACACAGCAAAATATAAATATACCTAGTTAGCCTCTGAACTGTTAAGAAAAACAATGCTTACTGCTAAAAAGAGTACTTGAAGTATGTCCATTTTCTCATGATTTAAATCAGGATTAAGGCATCAAGATTACTTACATTTGGATCAATACAGTGAAAAAGATCAATTTCATTTAAATGTTTAAAATTATCACTTCCTCCAAGACAACTGTATCAAAAAAAAGAAAGAAAAAAAAAAGAAGAAGAAATAAGCATCTTCAAGAGGTAAAGATTAGTAATAATTTCAGTGGAAAGAAAACAAAACAAGCAAACTGAAAAACCATTCAGTTGTTGGAAACAAGATTTTAATTTCACCCAATGATGTAAAAATGGTAAATTACCTGAATGTAAGTTTGGATTTTTCAAAATTTACATTAACATCTCTACTGTCTTCAACACAAAATTCAATGAAGACATAGTCCCTTCGATCATACCACTTTGCAGAAGCAGGCTGCCTACAAAGAGATAAAATTAGACAAAAGTCAAGCTGAAAATCATTAACTGAATATTCACATAACCTCTGAAGTTTAGCATGTAAGTAATGTATTTCTCTACTCCATTATAGCACTGATTATTTCGAGGCTGTTTATTACAATTTTAAAAAGAACCTACATTTCTACCCTAACAGCTACATTACAAATTAAAACAAGGCTCTAACAAGGTTTAGTTTCAGAATGGTATCAATTTCATAACGAGAGATTTTAAAAAAACAGTGCTTAATAGTGTTAACCATTTAGCTAGTTCTGTGAAAAATTATGTTCTACTCCTTTAGAGTCCTGTTCCTAAAACTACATTTTACAGAATTAATAAACCAAGAGAAACAACCCACTTTCAACTGAAAATACAGTATTCAGTACCTCTAACTTACAATGTTAGGAACTGTGGGAATCAAAAGTATGGAAAATTACAGTGTTTGTCTTCAAAAATATTCTCATTTGCAGCTTATTTCTGACTTTTTTGGGGGAGAGTAGGGACAAACATAACTTAAAACTTTTATGATTCTAAGGGCCAGCCCGTGGCTAACTTGGGAGAGTGTGGTACTGATAACACCAAGGCCACAGGTTCAGATTCCTATATAGGGATGGCTGGTTAGCTCACTCAGGAAAGCATGGTGCTGACAACACCAAGTCAAGGGTTAAGATCCCCTTACTGGTCATCTTTTTAAAAAAATCTTTTATGATTCTAAATAATGACATTAAATGAAAACTTTTCTTCATCTTTTACTCTATACACGTATCCAATAGTACTAGAAGCAACCTTCTATTTGCTTTTTTCTTAATATTGTTGATCTGCTCCTGTCTTCATTCTGTCAGCTGCCAGAGCTCTACCCATCTATTAAAATTATGTTTTAGGATATGGCTAAAAAACCACTACCAGCAAATACATTCAAACATGGTTGATGAACAGGCAATAAAGATTTTATGTCGTAAATAATTTTCTAAAGTAATCTTTAGACAAGTTATTCAAGAGACAAATGTCTGCACATATGCATCATAATTCCTAGAAGAATTCACACACACACACACACACACAAAACTAACAGTATTTGCCTTTAAAAAATGAGCCAAAAAGATGATGAAAGACAGACGGTAGCACCACGTCACACCCAGCTGTTTCAATTACTTCTAAAGAAATAAATATGTGCTGCTTTGATAATACAAAAATTAGTTATTTGGCATTCAGGAATTCTTTGTATTTCATTCCAACTTTTCCATAAGTCTAGAATTATTTCAAAATAAAATGTTAAAAAATATTGGTTATTATATATTCAAACACGACTGATAAATCAATTCAACTGAAAGGGATTTAGTTTCCGAACTTTGAAATTCCCAGCTCTAAGGAGGAGTAGTTTGAAGTTATTCTATAAATAAAAAGTTGCAGTCAACTGCTCATCAACATTTTTACATAACTGTTAAACTTGACTAATCATATTGATATCAGATGTGAAGTAGGTTAAAAAAATCACACATGGCAGTTTCCAGTCTAAATACTGGCAAATCAGCAAAGGTTAAGGCTATTTCTTTAGGCACCTATCAGCAGATTCTTAAAAAATTTCATTTTTTATGTTAACTTCTCAATATACATTGTAGTTGATTTTCATGTCCCTTTACCTGTTCCTCTCCCCTCCCACTACATCATATCTGTTCACTTGTCTTAACAAGTTCAAGGCATTTTCAGATTTTAAATGACTGAAAAAGAAGTCTAACCAAACTTCTGTGGACCAGTGAATCACAACTTTTTTTTTTAAAGATGACTGGTAAGGGAACTGTAACCCTTGACTTGGTGTTGTCAGCACCACGCTCTCCGAGTGGGCCAACCAGCCATCCCTATATATAGGGATCCGAACCCATGGCCTTGGTATTATCAGCGCCTCTCTCTCCCAAGTGAGCCACAGGCTGGCCCTACAACTTCTAATGTTAGTATGTTAACGCATCTAAAAAACAATTTAGGAGCCGAGCCCATGGCGCACTCGGGAGAGTGCGGCGCTGGGAGCGCGGCGACGCTCCCACCGCGGGTTCGGATCCTATATAGGAATGGCCAGTGCACTCACTGGCTGAGTGCCGGTCACGAAAAAGACAAAAAAAAAAAAAAAAAAAAAGAAAAAGAAAAACAATTTAGGAGTTTTATGAATAGGCCACCCATTACTTCTAGCCAAAGTATTATTCTCAGTATCTGGTAACATGTTGTTTTTAACTGAAAATATTTGCTAATGTAATAGAAAATTCAAGTGACAGATTTTAAAATGGAAGTGACTGATTGTCCTATTTTTAAAACGGCATTAATGATAACAACTGGTGGCAATGACGACTCCAGTGCCAAAATACCATTTCCAACTAAAAGGAACCAGAGCTCCTTTAGAGAAACGGCTGATCCCAAGTCTAAAGTGGGAAATACTAGCTTGGGACATCTGGTGAAAATGAAACTTTAAAGACAACAAGGTCAGTCAAAACAGGAGGCAACAAAAAGGGTCTGCCCTTGGCCAAAGGCAATCTGAGCATCAAAAAGAAGAAGGCAGGAGGAGAGGGAGGAGGGAAAGGAGAATTTTTAAAAAGTAAAAGGACATGAAAATCAACTACACTGTATATTGATAAATCAAAAGAAAAAAAAAAGAATGACTGCAAATATATTGAATATAAAAACCCAAAATTTGTTATCAATTTAAAAAATAGGGCTGGCCAGCTAGCTCAATTGGGAGAGCATGGTGCTGGTACACCAGGGTCATGGGTTCAGATCCCCCATACTGGTCAGGGACCCAAAAAATAAATAATTAGTTGAATAAATAAAAAATTCAAGACAAACTACCTACAATTCTAGATCACTACAAAATGCTGGAGCACCAATTCTTTACAAACTGTCAATAAAAGAATTTGGCATTCTTCCTTCCTTCTTGTTATGAACCTTAGTTCACTATAACTGAAGTGGCAGTTTACGAGGGAGACGTCACAGAACACTAGTTTTGTTGTGGAAGGAAACAAGAAAAACACCATTCTGCAACTCTTAAACTGGCTTGGCAATGATCATCAATGGATGTGATACTATGAACAGCTATTAGATGAACACAATTAATGAAGAACATACCAATCTTAGCATCACTAGAAGTGGGACAATGGGATACATATCACCAGATTTGATGCAACATGATGTATTCCTGTATACTAACTACAATACATACTTGTTTGGGGATGGCTGGTTAGCTCAGATGATTAAAGCACAGTGTTATAACACCAAGGTCAAGGGTTCAGATCTCACACAGGCCAACCACCAAAAAAACCAAAAAATACTTGTTTGGGAAAAAAAAAAGTTTACCCCAATTTAATAAACCTTTGAAGCTTAATTACCATCTACAGGAAGTATGAGAAAAAGGAAGAAGCTGAATGATACTACAAATGACAAATCCTGAACACGGTCTCTTTAACAAATCGATGGCATGAAGGAGAGAGAGACCCAAATTAAGAGAGACCTAAGAGATTTACTAAACAAGTGCGATTTATAAACCTGGTCTGCATCTTGATTCCAACTAAACATAAAAAGAGATACTGAAACAACTGTGGAAATATGGATATGGACAGGGTATTAAATGATACAGACATTGTTAGTGTTAAGGTGTAAAAGGCATAGTTTTTATTGGAAAAAATACCCATTACAGATAAAAACTGAAGTATATGGGTTTGCTTCAAAATACTTCAGGAAAGGAAAAAAGGATAGATAAAGCAATGTGGCAAAAACTTGGTAAGTGCTGAATCTGGATGATGAGTACATGGGGAATTATTCTCTTTTCTTGGTTTCTAAAATATATATATATTTTTAAGTGACATTAATTTATTTTTGTGTAGAATGCTTTCTTCCTTCGGAGCAATTCAGTCTAACTGAGAAATCATGTTAAATTTAAAACATAAAAACATGTACTGGCCAGCCAGCCCCCCAAAAACATAAAAACAAAATCAATCTTTTCCATTCAACTAAGAAAATGAAGACTCCAATAGCTACAGCTCATAAACTCTGGCTATATTTGTCCAACTATCATTTACTCTAACATTTCAGAAACTTCTGCTTTGGTAAACAGCATTTGTTGCCATCAGTGTCCAGATTATAGATATTCCTTCTTTTTAGAACTTGTGATTTTAACTTCAAAATAAAATCCATTGGGGAGAAGGGGGAGCAACAGATAAAAATCTTGTGATTTTAACTTCAAAATAAAATCCATTGGGGAGAAGAGGGAGCAACTGATAAAAATAAAATGGACCCTGTCCTAATAATGGTTGAAAATGAATAACGAGTACATTTGAATTCACAGTAGTATTCTACCTTTTATTTTTGACAAAATTACACAATAAAGTTAAAAATTATTAACCTATTTAAATTCTGGTAAATGCTTTTGTAGCCACATAATCTGAAGATACTTAACAGTACTGTTAGGCCGAGCCCGTGGCGCACTCGGGAGAGTGCGGCGCTGGGGGCGCGGCGACGCTCCTGCTGCCGCGGGTTCAGATCCTATATAGGAATGGCCGGTGCACTCACTGGCTGAGTGCCGGTCACGAAAAAGACAAAAAAAAAAAAAAAAAAAAAAAAAAAAAAAAACAGTACTGTTTACCTCATAAAGGGCAAGATGCACATTAAGAGCCTATAGTAATGGAGAAGGAACACACTAATGGTGACCTGGTTATTACAGCGGCTATATCAAAAACCAAGTATACTTTTTAAAAAACTAAAAAACACACCAAGTATATCCAGCTGTTCTGTTTCTGTTCACATTAAGGACATAGGAACAAGGGGAGCTCAGTCTTCTTTTATCAAATTCACATTAAGAGTAATCTACTATATTACTGTTGTGGGCTCAATTGTGTTTCTTCCAAATACATATGTTGAAGTCCTAACCCCCCAATACCTCAGAATATGAATGCCTTTGGAGATAGAGTCTTTAAAAGGTAATTAAGTGAAAACAAGTCTTAGGATAGGCCCTAATCCAGTATGAATAGTGTCCTTTTAAGAGGAGATTAGGACAGACAATTTCAGAGAAAAGACACAAGATGATGATTATCTGCAAGCCAGAGAGAGGCCTCAGAGGAAAATAACTCTGATGATACCTTGATATTGACCTTCCAGCCTCAAGGAACTGAGAGGAAATAAATTTCTGCTACTTAAGCCACCCAGTCTGCGGTACTTTGTTATGGCAGCCTTAACAAACTAATACAATCATTTCCCAGATGATAAAAACAAATTTAAACTCTCTAAACTTGGGGGTGGCCCACAAGCCAAAAATGATTCCTACATTTTTTTCTTTTTGTGTTTTGGCAGCTGGCTGGAATGGGGATCCAAACCCTTGACCTTGGTGTTGTTATAATACCACCCTCTAAAATATATTACTTAAATCAACCTCATTGGTGATATATATATATATACACACACATGTAGAATTCCCACAGAATTCCACATCATTTTGGTATATTTCCCCAAGCTACCTTTAATACCTTTCTCCCATGGTAGTGTTCAATCAGACTGATTTCCTTATAAATTAAAGTTTCTACATATGCAAACGCGACAAATCATTAATATCTGAATTCTTACTCTAAAGTCATTGGGAAAAAATTAGGATACTATCACCAGGTCACAAAATATTAGTATCTCTAAATCATATGACAAACGTACTGAAGAAAACAGCAAAAACGACCATTTTAAAATGCTCTACTTTAATAAGAATATGTAAAAGACTGCAAAACGTTGCACAACGATAAGCTAATTAACAATCATCTTTATGATAAAAATGGGCAAATATTTTAAAACCTGAAAAGCTTTATCTTCAATTAATGGCCTCACACAGAAATAAATCAGAAACAGAAAAAAAATAATAATTTTTACGAAACAGCCAACTCCTTTAGGTTACAAAACAAATGGGGAGGACTGATCCAGTCAAGAAACAGATGATCAGTCTGACCAAACTGTAACCAATAAGCTAAATATTCCTAAAATAACGGACTCAAATTAGTCAAATATACTGAGGGTATTTACCAACTTGGTGGTACTTCTTTCCCATACTTCCCAAAACACAGCAAAGCCTCAATTAACAGAATATAAAACCACAGACTTGATTTATAGATGGCACTCTCACAAACTTTTATCTTTCAACTACTGACCACCAATCTACTTTCCTGTATAGAATAAGATACTGAAGATATGCTATAGTAGAATATAGGAACAATAGTAGAAGACTCCAGGGGGCTGGCCAGTTAGCTCAATGGTTTAGAGTGGGGCCTTATAACACCAAGGTCAAGGGTTCTGTTCCCGGGTCCTGGCCAGCCACCAAAAAAAAATAAAAAAAAAAATAGTAGAAGACTCCAGTTAGCATCAACCCTAACCATCAAGCACCTCATGTAGCCAAGTCATATGGCTAAAATACATCTGGAGTTTAAATGTTACTCATTAAATGAATTTTTAATTGGATGTGGTGCCAGGAATTATGGAGTAAGATAGTCAGCAAAACAGACAAAAATCCCTGCACTTAAGAAGCTTACATTCAAGCTAGATGAAATTTAGTACAAAAACTTTCTCTTACGAAATATGGGATTGGGGAAATCACATCCATTACTAGCTGTGGTTTATCTTTCTTGATGTATTAATAGGTGATGCATCATAAAATAATCTTCTTTGGTTGTTAGTATTTTGAAAAACAGCTATTGTTTATCTAGATATTTAAAAACATAAGATGCTGGAGAGGATATGTTCTGTAAACAACCTCACATACTTTATTCAGAAGTAGTAACAGTCTCCTTATGAGTTTATTATTGATTTATTTTTCCTTGGTGGCTAGCCAGTATGGGGATCCAAACACTTGACCTTGGTGTTATAACACTGCACTCTAACCAGCTGAGCTAACTGGCCACCCCCTTACTCTTACTCGAGGTGTGATGATTGTCTAAATTAAAAATACTTTGAATTCTGAAAATAGGAATCAGTAGACCAGCTTTTTACTAGAGCTTAATAATGGAACAAACTTTATTTTAGGGTTAGGAATAAATTACACATATTTCTAGTAAGAAGAAAAGCTACTTAAAGATTAGATATACTAATTTTTTATACATCCCAGTGTATCTTCAAATATCAAGGGTTATAGCTCAGTTTGTTACAGCATGGTGTTAATAACACCAAGGTCAAGGGGTTCAAATCCCTGAAAAAGCCAGCTGCCAAAATAAATAAATAAATCAAGGGTTACAGAAGAATAAAATTCATTAAATTCAAGAAAAAGAAAGTAAGCAGGAGAAAAGATGTTATCAAGTTCAGAAATACTGATTTCCGGGCTGACCCGTGGCTCACTCGGGAGAGTGTGGTGCTGACAATACCAAGGCCACGGGTTCAGGGTTCAGATCCCATATAGGGATGGCCGGTTAGCTCATTGGGTGAGCATGGTGCTGACAACACCAAGTCAAGGGTTAAGATCCCCTTACCGGTCATCTTTAAAAAAAAAAAAAAAAAAGAAATCCCAGGTCCTGGTGTTGGCCAGTTAGCTCAATTGGTTGGAGCCCAGCCTTGTAACACCAAGATCAAGGGTTCAGATCCCAATACCAGCCAGCTGCCAAAAAAACTACAAAAATGAGATCTTGGGTTCCAATCCTATTTTGGACACCCCTTTATGATACTAATTAGTGCTTTGTGAATGGATATCTTAAGAATTAGATCCTGGAATCTAATATAAAAAGGAATTTAAAACACCTGTTATTAAGATCCTTTCAGTACACCAAATTAAGCTTTGAGTTGAAAAGCGTCCTGACAGGGCTGGCCCATGGCTCACTCGGGAGTGTGGTGCTGATAATACCAAGGCCACAGGTTTGGATCCCATGTAGGGATGGCCTGTTAGCTCACTGGGTGAGTGTGGTGCTGACAACACCAAGTCAAGGGTTAAGATCCCCTTGCCGGTCATCTTTTATTTAAAAAGAAAAAAAAAAGGGTCCTGACATAAACATTCTATAAAAGTGTGGTTACATATGAAGAGCAACTGTGGCACAGAAAATCCACAACTGCACATTTTATTCAGCTTTGGAATACAATACGTGGGGAGGTCATCTTGCCCAAAGGAATAAAAGTTCAAAGGTGTACTGAAAGCAAGGCAGCAGCCTCAATTTAAAAATCTCTCACTGCCAGTCCACACAGTAAATATTAAAAAGTTTAATATAACATACTTTGTATTTCCAAAACTAAATAAACTAGATGCAACAATTCTCCAGTTAAAAACTCAGAAAAAAAACATCTTACTTGTTTAACAGCTAGGTTGATTCTAAACAGTTTATACTACAAAGGTATTTTTTCCTGAAAAGGGACAATCACTACAAGACCCCAAAATGATATTGCTTTTAGAAGATTTTTAAACTGAGAAAATCCACTTAAACAGGATAATCTTAATTTAGCAATAAAATCCTGGCCTGCAATCCAGTGATTTGTCACTTCCAGTTTCTACTGACTTCTAGTTAAAGTATAACTGAACACAGGGGAAAAAAAAAGAAAGAAAATCCAGTTGCCATGTTACAGTTGTTAGGAAATCAACACTAAACAAAGACTTTCATGAGTTATTTTTCTCTAACTTATAGAAATTAACCATATGCTCACTATGACAATTTCTTTTGAAGACTGAAATTTTTATTCTTGGGATTCAATTCTACAAAGCTGAGTTATGGTGAAGTAAATAAAATTTTAACCACTGTCAGATAGTCACAGTATGTTTTTGGACAATTTATTAAAGTACAAGACATAAAGCAACAAATGAATGACCTAGAATGACTTCAAATATTTTTAAAGTAAAAACATTTTACTTTATATCTATTGTTAATTGGCCCAATGTCAACCGATTTAGGAAAAAAAAAAAAAAAAAACATAAAGCATCACCCCCTACAAGACTAAATTGGAGAGGTCTTAAAATCCCAGCCTTCTCTAAAGTAGGTGTAAAATTAAGAACTTTTATATAAGCTACTAGACAAAACCTTTACAGGTTAAGATTTAAACGAATTTAACTAGGAAATCACTAATAACGAGCTTTCAAATGAGGAAAACATATCCCAAACCCTTAAGGCATCCAGCATAAATGTCTCTCTCCCCACATCTAAAAAACGTTTAGAGCATCCAGCAACAAAATGAACCCTTATGGGCCAGATTCTTTCTAGGACTGAATGATCTATTAAAGGTTTCCACCAACTCAAATAACTGACTCATGAAATTCATTTTATAATTTCATTTAAGTCATTAGTTCAACAAGATACCCTGAAGAATTTACAAGATAGTACATACTGAATAAAATTTTAAAGAGAATAAAATTTATCTGGTCTCTTCAAAATGCTCATTTTGAAGGCAGCATTCCTGTAACTACAGAGAGACTGCTTTTTGGAATACTGATTGCTACACTTTTCATCTGAGTTCTGAATCTTATTTACATAACTTAACGTTTCTTACCTATTTTACTATTTTATGTGACCTCCAGAAAGAGTTCCTGTTCCAAGTCATTTTAAACATGGTATTTCTTGATACTGTTTGGCTACATTATTCTATTAAAAGTTGGTAATGCTTTATCAGACAACTCACTTTCTACTCAAATTTTCAAAGTATAAAAGACATTTTAATACAATCCTTGCTACGTTACTTGGAAGAGATTTCAAAGGGAAAAAGCAAAAGCTCTTTTATACAGATTTACATCTTCTTTTAAAAAATAATCTATTCGATACCACTTTTGGGGGAAAAATCCTCCAAAATTCTAATATATGCTCATACACATGCTTCCTTCTGGAGGTTTTCTCTGTCATCAACTGGCTGTAGTTTAACCCCTAGCTTAACCATTGAGATTTCCAGCCAATATACTCACCGTCAGTATCACTGCTTTATTATACAAACCCTTGAAAGTGTATTACTTTCTATATGAATAAAAATTGTTCCCCTTCAGTTGTTCTCCATACCTACTTTTTAGGGCACAGTTAGAACCCAGCCCCCCAAACCTATAAAACTGCCAGTTCTCACATGTAAAAACGTAAAGCTTTTCCTGCAAAGAATGTAAGGCTTGAAAATGGCAGTGCTACGAATTCTTATTCGATTAAAATCACCACGGTTTTCCTTCATGGTAAAAACCTAAGAATGAGAAAGAATTTGTAGCCACCTCCACAAATCTAAGCGCTTTACGACAAGGTATAATTAACCGTAATTTGGGCTGGCCGATTAGCTCACCTGGTTAGAGCGCAGTGTTGTAACACCAAGGTCAAGGATTTGGATCCCCATACCTGCCAGCCCCCAAAATAATTTTTTTAAAAATAGCCGGATCCCTTACTAGCTAGCCATCCAAAAAACAAATAAAAATAAGTAACAGTAACTTACTGTTATGTTCTCAAATGGCTAGATCAAACGTCCTCACTACAAAGACATGTTTTGCGATGAATATACTAACTACCCTGACATGGTCACACACAGTATACATTACATGAACTGAATTATAACTCTGTACCCCACAAATACGTACAATCAATACGTTTCAATTAAAAAGCAAATTCCTTTTCAAAAAAAACAGAACGTAATTACATACATATTTCATCCTTACATTGGGACAGTAATAAAACCTCACCTAAAGTTTAACATAAAACACAGAAAACGTCCACAATATCTTTCGACTCGACACGTGCTGAACTACCTGCTCAACTACCTGCTCAATGGTAACTCCTCCTCGCTGCCTGGGAAGCTGCTGAGTTTTGGCAATCTCCAGTCTTTTCAAAGGCCTGGAGTTGGGAGACGGCCTGGAAGTACCCATACTCAAGAAACCAAGACCAAGGAGGAGGAAGTAAGTTGTGACAGCACGGCCTACCTCTAGTTGCCTAGCAGTACCTGCCGCTCACAGCGGAGGACCGCGTGGTGCTCTACCAGAAGCAACATCAGGCTTCTAGGAGCACCCACCACAGGTGCACTTGGCCTGGGGCCTGGCCCTGGCATCACAGAGCGGCAGAACCAGACTGCCCAAGAAGCCAAGTGGCAATCCAGAGGGTTCACGCCTCCAGGGCGCCCGCATGGCAAAAGCTCACAGGACCTTAAGGCCGAAGGCTAAGTTAGAGAGTTCCCTGTAAGCCAGAAGGCCGAAGAGGGGGAAAGTAGATTTTACAGCACGGGGAAGCTGAGGGACGGTTTAGGGGTGGGGGAAGCGGACATTTGGAGGAAAAATGTCCTCCATCCGCCAACGGTAATCGGAACAAGGATCCCATACCTCCTACCCCAGGCGGAACGACTGCCACCATTTAGGGGAGAAAGCTGAAGGGGCCAAAAGGAAAGAGAGAGCAGGGGGCCGCTTCCCCGCGGCCTGAGAGCCCCCAGAGCGGCCTCGGCCTCATGCCGAGGCGACCTTCTCTCTGCGGAGTGTCGCACTCACATTGTGAACGGGGCAGGGGGACGGGCGGACGGGTGGGCGGGCCTCTTTGGCGGCGGCTGTTAGGGAGTCGACTCCTCTCCGGTGGCGACTCCGGCGTTTTCTCCCCAGTCGCGGCCTCTCCTCGCTCCCCTCAGGCGACGGCGGCAGCGGCGGGCTCGACCTGAATCCCCAGAATGCACCGCGCGAAGAGAGCTGCTGCTCCGGTCGCGGAGAAGAGGAAAGTATAGGAAAAGGGGCGCGAGAACGGAGAATGAACGTGCGTGCGTGCTAGCGAGGGGTGGTGAGACCGGGCGGCGGCTGGTGACGCAGCAAAATGCCCGGGCCCTGCCGCTGCGCGTGCGCAGTCTTTGTTTTCGGGCTCCTGCGCGGCTTTCTAGAGATATCTACGGAAAGGGCGGGGCCTCCCAGCTTCTTCGCGATCCTTCCCGGTGCCGACCCCGCCCTTCATCCGCTCCTCCTCCCTGCCCCCGCCCGCCCCGGCCCGACTTATTCCCGCCTCTCCTCCCGCGCTTGTCTCTCGTGTTAGAAAACCGTTGGCCGCGTAACCACCCGGCCACGCGCTTTGGGCGATTTCTCTGAGAAACGGCTGTTTTGGCAGTGGAAAGAAGACTGAGGCGGAGGGACGCGGAGTCGGGAGCCTTGGGCAATGAATTGGAGCATTGGTTACTCTTGAGCGAGTAAACCAGCCCGCTAAGAAAACATTCCACCGCAAAAACATGTGAAAATCTTGTGCTGGTGATATTTGCGGAAAAAAGCTAACTTCAAAATCGAGGGCCTGGGTCCACTCGCCATTTTTCTGAAGGTTGGAGACCCTGTCCGGGGGCAGCGGAAGTTTGAGGTCCTTGGCCGAGAAGGAGCGTTTTCAATTTGGCATTTGCCCCTGCTTTGAGACGTTAGTGCTGTAGGTGAGACAAGAAGGATATTTGAGGGGAGAGTCTAGGTTTCTGGGAATGGAGAGATTAGGACGCTCGTTGTCTCCTTGCACTGCAGTTGGAAGAGGGGTTTCCCATCTGTTTTAAACCGTTGTTTCTTGGACTGTCCCTTTGTGCAACTCACTCGGTTAGGTTCTAGTGGGGGATGGTAACCTAGAGAAAAAAGTTGCTTACCAGGAGGCCTCAGCAGTGGAGTAAGGGAGAAATACACAAATCCCTGGCTGTTTAGAACACGAACTGAGGGAGGTCTGGATTTGGTCAGTAGTTCAGAGAGGAGGGAAATAATTCAAGATAGTTTAAGAAGGTAGATCACAACCAGATAATGGTGGTGGCTGGCTAGGTAGCTCAGCTGGTTAGTTTGGATTCCTGTTCGGGTCCGCCGTCCCAAAAAACAAAAAACGGTGGCACTGAATATCAGGCTGATTGTTTTCAACTTATTTTACTTGACAGCAACTGAAGGGTTTTTTTGCTTGTTTGTTTGTTTAAGTAGAGGAGTAACATTGTGAATTGAAAACGGAGGAACAGAAGTGGAGATAGCATGTAGAAGACAGCAATCCCAAATCTCTCTTATCAAAGGCTGCCTTTCACACAAGACATTTTTGAAAATTGAAACCCATTGCGTCCTAATTCATAGTTTATTTAGTCCTCCCTGCCGCCCCTTGATTTATTTACTTCCCTGTGTCACTTTGCTAAAAATATTTCAAATGTTCACAAATAGTTCGTAATCAGGTTTATCAGTGCCTTCAGATGTTATCTCAATTATTAGTGGGATCCAAGTTGTACCAGGTTTCTTTTTCAAGTTTACTAACAAGTTCGGTTTCTAGTAGGGGCAAAAACTGCATTTTGCCTGGATTGGCAGATTCAAGCATGTCAGAGGACAAAATTACAACAAATTTAAAGCTCTCAATTGGCTTTATAGAAATTCTAGAATCGGGCAACACTTCATTCCATAAAATAGAATGAGTTCAATGAACCGAACAGAGGAGGTTGGTTTTATAGACGAAAGGGTTAAAGAAAGCAGAAACGAAAAACTAAAAGTGGATTGGTCATTTCAAAGTTACTTTCCTAAGGCTAACCAGTTGCTCAGTTGGTTAGAACGTAGCCTTGTAACAACACCAAGATCACAGGTTTGGATCCCCATACTGCCAGCCCAAGGGGGGAAAAAAAAAAGTTACTTTCGTTATAAGGTGGGGACAAGGAGACAGAATAATAGAAAAATATCTGATTACTTAACATCAGGTTACTTCAGACTATCCTGCCTATTGAGGATCAAAACTGGCCTGTTTGGGAAATTGGCTGTTATCTTTCTCCTGATTTGTCAGAAAATCAGACCACAACTTACTTTGAGTTTGGTGACTTTTTTAGCATGGATGACATCCATTTTGATTTTTGGTCTGATGAGTTGGTGTCTAGTGCAGGAAGTTAATCCAAAAACAATAGCCACCTAAAACACCTGTTATGGTGTCAGGGCTTTTGGCAGAAAAATCTGCAACCTGGATTGGCAGAAACTAGAAAATATTTGTAAGTATTAGATGCAGTTTCACAAATTTAATCACAACAATTCCTAAGAGAAAAAAATTACCAGACCAATTAAAACATTTTGTAAAAGAAACACAGAAACATTTGGTCAATTATAATTGTAGCATCCATGTTTTCCCTGATATTTTTTTCTTTTTTTTTTTTTTTCGTCTTTTTTGTGACCGGCACTCAGCTAGTGAGTGCACCGGCCATTCCTATATAGGATCCGAACTGGGGCGGGAGCGTCGGCGCACTCCCAGCGCCGCACTCTCCCGAGTGCGCCACGGCTCGGCCCTTCCCTGAAATTTTTCTGAGGACTGAATTTAAATGTGTCTAGAGTCACCAATAGCAAAAGAGAACTTTATAGATTGACGTATGTTTTAATTATAACATATGGTGAGAACAGTCCAATTTTATGAGGGTGTTTCCTAATAAGAACTTAGAAGTTGTTAATTGTATATTTGGAAGCCAAATGAAGGTAAACAGGGAGCAAAGTGTTAAGAATCTCCTCTAGGTTTAGGGATAAAAAATTAGCCATAAACTTTAAAGGAGATAATCATGACTCAGCTAAATATAAACATCACAGATAGCCACTTAAATTACTTTATCTTCTCTGATGCCATTATGTTCTCACAATTTAGAAGCATACCCTAACAGTCTGGTTGGGCAGTAATGGGAAGGGTTAAAAAACTGCTGTCTTGTATTGAGCTTTCTTATATTCTGAGTTTTGATTTGGTGCTACCAGAGTCTCTAATTGTGGGCTGTCATCAGCATGAAGGAAGAGGCTTTTAAAAACCTAGTTTACATTTAAAAATGAAATATATTGAAATCTTTTAAAAATGGTCTACTCCAAACATCATCTTACCTTGTATATACACCTGGAGTTCATATCACAGAACATAAGACTATAAAAAGAGTAATATATGCTTATAATTATATAAATTAGTAACACATTAGCAATAATCTGGGATGAGAAGAAATCAGGTAATAAAGAAGTTTTAATTTCATGGTTTTCATGAAAGAGTATTACAATTCTCAGGTAACTTTACCGTAAGTTAATACTTCATTGTGCTCTTTCAATTGAATAAGGTAGGATATGACCAAGGAGAAGGTTGTGTAAGACCCGTGCACCATGCACAAATCTCACAGACTGGGATGGCTCACTTCACAAAGACAATGAGACTGAGACCGATGCAATCAAGCAAGAGGGACTTTATTCCAGCATGCAGGGGTCACCTCGTCTCCTGGATAGAAGCGACCCCAAGTTTACAGTACAAGCACATTTTGTACAGTTTTTCTGAACAGATCTTTGTGACAGGATGAATTGTTGGTTATCTGTGGCGCCTTTAGATTTACAGGTAGGCTTTAGCAGGCTGGCTGGCACCCCGATAAGGAACAGCGCATTTCTCAATCGTTTATCTTCCCTGGGGTCTGGCCAGGTGGCTTTTAGATAAGGAACTAGTCAGTTCCTGGAACCAGGTGGGGGTCATTCCCTCCCTGGAATGTTTAGTGTGCTCGGACCTGCCTGACCTTTGTACAGCCCCTTAGAAGCTGCTTTACTTAAAATGTTTTTAGCAAGCATTTGTTATAAAACTGCGTATACTAAAGTTATACTTTTCTACAATTCCCCTACAGTTGCATATACATTCACACATTTTTTTTTGGGGGGGGGCAGCTGGCCAGTCCAGGGTTTGATCCCTGGATTTTGGTATTATCACCACCACGCTCTAACGAACTGAGTTAACTGGCCAGCCTTGTGACTTGTTTAGGAATAGTAGGGAGATTTTATCAAGCTTGAAGGGTGAGAAGAAGCAAGAGGAAAGGAAGGGATTGAAGAAGACAGAATAACAGAGAGAACAAGGTCTGGCATGAGGCAGGAGAGGAAAAAAGCCAGAGGAAAGAAAGAGAAGGCCCTAGGAGGAGGGAAGGAAACGAAGGTAAGTCTATGGGCTTCTAAACTAATATATATTCTAAACTCTTTCACATGCAGAAAAAAATCAAGGCTTTGCTTGTAAGGAAGATCTCTTGTGTATAACTAGAACTATTTTGGTACTCTAATCCTGGAATGTTACAGTTTTGGATTTGCCAAAGATCATCAGGCATATATCAAAGTGATAATCTGATACAGATCTAATCATCTTTGTATAAATATTAATGATAACCATTAACAGGGATAAGGATATTCCTGATAAAGTCCTGACACAGACTGAAGAATACTTTGTGATCTAAATAGTAAGGTTTTGGCTGGTTGGTTAGCTCAGCTGGTTAGTGTGCAGCCTTATAACACCAAGGTAAAGGGTCAAATCCCCTTACTGGCCAGCTGCCAAATAAATAAGTAGTAAAGTTTTACCATTTGAATATTTTCATTTTTACCATAAAACTGTAGGTTCCATGAAGTCAGGGATTTTGTTTTGTTTGTTGTATTCAGGGATTTTGTTTTTGTTTGCGTTTGCCTGACATATAATAGATATTTCTTTTATTTTTTTTTTCCTTTTCTTTTTTTTTAAAGATGACTGGTAAGGGGATCTTAACCCTTGACTTGGTGTTGTCAGCACCATGTTCTCCCAAATGAGTGAACCGGCCATCACTATATAGAGATCTGAACCCGTGGCCTTGGTGTTATCAGCACCATACTCTCCCAAGTGAGCCACAGGCTGGCCCTTATAATAGATATTTCTTTCATTCATTCATTCAACAGCTATTTACTGAGCACCTACTGTGGCCTAGGCATTGTTGTAGATGCTGAGTATATAAAAATGAAGGAAACAAAAATCTTTGCTCTCACTGAGCTTACATTTTAGCAAGGTAAACATAAAAGAAGCAAGAAATATGATGTGATGCATTACTCAATGTATTTTACAAAAAGATTTAGAAGTTACAATTAACTCCAAATTATTTAATGTATATTAAAATTATACCTTTTTAAATAGGTAGCCAAAGAATGTTGCATGAAAATGAAATTATGGATAAGTGGCACTTACTGGTGAGATAAGGGCAAAGGTATGACCATGGGAGTAAGTGGCTCAAGTAAGATAAGAACAATATCAATTGGGGGAGAAGAGGTCAAAGAACTTAAAAGGCCAAAGTATTGAAGGAATAT
Source organism: Cynocephalus volans (assembly GCF_027409185.1). Classification (NCBI taxonomy): domain Eukaryota; kingdom Metazoa; phylum Chordata; class Mammalia; order Dermoptera; family Cynocephalidae; genus Cynocephalus; species Cynocephalus volans. The sequence continues at coordinate 63,264,105 of NC_084471.1, read as the reverse complement.
TAAAATCATCAAAAATTGTGATAGGTGTCATTGGAGAGAGAGAGAAAGCTAGGACCTACAATCTTTAAGGAATGAGTGGAACTAACCTGGGGGTAGGGGCAATAAAATACAACAAGGAGGACTGGTGTGTAGTATAATCTGATAACGTGACTTAAAGAGGACACCTACTCCACCTCTAGGCCCAATGGTTCCAAAGGGTGTAGGAGAAATAACAACTACAGATGCTCCATAGCTTAAGTTGGGTTATATCTTAATAAACTTATCATAAGTTGAAAATATCTAAAATCGGAAATGCATTTAATACACTTAGCATACTGAACGTCATAGCTTAGGTTAGTGCTATGGATCAAATGTGTCCCCCAAAAGTTTATATATTGGAAACTTAATCTACATTGTAATGGTGTTAAGAGGGTGAGAAATCCTATTATGTAGAATTGAAAGGTGGAGCCTTTAAAAGGTGATTAGATTGTGAGGACTGTACCCTTGTGAATGGATTGATCCAATTATGGAGTAACAAGTTGATAGTTTAATGGGTGGTAATGGGCTTAGTTCTGATGGCTTTATAAGGAGAGTGAGTGGAGTTAGCTCTCTCTTGCTCAGCCATTCCTGCCACGTGACATCCTGTGAAGAAGGCCCTCACCAGCTGCACCCCGTGGACTGTGGACTTCCCAGCCTCCGAACTGCAAGAAATAAATTTCATTTCTTTATAATTTACCCAGTTTCAGGTTTTCTCTCATAAGCAACAGAAACAGACTAATACACCTAGCTTGCCTTAAACATGCTCAGAACACTTACAGTAGCCTACAGTTGGGCAAAATCATCTAACAAAACCTATTTTATAATGAAGTGTTGAATATTTCATAAGCTCTTGAATACAATACACTGTAGAGGACAATATTGGCTCTTTACCCTTGTGATCACCTGGTTGACTGGGAGCTGAGGCTTGCTGATGCTTCCTAGCATCACAAGAGAGAATCATACCACATATTGCTAGACCAGGAAAAGGTCAAAATTCAAAATTTGAGGTACAGTTTCCACTGAATGTGTATTGCTTTCACACCACCATAAAGATGAAAAATCGTAAGTCAAACCATCATAAGTCAGGGACAGTCTGTACATTTCAGAGAGTTACCAGGGAAAATATTGCCATCAGAGGAGAGCCTGGTTCCAGTTAGAGCAAGCTCAGGATGACCCTTTTCTGTGTGTGTTCTTAACTTCATCATCATCTGCCTTTTCCAGGATCGTGAATATTGTTTGTTCCCTTATTCTTCCCATTCTGTCTATAAGTAAGACAAAACCAAACCAAAACAAACCTTCCGTCAGGCCTCCCTTTTGTGCTGTGGTCTGCTAAACTTTTTCCACATTTCTAATTATAGTCCATACTCACTATTCTCACTAAAGACACTTTTTCACTATCCGTTCATTGGTTTCCACTCACCCCATTCTACCAAAATGGATACGTTGAAGGTCACTCAATTGCCAAATTCAAAGGCCTGTTTTCAGTCCCTATTCTTGACTTCTTTGAAGCATTTGACCTAGGTGGCCAATGCTGTGGGTTAACTGTGTCCCCCAAAAGTTCATGTATTAGAAACTTGACCTCAGGGGGCTGGCCCGTGGCTCACTCGGGAGAGTGCAGTGCTGATAACACCAAGGCCATGGTTTTGGATCCCTATATAGGGATGGCCAGTTCACTCACTGGCTGAGTGTGGTGCTGACAACACCAAGTCAAGGGTTAAGATCCCCTTACTGGTCATCTTTAAAAAGAGAGAGAGAGAGAGAGACTTGACCTCCATTGTAACAGTATTAATAGGGTGGGAAATCCAATTATGGTATTTGAAAGGTGAGGCCTTTAAAAGGTGATTAGATTGTGAGGACTGTGCCCTCATGAATGAATTGATCCATTCATGGAGTAATGGGCATGGTTCTGATGGCTTTAAAAGGAGGAACGAGAAGATTAGGTTGTTTGCTCAGCTCATTCTTGCCATGTGATACCCTGGTCACCAGGGAACCCTGTAGAGAGTTTCTACCCAGAAGAAGTTCCTCACCAGATGTGCCCCCTGAACCATGGACTTCTCAACCTCCAAAACTGTGAGAAGTAAATTCTACTTCTTCACAAATTACCCAGTCTCAGGTGTTCTTTTATAAGCAACAAAAATGGACTAATACAACCAACCATTCCTTTTTCTTGAAATAGCTCTCTTCTAGTTCTTATTCACCTCTATGACTGACAGGCCTTTCTGTGTTCTTCACTGACCCTCTTGTCCTCTAAACATAGGTGGTCTCCCAAGTTATGTTCTTGGAACTCTACTCACATGACTAGTGTGTCTTGATCACAGTAACTTATTGTTTAAAATAGGAGAGTACTGCAACAAGTTCATGGAAAGATTTCTATTATCTTTTTTTTGTGTGTGTATTACCTTTTAATTCTATTTTTCCACGAACTTGTTGAAGTTGTATACCTTCATACAAGTATACAGTCAATTTTCATCATTTACAGTAATGTTCTCTAATTCAGTGTCCATGGTGATCTTATAGAATATTGAACTATTGCTCCTAGGGAAAATATAGAGTTAGTTTCCTGTGAGCCCTGGTCACATTTTCATCAACCAATTGATACATAACCTTGTTTTATGTGTGTTTCTGTTTAAAGAAACCTTCATATATATTGTTGGCTCATTAGCATTGAACTCATAGCCAACAGCATTATAACTGATACCTGAACATAACTTACCTATCATACATATTTTCTCCAGAAAGCACAGCACAGCCTTCTTGCACTTAGCAGGCTAGACAACACTTGAGCATGATGCAAGGGGGCCATTTTAGACAGTGAAATCACCAACAAAAACCACAAAAATGTGAAAGATATGGCAGTATATATATCACAAAAAGGACACTTGTTTAAAGTATGAAAGCTGAAACAAGACAGAGCATCACCTTCTTTGGCCTTGTTGTGAGGCTGCAGCACGGAAAAGGAACCAGAATACCCAAATGAGAATTTTAAAGGGGGGTTTTATTGGCTGGCCGGCGACTGTCCCTCCAAGAAAGTCTTCAAAGGAAGCAGCCCTGAGTTTAAGTTTAAGGGGTCTTTTTTTTTTTTTTAAGATGACCAGTAAGGGGATCTTAACCTTTGACATGGTGTTGTAAGCACCACGCTCACCCAGTGAGCTAACTGGCCATCCCTATATGGGGTCCAAACCCACGGCCTTGGTGTTATCAGCACCACACTCTCCTGAGAGAGCCACGGGCCGGCCCTTAAGGGGTCTTTTAAAAGGCACATTTTAACATTAGTCACACAGTTAAAATTATCAAATAGTCACACACATAATTATCATATAGTCATACATAACCTCCTGGTATGAGGAGGGGATTTGGGGCAGCCTAGCGCAAGCTGATAACAGAAGCTGAAACAAGCCCATTAATCGCTCGGGCAGCTTGGGTGGGGAACATCAAACCAAATTCAAACTTCTCTAAGTGCAGGCTAATATTTAACTTGAAACTTCTATCAAGGGGGGGCTAAAGAGCCAAGGAGGATTTTTAAACAACATTTTTTAAGTAACTTAATCTACCTTGTCACACAAGCAGTTTCACAGAAGCAAATTGCGTATGTTATGAAAGTGGGGGGTCACCCTATCTCATTTCCAACTCCTCTTTAGGAAGGAATCAAATTATTGATTCTTCAGTGCTTAATTTATTATACCTGGTATGTAGGACAAGGAGTTTAATTGACTGTACCTGTTCTTGGATGTAACTAATGAGGTGGGAGACCAGACAAGGTCCAATAGTGACTAGGAGGAGGAAGAGGACTAGAGGCCTGAAACTTCTGTTATTAAAGTCGTTAACCAAGGTGACCAAGAGAAGAAGCTTTTATACCAATTTTTGTTGTTATTATATGACTTTTTTTAAGTGTATTTTTTGTCTAAGGCAAGGCTGTTCCTAATGACACCTGAGTGGTTGGTATAGAAACAACAAGCTTTGCCAAGGGCTACATAAAATCCCCCTTCTTTAAGGAAGAGCAAATCCAAACCTTGCCTATTTTGTAGGACCACCTTGGCTAAAGAGTTTAGGGATTTTTTTTTTTTTTTTTTTTTTTTTTTTTTTTTTTTTTTAGTTTATTGACAGATTTTTAAAAATTTCCCTGGGTTTATGTTTATTTGGTGGTTAAGTTCTTGAAGATCTTGTTTTCCTGTGTTAGTAGCCCTTAGCTCCCAAGTATAATTTTCAGGCTGATGTAGGTTCCCCAATACAGGCATTATATAGTGAAAGACAATTAATACAATGAAGGGAGCAAGCGAAAGAGTCTTGTCTTTAGTGGTCTTCTGGTGAGTGCTGGACTGTCCATCTTTCCTGGAGTCGTTCTGGGTCTGATAAGTCTGGTTTGGAGGCCCGTTTGAGTTGGGTGTGATGTATCCAATGGCTCTTTCCTATAACCCAGATGAGGTCCCCTGGCTGGTGCGAATGTGGCACCAGGTTTTTCATCAGTGGGTGGGCTTCTCAAACCAGATGATGAATTTGGCCCAGCACCTGTTGAAGGGCTTGAAGAGACTGAAGTAAATTGTGATTAGTGATTTCAGCAAGTTTTTTATCCCTAAGACGTGGTAACAAAAGGGGTGGCCTTCCAAACATTTTATAAGGAGTGATTCCTTTTACATAGGGGGTATATCTGGCCTTCAGTAGGCCAAAAGGAAGGAGACTCACCCAGTTTTTGGCAGTCTCTAGTTTTAGTTTAGTAAGAGTTTCTTTTAAGGTTCTATTTAGGTGGGTCCGAGTGCAGTGGTGCTTACAACTAATTGATCACAACCAGTTACAGATTTCTTTGTTCCTTCTCCACTCCCACTGCTTCACTTGACTCGCCTTAAAAAAAAAAAAAAAAAAAAAAAAAAAAAAAAGGTTCTATTTATCTGTTTTACCTGTCCTGAACTCTGTGGCCTATAAATACAGTATAACTTGCAATCTATCTTTAATGCTTTTGCTAATTGAGAAATTTGGGCTGTAAAAGCGGACCACTGTCAGACCCCGAGGATAGAGTCAGGCCGAATCTGGAAACAATCTCCTGTAATAACTTTTTAAGTGTTATCTGAGCAGTTTCAGACTTTGTAGAAAAAGCCTCTTCCCAACCCAAAAAGGTGTCTACAAATACCAAGAGATAGCAGTACCCATATTGTCCAGGTTTTACCTCAGTGAAGTCAATTTCCCAATGTTCTCCAGGACTGGATCCTCATGCTCTGGTTCCTGCCGGTACTTCAGACTTTCGTCCTGGGTTTATTTGGGAGCAGGCCTCACAGTGTCTCACAAAGTCTTTTGTTAGTTTATCCAAATTATGAACAAAATAATTTTTCTGCAATAATTCTGTTAGCTTAGTAGCTCCGAGGTGTGTCCCCTGGTGAAGCTGTTCTATTAATAGTCTACCTAGAGTTTTGGGTAGTTAGATCCTTTGATCTGGCAAAACTTTCCATCCTGCATCATTATCTGAGGTTTCTAATGCATTTGCATGAATGATATCTTCTTTTGCTTAGTGTGGGGCTGGTGGCAATTGTGGAACCAGTATGACCACCATGGACTTTGTTGGCCCCACTAGTTTTAATGTGGCTTCCTTTGCTGCTTGATCAGCAAGGGAATTTCCCTGGGCTTCAATTGAGTCACCTTTTTGGTGTCCTCGGCAATGTATGATGGCCACCTTTTTAGGATACCAGATAGCTTCCAGGAGAGCCAAAATTTCCTCCTGATGTCATTAATTCTCTTTGCTTATAAAAAGCCCCATGTATGTGGGCTGTAGCAAAGGCATATCTACCGTCAGTATATATATTAACAGTTTTGTCTTTTCCATATATTAAAGCCTGTGTTAAGGCTATAAGCTCAGCTTTTTGAGCAGAGGTGCCTCAGTCTAGAGCTTGTGCCCAAATGACCATTCCAGCATCACTACAGCTGCCCCGGCATACCTGATCCCATTGGCAATGAAGCTGCTTCCATCTGTGAACATCACCTTATCAGGTTCCATCCAGGTCATATCTGTCAGGTCAGGTCAGAGTCCTTGGAGGGCTTCTATGGTTTTAAGACAGTCATGGAGAGGCTCCTTTGGGTAGTCATCTGGGAGAGTTGCTGGATTCAAAGCTGTAGTCTTAAGAAACTCTATTCGAGGTTGATCTAAGAGCAAGGCTTGATATTGGGTGAAGCGGGCATTGGTGAGCCAATGCTCAGGAGCACTCTTTAAAAGGGTTAGCTTAGCACTGAGTGAGGTGCCACTGAAGTAATGCCCTCTTTCTAAAATAACCCCTCCATTGTGTGAAAGTTAGGTGGGAAAGTGGGGGTGGGATGGGAGGAGCTCTGCTAACTGCAAAATTAGCTCATGTACTGTTGGCTTGCTTGCATTGGCTAATACCTCTTGGCGCAGTGATCGAGTGACCGAGTTGCTATGTTTGCAGCTTTAAAAACCGAGAACAAAGACGGTTTGGGGCCGCACCTTGAATTGGCTGGTGCGGTCCCGGCCGCTGGAAATAAAAATCTTTTTTTCTTTTTCCATCTCAGTCTCTGAGGATGATTTCTCCCAATGCCTATAACATTTGGGGGCTCGTCTGGGATCACCATTACCCCTTGGGGACCAACCCCACAGTGCTGGGATTTTTCCCCATACTATGAAGTCTCTAGGGGGGAGCTCCTGAGAAGACATTCCTCAGCCCTGGAGGCACAAGATCTTCTGCTGGCCAGCTTAGGATTTTCCAGCGCCCCTAGATTTGGGTGAATCGACTCTTTTGGTGTGGAAATCAGGCAAGACTGGACGCAGTTGCAATGCCTCTTCCCTGGACCCAGCAAGACGTTGCTGCGGTCCACTTGGTGGCCTCCCTTGGTAGCCAAACTTGTGTATTGTCTTTGTGTTTGTCTTTATATTAACCTCATGAGTTTATGTTGTTGTGAGTCTTGTTTTGCATTTGGGTATCAGAGCTCTGATTTATGGACTTTGTGGAAGGCTGGATGCAGCACTACTTCCCAAGTCCAGGACTCCCACGAGACATTATCGGGTCCTTTGGTTTGGAATTGTTTGGAAATTTGTTGTGGCCACTTGTCTTTGTCTTTTGTGTGTTGCTGGGTGTGCATTTATGTTTTGTAGCTTTGTATGTCTTTAACTGTGGTCATATGTAATGTAATAGTGAGGCATGATAAGTATCTGCCATCCTGTGTCTCTGACCTTTATTGTGCTAGTTATACATTTCTATGACACTGGAATCTGAGAGCCTGATTTAATTACTGGCAAAAATTGGAAAGCTTCGGGCACCAGAGAGGACCCCTCCTTCAAGAGGCAAGTGGCCACTGGGACTATTTTGCTCCCATGTCTCTGCTGCTGGTAGATCTCTCCTGGAGTCCCTGGCCTAAATTCTGATAAGGAAATGCTTTATTGTCTTTATCTTTCTCTGATTTTCTGAGCCCTCTTCTGTTTGGTTGGATTGTATCCACTTCTGTTTAAGTGCACCCTGGAGGGCTCCTGGCTAGGCTTTGTTTTTCTTATTTAAATCTGGTTGGTACTTTTCTTCTTTATGCTGAAAACAGTGGGGAGAACTGCTTTTATCAATTACTGTTTTTTTTGGGGGTTTTTTTTGTCGTTTTTTCGTGACCGGCACTCAGCCAGTGAGTGCACTGGTCATTCCTATATAGGATCCGAACCCGCGGCGGGAGCGTTGCCGCGCTCCCAGTGCAGCACTCTACCGAGTGCGCCACGTGCTCGGCCCTCAATTACTGTTAATGGAATAAATTGGCCCCACTGATTGGGACTAAGCTGAACTGGATGACCCCACTGCTCCTCTTTTCTCTTTGTTTGCTTGGGTAGACATTTAGTTGAGTACCAGCAATCTGAATAAGCCCTCCAATCCTGTTGGCATGCACAACACAGATGCCCCCTATTCCATGCTGTTGATTGGTACCATAGGTGCGTAGTATGACAAGTTACAACTTAGACCAACTAATTTGGTTGAGACGTCTCTTTGGGATGTATGTGTGTGCATATGCATGAGTGTTTTGTCTGTATATATGGCAACTATTTCTGCCTGCCTTTCAAGCTACTACTAAGGGGTCACAAGATCCAAATTGTGCCTTTGGCCTTAATATCAGTGGGAAATGGCAATGCCAAGGTGTAACAAATCAAGTGCCCAGCTAAATTACAACAAAATATTTGGGAAGATTTGCTCCATTTGATCTGGCTAGAGAAGAAAACGTTCTCTGCATTTCTTTGAAAAGGCTTGCATACTTGCCTTGCAATGTAAATTTGTCTCCTTGAAAAGTCTTACGTATTTTGCTTTGCAATGTAAATTTGTTACCTTGCTTTCTCTAAAAAAGATAAGCTTTGGTATTTTTCAGAAATGCAATTTAAAATCAACTGTCCTTTTTGCATTAGTAAGTTTTCTATTTTATCTGTCTCATTAACATTGTAAACAAAACCTATATTAATTAATAAAGGTGTAGCTTGATGTAAAAATTAGACAAATATAAATGGGTTAAATGTTTATAAATAAAATCATAATTTCAAATTGCTTCTCAGGAATTGGAAATCTTAAATTGTTATATTAATAAAATACTAAAACATTAATTATTATATAAGTTTATGTTTATATTTTAATGTTTTGTTTTTATATGATACCAAAAAAACCCCAAATATTTGAATCTGTTAAAATTAAAAACATGTCTCTTCAGAAGTTAGAAATAGTTTTTTATCTACAAATATTAATATAAAACAATTCAAAATTGCTTGCTTCACAGGTTTGTTACTGGAAAATTGGAGCTAATAAGTCAATTATAGTCAATATGCATAATTCAAACTGCTAGGTATAAAGACTTTATAACAGAATATTTTTTATAAAGATACATTTTGGTAAAGGTTATTAAAAACAAAGGTAATATGGTTTTTGTTAAAAAAATTTGTTTTGGGGCCGGCCCGTGGCTCACTCGGGAGAGTGCGGTGCTGATAACACCAAGGCCCCGGGTTCGGATCCCATATAGGGATGGCCGGTTCGCTCACAGGCTGAGCATGGTGCTGACAACACCAAGTCAAGAGTTAAGATCCCCTTACCGGTCATCTTTAAAAAAAAAAAAAAAAATTTGTTTTGTCTAAATTAAAAATAAAGGGTTTATAGAAACTAATAAAAAGTTTATGATAATCTTATGTGATCAAAATTCACTGAGATTAGATTGGTTATAAGTTTTTATTAAAATTAGTTGTAATATTAACAGTGCACTGGTACAAAAAGTAAAGTTTGGTTTCCTTCTTAAAATTTTCATATAATATTAATAACAGATAATAGAAGGTATTTTCTATAACTCATGGAAACTCAAGATTGCTGCCTCATAACTTTAACCTTTGTTAGAGACCTTTGGAACTACTTAATAAACCAAGTTTTTGGGCTGGAAAAACCATAAATACTTATTTGGTAGAAATAGATGAGACTCAAACTGGGCTTTGTATGATCTGCTCTGACAAATGGACCCGCATTTACTAGCCTGAATATATAAAAATGTTTTTATCAGTGTACATCTTTGCCTGGGTTTACTAATCAAACAAGATTATATTTGTTTTTGCTACAGGCTTTTAATTAAAAACCCAGTGAAAAACAGAAAAACCTTTCTCTATGTATAATTTTTAGGCAAATTAGGCCAATTTAACATTGATAATAAAGAAACAAATATGTAAAAAGGAGTGTAAAGGAAATTTTATTACTCTAACATACACTATTTGCTTCTGTACTACTGCTTGCTTGTGATGGGGAACATAATTAGCGCCATTTTAAGTACATTAGCCATTTTAAGTAAGGCAGCTTCTAAGGGGTCATGTAGAGGATAAGCATAGTCAAGGCAGGCCCAGGCACGGTAGATTCCAGGAAGGGAGTAACCACCGAAAGTACACCCAGTTCCAGGAAGGACTGACCAGTTCCTTATCTAGGGGCCAACGGGTCTGACCCAGAGGGGAAGACGATTAAGCAATACACTGTTCCTTGTTAGCGTGCCAACCCACCAAAAAGCTACCAGTGAATTTAAAGGTCACCTCAGATGACCAATGAGCTATGTACAACTTATCCTGTTGCCAAAGTCTGTCTAAAAACTGTATAAAAAGTGCCTGTGTTAAGGGCTCGGGGCACTTCTGTCCTGAAGACGGAGTGACCCCAGCATGCTGGAATAAAAAAACCTCTTGCTTGATTGCAGTGATCTCTGCCTCCTGGTCTTTGCGAGATGAGCCTTCCCAACAAGTGAGATCCACGCTTTCACGCCAGTCTTACAGGAGGTAATTTTAAAAAGGCTATAGACGTGGGGATATGGTTATAGGTGGAGGGGCTAGAGAAAAAAATAATTTTTATGTAAGAAAGCATCTGGTAAGGGCCGGCCCGTGGCTCACTTGGGAGAGTGCGGTGCTGTTAACACCAAGGCCATGGGTTCGGATCCCTATATAGGGATGGCTGGTTAGCTCACTTGGGAGAGCGTGGTGCTGAAAACACCAAGTCAAGGGTTAAGATCCCCTTACCGGTCATCTTTTAAAAAAAAAAAAGCATCTGGTACAGTGTATTTTTGTCCTAGACTAAAATGACTGGCTATTTAGAAAGTAGGAAGTATAGGACAAAAACAGAATGTCTGAGTAAGTCTTGATAATGGTTTAAGTAAATAAGTTTGTTAAAAGGGTTTTACAGTAAAAAATTAACTGGTTTTAAAAACAAATTATGTGTGAGTTTTTCTAAAAATTAATGTCAAAAGTATTCTAATACAGGGTTAGAACTTGCTCTCCTGTGAAGGAAAAACCAGATTTTCTTAAAAAAACACTTGATTGCTCTAATACAAAATTGTAAAAAGCTTTTGTCTTTTAGATAACTGGCGTACAGAGCTTATTTCATGTTTTACCATGATAAGTTCTTGTACTCTCTACCTTTAAAACCCTTTGTCACTTTGGTTTTACTTTTTGTAATAATTTGTGATTTTATTCAACTAAGTGTTTTAAGCTTTTTTGTTATTTAACACAGCTTTCCAACACTAAATTCTGAAAGTTTAAAATAACTTTAAGGAATTCCAAGGGCCCTGGAGCTTCTCAAAGGATATATAAAAGATGTGTCAGAGCTAATTGGCTTATTTAATAAATTAGACTATATGGGAAAGCATTGTCAGTACTAAAGGTGTTATGGATATATGTTCCAAAATCTTGTAAGGTTCTTAAATATCTGTGTCTTGATATAAATGCTACCGGTCATAATCTTGGTTTAATTATAATTTTAAAATGTTATGTCTTCAAATATTTCATGAAAAAAACTCCGATAGGTACAGTTTCTGGCAAACTTTAAGTTCATAGCTTTAAACTGAAGTTCCAAAATTCTTTTTTTTTTTTTTTTTTTTTTTTTAAAAAGATGACCGGTAAGGGGATCTTAACCCTTGACCTGGTGTTGTCAGCACCACGCTCACCCAGTGAGCAAACCGGCCATCCCTATATGGGATCCGAACCCGCAGCCTCGGCGCTCCCAGCGCCACACTCTCCCGAGTGAGCCACGGGCTCGGCCCGAGTTCCAAAATTCTAATGAAGAAACTGATGGGTTTGTGAAATTGTTCACAAAGGTCAAAACAACAAAAGTTAATTGGTAGACTAATTAAAAGGAATTATAGTTTTTTTACAATTTCCTTATTTTGAAACACTGATGATTCTCTTAATGTTTTGTTTTCCAGATCTAAGAAAATCTTTTAAGGTATAACAGCTTGCTAAAGTATATGTCTATGAACAAAAATTAAAACACTTACCTTTCTCTCTACTTGACTCCTCCAAGAAAAAAAAAAAAAAACTATTCACAAGTTGTTTTATGGCAATACAGTTATTTGCATAAGTTCAATAAGAATCTGTTCTTTTTGTAACAGGATGCAATTGAAAACACTGGTTATTTTACCAAGGCTTTGACTGGAATATCATACCTTCAGACATGACCAGACTGCCTTAAGGAATTAAGGATGACCCTTTTATGGAGCCAATAAAAAGCCCCTTGGAGAGACTGGCCTGATACCTTGTCCACATAATTACAAAGTTCCTGGTCTTCCAGTAAGTAAAGAATGTAACTTTCTGACAGGCCAGAACCTTGATATTTTGGGGACTTCCAGAAGAGAGGAATTCACCCAACTCACACAGGTAATCAGAGAGTAAGTCAAATCCTTGGCTTGGCTTCCTAAGACCCGAATGGCATTTAAAGGTCTAATCTGAGATTCCTTATAAATGTCCCAGCGAAGCCAACTCAAAAAAAAAAAAAAAAAAAAAAAGCTTATATAAGCCATTACTCTTGCTGCACTTTATGCAAATAATCTGGCCAAAAACTAAACTTATTTTGCAAATAAATTAGTCTTGTCGTAGATACCTTTGATAAATTTGAAAAACTTGGAGAAAAAAAATATTTTTTTTTTTTTATTTTATTTTTATTTTTATTTTTTTATTTTTTTATAAAAAGATGACCGGTAAGGGGATCTTAACCCTTGACTTGGTGTTGTGAGCACCACGCTCAGCCAGTGAGCGAACCGGCCATCCGTATATGGGATCCGAACCCGGGGCCTTGGTGTTCTCAGCACCGCACTCTCCCGAGTGAGCCACGGGCCGGCCCGAAAAAATATTTTTCAAAAGGGAACGCTAACACACCTGTTATCCGATTCTAGCCGTGTGTTTTTAATCTGTTTGTGAAAACTTGTACCTTCCAGGCTACAGTTCACATCAAGACAGTGAGAACCCAAGGATCCCAACCCAACCTTTCCTGGGAGGAACTAAGTCCCTATAAATCACTAGATCAGCCAGTGAGAGATTTTATACCTCCAAAATGCAGGCAGGGACTATGCCCATGGTCCGCAAGAAGTAGTTTCAGAAGAAAGAGACCTCCAGCCCCTTTTACCTTAAGAATAAGGAGGATAAAATCTCTCAAGGGGGAATGAAACAATAAGGCTAGGCCTGTGAACCAAACTGTTAGGTCTCTGAATCTGACTGAAATCACCAAAGACAGACTCTGCCTCTGGGAATGAAAGCCCAAATTTACGCTTGGTGGTGTGCAAAACCAAGGACTTTATATAAAAACTAATGATTATGAGCTCAAAAATTCTATAACCCTCCTCCAAACGTCCTTGTCTTCCCTTTCCGAGGTAGTCCTCCAAAACCGTAGGGGGCTTGACCTCCTCTTTCTACAACAAGGGGGACTCTGTTTAACATTAAAGGAAGAATGCTGTGTATATACAGATCATACCGGAGTTATTAAAGACTCCATGAAAAAATTAAGGGAACGCATTAAACAACGGGAACAAGACTGGGAACAATCCTCTAACTGGTTTGAATCCTGGTTTAACTTTTCTCCATGGCTAACAACTTTAATTTCCAGCCTTATGGGACCATTAATAATCCTCCTCTTGCTAGTAACCTTAGGACCGTGCCTTTTCAACAAACTCCTTAACTTGATCTGGTCCCGCATACAAGAGGTCAAGTTACTGGTTCTCTGTTCCCAATATGACCAAATTCCACTAGAAGATTTGTAACACTTAAGTTGGGGACCAGATCTTGGCCCTTAAGCAAAGGTTCACTTTTAAGGAACCCCCTTAAAACCAGTGGGGAATGAAGTAATGCCCTCTTTCTAAGAGCAGGCCCAACACCACTTAAGATAGCCCCTCCATTGTGTGAAAGTTAGGTGGGGAATTGGGGGTGGGACAGGAGGAGCTCTGCTAACTGCAAAATTAGCTTATGTACTGTTGGCTTGCTTGCATTGGCTAATACCTCTTGGCACAGTGATCGGGCGACCGAGTTGCTATGTTTGCAGCTTTAAAAACTGAGAACAAAGACGGTTCAGGGCTGCACCTTGAATTGGCTGGTGCAGTCCCGGCCGCTGGAAATAAAAATCTTTTTCTCTTTTTCCATTTTGGTCTCTGAGCATGATTTCTTCTGATGCCTATAACACCACCAAGCTTATATCCTGCCCTAGTGTCAGCTTGTCAGCCTCCTTCACTAGCAGGGTGGCTGCCGCTGTGGCACGGAGACAAGTGGGCCATCTGGCTGCCACATAGTCTAGCCTTTTGGAGAGATAGACCACAGGCCTCTTCCATGGTGCTAGGGCCTGGGTGAGCACTCCTTTGGCTATGCCTTGTTTTTTAGCAACAAACAGGGTGAAAGGCTTATTCACATCTGGCAGGGCTAGGGCAGGTGCTATGGTGAGCGCTTGTTTTAGATTATCAAAAGCCTTTTGCTCAACCTCAGTCCTCAGTAGGGAAGTATGTTTTCCCCCTGTACTAGAGTATAGGGGCTTGGCTATTTCAGCAAACCCAGGTATCCAGAGGCGGGAATAACCTATAGCTCCCAAAGACTTGTGAACTTCCTTCTTTGCTTGTCTCTCTTCTGGGCTATCTCTGGCATTATAGACCCTTTGAGCTATTTCAACTAGCTTAGATAACACCTTGCCCTCAAACTCTTCCTGTTTCTGAAGTTTCCTCCTAATGTCTGGGGTGACTGGGTAACAAAGGCAATGTTAATCACCCATCAGTTCTCTGGGGCCTCTGGGTCCAGAGGAGTATAGACCCTATAAGCTTCCATGAGGCATTCCAGAAAAGCGGCTGGAGATTCATCTGCCCTCTGGATAGTTTCGCTGATCTATGGAAGACTTGTGGGCCTCCGGGCAGCAGCATGGAGCCCTCTAAGGAGAGTCTGACAATACTGATTAAGAGCCTCTTTACCTTGGTCTGTGTTGGGGTCCCAACTGGGTCAACTAAGGGGAAACACACAGTCAAGGCGAACTGGGTCATCAGAGGGCCAGCCATCTACACCAGTGATGGTCTTTCAAGCCTCCCAGCGGATGCACTCATGTTCCTCTGAAGTGAAGAGGGTCTGGAGGAGTTGTTGACAATCATCCCAGGTGGGCTGATGGGTAAAGAACACAGTCTCCAAGAGGGAGATGAGACTTTGGGATTTCTCAGATAAAGAGGGATTTTGATTTTTCCAGTCATATAGGTCACTAGAAGAGAACAGGACATACACCATGAATGGTGCTTGGTTCTGGGGGGGTCCCAGTGGGAGGGGGGCTTGGTGCAGGGGGAGCAGGGGTACAGGTGAAAGACTAGAAGAGAGGGGGGCAGAGTCAGACTGGTAAGTGGTGCCATTCCAAGTATGAGGAGGGCTAAGAAGTTCAGTGGGGAGAGGGGATAGGGTGGAGACATGCTGGGAGAGACAGGAGGTAGTGGGGAGAGGTCAATGAGATCTTTGGAAGTTGCCTGCAGGACAGCAGGTGCAGGCAGCATAGCAGAACCTGTTGGAGGGATGGGTTTAGCAACCAGAATTTTTTCTTTCTGCCTATTTGGTTTCTCTTGTAAAGGGGTTGCCCAACTAATGGGCTTGGAGTTGCTCTTGCCCATTTTATTGATCAGCACACAAAATATCTTTACTCCTAGAGAAGGGTGCAATCCTTTGGGGCTACAGATGCTAATCCTATAGTTAGTGTTAAGACAAGCAACACTATAAAGTTTAGAGACACAGGGCGGCAGACACTTGTCATGTCCTGTAAAGACAAATGGGAAACAACAAAGGGTAAGGAAATGCTGGATTGAGATTATCTCCTAGACCTGGGCCGGCCTGTGGCTCACTCGGGAGAGTGTGGTGCTGAGAACACCAAGGCCCTGGGTTTGGATCCCATATACAGATGGCCGGTTCGCTCACTGGCTGAGCGTGGTGCTCACAACACCAAGTCAAGGGTTGAGATCCCCTTACCGGTCATATTTAAAAAAAAAAAAGAAAAAAGAAAGAAAGAAAGAAAGTCTTGGAAGGAAGCAGCCCTGAGTTTAAGTTTAAGGGGTCTTTTAAAAGGCACATTTTTACATTAGTCACACAGTTAAAATTATCAAATAGTCACACACTTATAGTCATCATATAGTCACTCATACCCTCCTGGCATGAGGAGGGGGTTTGGAGAGGCCTAGCGCAAGCTGATAACAGAAGCTGAAACAAGCCCGTTAATCGCTCAGGGGCAGCTTGGGTGGGGAACATCAAATCAAATTCAAACTTCTCTAAGTGCAGGCTAATATTTAGCTTTTTTTTTTTTTTTTTTTTTTTGTGACTGGTAAGGGGATCGTAACCCTTGGCTTGGTGTCGTCTGCACCGTGCTCAGCCAGTGAGCGCACTGGCCATCCCTATGTAGGATCCGAACATGCGGCCTCGGCTCTCCCAGCACCGCTGTGCTCCCAGCGTCGCACTCTCCCGAGAGAACCACGGGGTCGGCCCTAATATTTAGCTTTTAACTTCTATCAAGGGGGGCTAAAGAGCCAAGGGGGATTTTTAAACAACATTTTTAAAGCAATTTAATCTACCTTGTCACACAGCAAGCAGTTTCACAGAAGTGAATTGTGTATGTTATGAAAGTGGGGGTCACCCTATCTCGGCCTCACCTGAGAATGTGCACCTTGAGCAACTCAATTTTTCACTGCACTGTATGTGTCTGTAGATGACCACAAATTCACAAATGTGGGATCTGATAATGAGGATTATTTGTATATACATATGTAGTTATAAATTAAAAACTTGTACAACCATGTGGGGAAAGGGAAGGTAGGGAGAGTTGGGGAAAGGGGGGTCAGTGGATACAAAATATTAGATAAGAAGAATGGAATCTAGAGTTCTGTAGTAATATAGAGAGACCATTGTTAACCACAAAGTACTGTGTATCTTTGCCTTTGTGTGTGTGTGTGTTTCTTTTTTTTTTAAGTACTGTGTATTTTTGAGTAGCCAGTCAAGGTGATGTTGAATGTTCCTAACACGAAGAAGTGACAAATGTTTGAGGTGATGGATATACTAAGCACCCTGATATCATTGCACACAGTATGTATACCCAATTATTATATATTGTACTCCATAAATATATACAATTATCATGGGTCAATTAAAAATAAATTACAGTTGGCCGGTTGGCTCATTTGGTTAGAGCACAGCCTTATAACACTAAGGTCATGGGTTCAGATACCCAAACCAGCCAGCTGCCAAAAAAAAAAAAGAGAGAGAGAGAGAGAGAAAGGAGTAGAATAGTGATTACCAGAGGCAGGGGAAGGTGGGGTTGGGGGGAGGAGCTAGGGAAAAGTTGGTAGACTGGCACAAAGTTACAAAGTTAGGTAGGAAGAGTAAGTTCTGGTGCCCTAGGGTGACAATAGCTAATAATATTATATATTTCAAGATAGCCAGAAAAGAGGATCTTGAATGTTATAACCACAAAGAAATGATAAGTGTTTAGGTGATAGATGTGCTAACTATTCTGATGAAATCATTATACAATATATGTATGTATTGAAACAAATTGTACCCCATAAATATGTACAATAAAAAATTTAAAAAAAAAACGTCGTACTACCCATTATTAATGTATTTGTCTTGTGAAACAGAGAGAGAGAAATAAAGGAAGAAAGAAAGACCACAATAAAATGTTGAACTTTCTCATTGAACTTTCAGAAGGAGAGAACAGACCTATAGTTACTAGAAGTGGGAGAGGGGAGGGCCGGCCCGTGGCTCACTTGGGAGAGTGTGGTGCTGATAACACCAAGGCCGTGGGTTCAGATCCCATATAGGGATGGCTGGTTAGCTCACTGGTGAGCATGGTGCTGACAACACCAAGTCAAGGGTTAGGATCCCCTTACTGGTCATCTTTAAAAAAAAAAAAAGAAGTGGGAGAGGGGAAGGAGGAGGGGGGGTTAGGGAGAATTGGGTAAGGGACAGAAAGAGTAATTATGATTTGTAATGGTGAACATGCTAATAATAGTGATTTGATCATCACATACTGTACACAAATACTGATAGTCAACTCTGTACCCCATAAATATGTATAATCAAAAAGTTTTTAGAAAAAAAGTATTTGTCCTGTGTACCTTCCCCCCCCCTCCAAAAAAGCCTTGAATTCCTTGAGACAAAGATACAAACATATTTATATATCCATCCCAGCAGCACATTATTGAGATTTGGGGTTCTTTCAGGTATGCCTGTTGTATAAGCTAAAGGTTCTGAAAGGTGCAGGGATCTACCACTATCAGTCAAATGCACAACATTTCTGAAAGAATGAATAGTGATTACTTTTCCTACCCTACTGATCTGTGTTGACTATGTAGAAAACTTCTACTACCCTACCCCAGGTTCTCCATAGTGGCCGAGAAGCCTTCAAGAAACTTGGGAATCCAAACCTCCAGTATTCTCTCTACTCTAGCAGCCTTGAATACCCTCGTTTTTTCTTTCTTTTTGTTTTCCTTGGCAGCTGGCCATTATAGGGACCTCAGAGTTTTTTTAAAGGTGAAATTATTTTCCTCTGTTTGCCTAGGTAAGAGAATGTTAAGGGGGAGAACCAATGTTGTTTTATTTTTCATTGTAAGTTACGTTCTATCAGTTTTCTGCATTTCTGTGGTAGCTTAATACTTTACAACATCAATACTTGATTATATTTCTTGCTTTTAAGCAGGGAGAAAAGTAACAGAAGGAGGAGGAACTTTGGGATGACTGGGGGCAGAAGTTTGTGTGAATTACACTTTGTCTTTAGGTCCTCTTTTAGGGCTTTCTCCAGATCCCCCATTATCCTACAAATATGTGTGACAGCAAGGTTTTCAGTATTTGGTATTTTTTGCAGTTCCTGGGGTGAGCAGGAACAAGGAAGATTTTTAAATAGAATAGGGTGGGTAAAAATCATTGCCTGTTCTTAGCATCTGGCTAGTGTATCTCATGGGTAGAGAAACAGGAATTGTGCCTAATTAATCTTCATTTTAATGGATCTGTTGGACTGGGGACTGGACTGGGGACTGGTTGGTTAGAGCACAGCCTTATAACACCACGGTCATGAGTTTGGATCTCAGAACTAGCCAGCTGACAAAAAAAAAAAAAAAAAAAAGATCTGTTCATTTCCCAGTATTGTGGTTTCTCCTTATGATTACAGTGAAGGCTTTCCTGAACTATTTGAGCAATATGGGAATGACCAGAAATGCTTACTGGAGGAGTCAAGAGTCTATATTATTAGGTCCCAAGTGACTCTAAAGGGCTGGAAATACAGGCTATTGTGATTTGCCAACCACACTCTCTTAGTCTTTATTTTAAGTAATAAACAATATAATTTCTTCAGTGACTGAAGGTGGACCAAAGGGATAATGTCCCTTTGAAGGCATCTTGAGACTTTTTTTTTTTTTTTTTAAGATGACTGGTAAGGGGATCTTAACCCTTGACCTGGTGTTGTCAGCACCACACTCAGCCAGTGAGTGAACCGGCCATCCCTATATAGGATCCGAACCCGCAGCCTTGGTGTTATCAGCACCACACTCTCCTGAGTGAGCCACGGGCCAGCCCTCATCTTGAGACTATTGAAGCAGGCACTTCCATGCAGTAAAGCAAAGAATTTTGTTAAAGGGTAATTTACATACAGGAAGGTGGATTGTGTAGGTGACAACCCAGAGGCATTTACATACAGGAGGATGGATTGTGTGGGTGATGACCCAGAGGCATATGCAAAGTTTCTCTGCATTTCCTCTTGGTTGAGTCCAAGTTTATGTAGGCAGTTCACACAAAGCAGTGGAAAAAGCCAAGAGGCAATTACTATTTGAAAGAAGCTAATGTCACTAACTCCAAATGTCTTATGACAATGATTACTATCTTTGGTGGTCTTGTGATGCAGGTAGCCAGACCTGCTGTTGCCACACCAGTACTTAATCATTAAGTTCCTTCTTTGTAGTCAGCAAGCTGTTTTTACCTATTGTTTTAACTATCTTACCCCTTATAAGTTACTATATAACTTTGTGGACAAGGTTCACACAAAGGGCATATCAAGTGGTAAGGGCCTAAGATGGAGTCAGTTATGTTCCCAGTCTCACACTTCACTCCCTAACACAGCTCTCCATCATAGTTGGCTAAGAGAAGTTAGCAACTTTCATCCTTAGTTTGTGTCCTCTGGGAGTTGTTGCTTTCCCAGTCAAGGTCATTAACTGGATCTAGGCAGTGGCTGCCTCTTTAACCCAGAAGTATACCAAGATGGAAAGGCAGAGAAAGATCTGATTTAATGATTATTTCTAAGAACGGGATCAATAAGTCAATGGGACTGCAAAGGCAACTCTTGGTTAGAAATCTGTATGCTAATTCAGAAATCAAAAACTTGTGGATTGATCCAGCAATTACACTTCTGAGTATTTACCCAAAATATTTAAAATCAGTTTGTCAATTCCTTGAACTTGTTAAGACAAGTGAACAGATATGATGGGGGAAGGGGAAAAAGGAACGGGCAAAGGGTCATGAAAATCAACTACAATGTATATTAAGAAGTTAAAATAAAAATAAATAAATATATAAATAAAATCAGTTTGTCAAAGAGATGTCTGCACCCCCATGTTCACTGCAGCTCTATTCACTATAGCTAAATTATGGAATCAACCTAAGTGTCTGTCAGCAGATGAATGGATAAAGAAAATATGGTATATGTGTACAATGGAATACTACTCAGTCTTAAAAAAGAAGGAAATTCTGTCATTTTTACAACATGGATGGAATTGGAGAACATTATGCTAAGTAAAATAAGCCAGGTACATGATGGATTTTGGACGTGACCCTGCACCATTGTGCACACAATAAGCACAAAATAGCCGCCGGCCTTGTCTTCCACTCCAGCACCAAACCCCTCCTGCCTTCACTTTAGGAGAAGCCTCCTGACTTAAACAGAAACGCTTTTGCTTCTGCAAGAGTGCAGTTCTCCACCTGGTTGCATAGTTTCCATATTAGCATAATGCCCCTCCTTGATGGTATCAGCCAACCCTTGGGCCCGATATAAGCTCTACCACCCCCACACCTGGTGCTGTCATCCATTTTGAGGGCAACCACAGGTCACTGTCCACTTTGGGCACAGCCCAGCAGATTCTTTTCCTTTAATAAAGCTTGAATTGTACCCACCATCTCAGCTCACTTTCTTTTAGTACAGAAAGAATCTAAAACAATGGAACTCATGGATGTCCAGTTAGCTCAGTTGGATAGAGCATAGTGTTATAGCACCAAGGTCAAGGATTCAGATCCCTATACCAGCCAGCTGCCAAGAAACAGACAATTGAACTCATAGAAGCAAAAGGTAGGATGATGATAGAGGCTGGGGATTGGAGGGAATTGGGGAGATGATGATGAAAGGATACAAAATCTCAGGAGGAATAAGATTTTTTTTTTTCCGAGATCTTTTGCACAGTGTGCTGAATATAGTTAGTATTGTACATTTTGAAATTGCTAAGACAGACAGGGCTGGCCAGTTAGCTCACTTGAGAGAGTGTGGTGCTGGTGACACCAGGGTCAAGGGTTCAGATCCCTATATGTGAGATGCCTGTCCAAGGCCAAAGGATGGACATGGAGACACAAGGCACAGTGAAGCAAGACTTTAATGGTGGTCTTGCAAGATCAGGTATCTGATGAATAGGCATACCTGAAACAGTTACATTGAGCAATTTATTCCCTTGTGTGCATGTCCTTCCCCTAGTTCCTCATTGGCTAAGTACTATGGGGAATATAATCTTCCTGAACATTGCCTAATTTTCATTACTTCCTTATAAGGCATTTATTGTCCCTTTCCCTCTGGCGGAAAGGGGTGGGCTCAGGACAAGCCTGTGAAAAAGGCCTGCTGGAAGTCATGAGGAGGAAGAAGAACCAGGAAGTAAAAAGAACAAGGTGACCAGCCACCATCTTGAGAAGTCACCCTCGGGAAAGTGTACTTTCAGGGGTCATCACACCACAAGTTAGACAAGCAACCCTTGTTAAGCTATTCTTGAAGGGCCGAGCCGTGGTGCACTCGGGAGAGTGCGGTGCTGGGAGCGCGGCGACGCTCCCGCTGCCGGTTCGGATCCTATATAGGAATGGCTGGTGCACTCACTGGCTGAGTGCCAGTCACGAAAAAAAGACAAAAAAAAAAAAAAGAAAAAGTTATTCATGAAAAGGAATCACTTAGGCTATTTTCCCACACATAGCAGCCAACTGCCCAAAAAAAAAAAAAAAAAAAAAAAAATTCCAAGAGTAAATTTCCAATGTTCTTACTATAAAAAGTGATTAGCATTTGAGGTGATGGATATATTAATTAGCTTGATATAATTATTCCACATTATATTAATAAATCATAATGTGACTTTGTATCCCATATACATATATATATGAACACACACACACACACACACACACACACACACACACACACACACACACACACACACACACACATACAATTATAATTTTTCAATTTACAATAAAATAAAATAACATTTTAAGAAAACTTGTGGGGCCAGCCCATGGCTCACTTGGGAGAGCATGGTGCTGACAACACCAAGTCAAGGGTTAAGATCCCCTTACTGCTCATCTTTAAAAAAAAAATTTACAAATTCTGGTCATGTAAACTATGTTCTACGGCCACAGTCGAATTAAATAAGAAACCAATAACGGATATCTGGAAAATCCTCAAATATTTGAAACTAAATAAAACAATTCCAAATAACTCATGAGTCAAAGAAAAAAATCAGAAGGGAAATGAAAAAATATTTGAACTGAATGAAAATGTAAACATAACATATTAAAATGCATGGAATTTAGTAAAGCAGTACTTTACTTGCCTGGGAGAGAAATTAGTACTAGACCTATTAACTATTTAGCAACAAAAAGGAATGAACTATTGATTCCCTGGCAACATGAATGAATCTCAAAATAATTATTCTGAATGAAAGAAGCCAGATAAAAAAGCATATCTAGTATAATTCCAGTTTCAATTTTGAAAAAACTCTAGAAAATGGGCTGGCCAGTTAGCTCAGTTGGTAAGAATGCTGTGTTACAATATCCAGGTCAAGGGGTCAGATCCTCGTACCAGCCAGCTGCCAAAAAAAGAAAAGAAAAGAAAAGAAAAAATTCTAGAAAATGCAAAACTTATCTCTAGTGATGTACAATACATCAGTGGTTGCCTGGTGAAAAGGTGGTGATGGGAAGGAAGAACAGATTACATAGGCACTTAGGAAACTTTTTGGGGTTACTGATGTATTTAATTATTTTAGTTTTGGTGATGGTTTCTGGGTGTACAAATATAACAAAAGTTATTAAATGGTACACTTTAAATATGGGCTGTTTGTTGGATGTCAACTATATATACCTCAATAAACTATTTAAAAATTAGAGTACAGAAATCTGCATAAAGATCTTGAATCTTTGAATACTAAGCTGTACATGTGAGGAGAAGTTTCCACTTAGTGTTAGCTATGTGTAAAACTTGCCTGACATTGCCTGACTGAAACTTCAGTTGATATAATGGCCAAGATTTTACCCATTTTTAAAAACATTTGAAAAAAACCCAGAAACCAAAAAACAAAATAAAAACATTTGGGTCCTATAATATAGGGACAGATTTTGGGAATGCAAAAGATCAATAAACTCCATTTCTACAAGCAGTTCTGATCCGGGAGTACCAAACCCAGTCTTCAGGAGCCAGGCATGTACATGTGCATGTATAGCCACCAGACAAGAAAATACAGACTACAGTAAACTAGAAAGGTCAAGTATGAAAGTAATAGAATACAAATAGTATATTTAAACATCTCCATACTGGTCAAACATTTCTATGGGCTGAATTTGGCCCACCATATTGTTACTCCTGCTGTAGATAGATAAGGGTAACAAGTATGGCAGGTACAAGGTATGCTCTGAAAGTTAGTCTGAGGTAGGCAGATGTGACCATCTAAATTCCTTACATTAACCATCTAACTCCAGTTAGGATGGCTAAAATCCAAAAGACTCTGAACGATAAATGCTGGCGAGGTTGCGGAGAAAAAGGAGCTCTCATACATTGTTGGTGGGACTGCAAAATGGTGCAGCCTCTATGGAAAATGGTATGGAGGTTCCTCAAACAATTGCAGGTAGATGTACCATATGACCCAGCTATCCCACTGCTGGGAATATACCCAGAGGAATGGAAATCATTAAGTCGAAGGTATACCTGTTCCCCAGTGTTCATTGCAGCACTCTTTACAATAGCCAAGAGTTGGAACCAGCCCAAATGTCCACCATTGGATGAGTGGATATGGAAAATGTGGTACATCTACACAATGGAATACTACTCAGTTATAAAAACGAATGAAATACTGCCATTTGCAACAACATGGATGGACCTTGAGAGAATTATATTAAGTGAAACAAGTCAGGAACAGAAAGAGAAATACCACATGTTCTCACTTATTGGTGGGAGCTAAAAATTAATATATAATTCACACACACACACACACACACAAAACCGGGGGTGGGAAGAAGATATAACAACCACAATTACTTGAAGTTGATACGACAAGCAAACAGAAAGGACATTGTTGGGGGGGAGGGAGGAGAGGGAGGAGGGAGGGAGGTTTTGGTAAGGGGTAACAATAATCAACCACAATGTATATCGACAAAATAAAATTTAAATAAATAAATAAATAAATAAATAAATAAAAGAGTAAAAAAACAAAAAAAAATTCCTTACATTAGACTGTAACTTCCACGAAGGCAGGTACCATGTCTTATTCTCTACTGGATTATCAGTTCTTAGCAAATTGTAGGAACTGAGGAATTTTTGGATGAATTAACACTGATTCTTAATTGTTTTTATGCTCTATTCCAATGAGAGGGATACGTAAGGCTGAGAAGGCAAGACTCCAGACCTACTATCTTCAATCAGAGTTTTGTGTTAGGATTTCAGTTACGCTTACTTTGAACAAAGGGTTTCATTACTAAAGTTTTAAAGTTGCTGCTTCATTCAATAGGGCTTCAAGTGGGAGAGAGTTTTAGAATCAACACACCTATGGAGGCAAACATAGAGGGATTCTGAATGGAAGGTAGGAGAATAGTTAGGGGACTGTAGCAATAGCCCAGCCAGATGGTTCTCAATTAAGCAATGGCATTAGGAATGGAGAGGAGTAAACAAAAATATTTATTGGGTAAAACTGGTAGCAAATAGCTAAAAGGAAGTGAGAGTTTAGAATGATGCTGAAGTTTTTTTCTTAAAAGTTTTTTTTTAAATTGTGGTAAAATACATAAAATCTACCATTTTAAGTCTACAGTTGAGTGCATTAGCTACGTTCATCTGCTATGCAGCCATCACCACCATCCATCCACAAAACTTCTCCTTCTTGCAAACTGAAATGTTGTACCCATTAAACAATAACTTCTTATCCTCCTTCTCCCCCCAGCCCATGGCAACCACCATTCTACTTTCTGTCTCTGTGAATTTGACTAATCTAGGTACATCATAAAAGTGGAATGAATCATACAATATTTGTCCTTTTGTGACTGGTTGATTTCACCTAGTATAATGTCAAGGTTCATCCATGTTGCATGCATGTGCCAGTATTTTCTTCCTTTTTAAGGCTGAGAACTAGTCTACGTATATACTATATTTTATTTCTCCATTCCTCTGTTGATGGACAGACACTTGGTTGGGTTGCTTTTACCTTTTGGCTATTGTGAATAATGCTGCTGTAAATGTGGGTGTACAAATATCTCTTTGAGTTCCTGCTTTCAATTCCTTTGGGTATATACCCAAAAGTGGAATTGCTGAATCATATGATAATCTACTTTTAGTTTTTTGAGGAACTGCCATGCTGTTTTCCATTCTACATTCCCACCAGCAGTGCACAAGTGTTCCAATTTCTTCACATCCTTGCCAACACTTGTTAGTTTTTTGGTAAGCAGCCTCCTAGTGGGTGTGAGGTGGTATCTAATTGTAGTTTTTTTTTTTTTTTTAAAGGGAATTTTATTTTATTTATTTATTTTGCCTTTTTTTTTTTTTCGTGACCGGCACTCAGCCAGTGAGTGCACCGGCCATTTACATAGGATTCGAACCCGCGACGGGAGCGTCGCTGGGCTCCCAGCGCCATGCTCTCCCGAGTGTGCCACGGGCTTGGCCCCTAATTGTAGTTTTGATTTGCATTTCCTTAATGATTAGTGATGCTGAGCATCTTTTCATGTCCCTATTGGCCGTTCGTCTATTTTCTTTGGAGAAATATCTATTCATAAGATCTTTGCTCTCTTTTTAGGAGAAAGGGCATAACGAATCTTAATATGCTATAAGAAGCTGATACATCAGATACATCATTTGCAAATATTTTCTCCCATTCCATGGGTTGTCTTTCACTCTGCTGTATCCTTTGATACACAAGTTTTAAATTTTGATAAAGTCCGATTTATCTATTTTTTTCTTTTGTTGCCAGTGCTTTTGGTGTCATGTAAAAGAAATATTGCTAAATCCAATGACATGGGGCTGGCTGGTTAGCTCGCTTTGTTAGGGCATGGTGCTAATAACACCAAGGTCAAGCGTTCAGATCCCTTTACCAGCCAGCTGCTAAAAACAAACAAAAAATCCCATGACATGAAGCTTGTCCTGTTTTCTTCTGAATTTTATGATTTCAGGTCTTACATTTAGGTTTTGGGCACATTTTGAGTTTATATATATATATAGTATAAGATAGGGGCCCAACTTCTTTTTTTTTGGAGGCTGGCCAGTACAGGAGTCCAAACCTTTGACCTTGGTGTTATCAGTACTGCTAACCAAGTGAGCTAACCAGCCAGGCCCCAACTTCATTGTTGTGCATGTGGATATCCAGTTTTCCCCACACAATTTGTTGAAAAGACCAGGTTTCTTTTTTTCTGACTGAATGGATAGCTGTGTCATTCATTAGCTGTGTTAGCAGGAAGTACAGATGGGAAAAGTTTTGGTAGGGAAGATACTGGAAATAATTTTGGACTGTTTGAAACTGAAGATTAACCAAAATTAAGAGAAACCAAGAGAATGGTGTCAAGGAAACTAATCTGAAGAAAAGACAAATGCAGTCATGTGTCTATTGGAATTAGCAAATAGGTGACCTTGATAAGAGCTACTTTGGTGGAGAGGTGGAGATAAAAGCCAGACTACAGTGGACTGGGAAGGGAATGAACAGAGCTACATATATCACTATAGATGAACCTTGTAAACAAAATTGAACTGAAAGCAATTTGCAGAAAGATATGTATGATTCAATTTTAGCTAAAGTTTTAAAACTTGTAGAACACTAACTTCTTTGGGTATATAAATATGTATTGAGGATCACCTCACGTATGGGAATTATAAAACATCAGTTCATGATAGTGGTTATACGCTTAAGGGAGGGAAACAGGACCGAGAAAGGGTACACAGGGACCCCCAATTGCATTGTTTAATTTCATAAAACAAAAACAAAAACAAAAAAAGCTGAGTGCTAAGTACACACAGCCTCTTTTTATCTGTATGCTTGAAGTATTTCCAAATAAAAATAGGTTTTCTAAGTGAATGGTAAAACCATGGTGAGTGATAAGACACTCTAGTTAACTAAACTGGCCTTACTAGGGTAAGATTTTTTTTCTTTAGAAATCAGAAGGGTCATTTAGTAAATAAACCTCTGTGCCAATAATTTCACATGGATTTTCAGCAAATGCAACAATCCTATGTGTTTTGAGAGTATTAGGTCTAAGTTTACAGATGAGGTCAGAGCAGTTACTGAAGATATCATCAAGTATTTGAACACAATCCTTTCAGTTTTAGAACCAGGAAAGAGTAATTCCTCTTTAAAGTTTTGTTCAAACTACACATCCCCTAATTTGAGAATGAAAATTATTCTGGTAATAGAGAAAGTGCATTTCAAGTGTAATGGAAAAAAAAATTGAGGGGAAGAAATTAATGAATGGTAGAAGCAAAGAAGGAACTGATACAGCAAGGTCCTTGAGGTGGGAAGAAATAACAGCGCTGGTGGCAGGAATGGCCTTCAACAAGATAACTCTCTAAAAAAGTAACCAAGAACTGGCAGTTTAACTCTTTGCAGAAACAGAAGAGTGAGAAATTGGGAGTTAATATCCCTAAATTTCTTCCTGAAATGAGAATTACTGGGTTGATACACATTTGGCAGGAAGGGGCCTATCTTGAGCCTAATGAGATTTTTGTTCATCAAATAATCTCAACTGCTCTACCCAATTGAGTTGGAAGCAGATTCCCATTCTTTGCCAACCTTCAGAATTCAATTTCTGCTTTCCCGGTAAAGCTTACCACTTCCTAGTTGCACGAACAATGAAATGGCCCTGCTCTTCAGTGACTGTCTTCAAGGAAGCCATAATTTCTTTATCCTCAGCTTTCACTTCACATCTGCTGAAATAATGCCTACTCTTGTAGGAATCAAAAGACTGAATTCAATAGTAAAAATAAGTGTAAACTTCTTAGTTTAGTTCTAAAAACCTTCCATGATGTTAAACTAACTTATTCCCATTCTAACATATTCCTTCTAGGTGTACCAGGGTACTTCGAAAAGTTCACAGGAAAGATTTGTATCTTTCGATTCTATTTTTCCATGAACATCTTGAAGTACCCCGGTATTATCATCTATTCACTTTAGGATTATTGACTTCTACATTTAGTTGTAGCCTTCCCATTTCTCAATTTTAGCCCTCTGCTTTTCCCCGAACCATTCTCTGATCATCCAAAATAACTTTATTCTTCTTGGAATTTCCATACAGCTATTTATATTTATCACAAATTACCTAACTGTTCTTTATGTTCCAGTTTGCCTGGGACAGTCCTTGTTTTCTCATTGTCCTAGCATAATTATGGCTACCTTAATAATCAATTACTTTGAAGATTAAAATATATCTGTATAGTGTATGCCTAAGAGCAGGAAATTTGCTCTATAGTAAAAATCTTCCCTTCATAAGGTAGTTTTTACAAACTACAGCTTTTCCATCCATATCCACCCTCTCCAAAGCTGTACCAAGCCCCTACATGTCAAGATGAAACCAATGTTAATTTCTCAGAGGCCAGACAAGCTCTAAAAATGTACTGGGAAAGATTGCAGAGCTCAGAGGAGGGGCTGATTATTAGATAAAGAAGAATCAAATCTGCTAATGGTTAACATCTGGAAAAGAAATTAGAAATGAGAAACTTTATAGCTAAATCATATTCTCTGAAGACAAAGTCCTGACAGCCTAGTATAACATCTTTTAAGAGGTGGGAAGTCTGGGCTGGCCCAGTGGCTCACTCGGGAGAGTGTGGTGCTGGTAGCGCTGAGACCGTGGGTTCGGATTCTATATAGGGATGACTGTACGCTCATTGGCTGAGCATGGTGCAGACTACACCGTGCCGAGGGTTGCAATCCCCTTACCAGTCAAAAAAAAAAAAAAAAAAAAAAAAAAGGCAGGAAGTCTGAGATTTTAAGTGGGGAATCTGTGGCACTAAATCCTTTCAACTGAAGGTTTTAAGAGCAATAAATTACTAGAGCCATCACTGTTTTTTGGGGGGGGTAAGAGACCAAGCACTCACTGAGTTCATCCAACAAGAAGCCAAACTTTATTAATGATAGAAACAGTACAAATTTCAAACCAAGCTGTAGTTAACTTTTTGAAACACCAAAAAAAGTCCTCATTTTCCAATGGTTACATTGTTAATTCCTGTAACAGAAAAAAGATAATTAGATGTAGTTACAGGGAAACTGGGAGAATACAAGGCACTAAAACCTAAGGAAACTCAGAACAGGCTTTGGAATGAGGCTTCCTAATTGGCCGATATTAAGCAAAGAAAATAAAGTCACCCATATCTGGTCAGGGCAGAGATGGTCAAGGAATAAAGGCTTGGATACTTACCATAATAGCATTTACAATATCATTACTGTTGTTCTTCAGGGCTCGGACTGCCTTTGCTCTTGACACATTTGCTTGTGACATGACCAATTCTATGTCCTTAACTTCCACACCTGTTTCATCAACCTAAGAGAGGAGAGGGAAAAAACAATAAATTAAAGGCAAGAACGACTTCAGTAGTTCTCTGGAGTCAAGAGTCTCCTGGATCTAGTTCTTTTTTTTTTTTTTTTTTTTGTCTTTTTCGTGACCGGCACTCAGCCAGTGAGTGCACCGGCCATTCCTATATAGGATCCGAACCCGCGGCGGGAGTGTCGCCCGCTCCCAGCGCCGCACTCTCCCGAGTGCACCATGGGCTCGGCCCTAGTTCTTAATATAATTAAAAAACCACTTAACTCAATGGGGTTTGAGAGTCTAAAACAGTATAGTTTCTACCTACCAACACAAACATTGCCATACAGAGAGAATTAAAAGTATGAAAGATTTCTTGGTATACCTCTTCTTCTTCACTCTCCTCTTGTACGGTCGGAGTCTGTGTGTTTTCCTGAATGTTTGAAACAGCTTCACCTTGAACTTTGAATTTCTCAGCAGCTGCTAGCTGTGCTTGCTGAGATAAATCCTCAATCTATGGGCAGAGAATACAAGTCATGTGAATAGATTAGTCTACAGTAAATGAAAAAGAAATCATATACATCCTTTAAAAACTCTCACTCTAAACCCACTTTCAAGTAACTTACTATACAGCTTTAAATTTGCTCTCACTCAGACTATGTCTCCCAGGTGACATCTGGCAATGTCTGGAGATTTTTTGGCTATCACAACTGGATGCAATGCTGCTAAACATCTGAAATGCACAGGACACCTTTCCACGACAAAGAATTATCTGACCCCAAATGTCAATAGTGCTGAGGTTGAAAAACCCTGACCTTAGAGCAACTCTTAAGAAACCTTTACTTACCTTCGCTTCCCCAAAAACTATGTAGGTATCTGAAGCTGGGCTCTTATAGACATCTGGTTTTGTGATGACAAAGAGGATATTCTTAGATTTCCGGATAGTGACTCTAGTAACCCCTGTAACCTGTCGAAGACCCAGTTTGGACATAGCCTAAAGAATAGAAAAGAAAATCATGTTTTAAACTTTAGAAGCAACTCCAGGAAGCAAGGAACACTAATAGTACTGTATCTGAAGCAAAGTTTCTTTCTGGGTCAAGAAAAGTTTATACAAGAGAACTGGTTTTCAGAACTTCTGGGTCTTCTTCCATAGTCACTTCTGTTATTATGAACTAAACAGAATTCTACCACTACACCAAGAGTTCCATTATAGGTGTTCCACCTTTTAAAGTTGCTTCACCAGAACCTTTAATCTCCATTAATAACTTAAAATCTTACCTTCCGTGCCTTCTTTTCACTCCGACTCTGTTTTGCTTTACTGACTGGTTCTTCATCTATTTCAGCTGCTGCTGCCAGCTAAGATAAAACAGCTATAAGTTAACTGGAAGCTAAGATCTGGATACTGCAATCTCCATGTGGTTTTCCTTTTATGGAAGGCTCACAGTTCCAAGTACAAAAGTCAGCTCTGATCAACTCTAGTTCTCCAATGTGTCTTTGACCTGAGTACTTACACCAGTTAGTAAGTGAATACCCACCTGGGCTTGTTGTGTGGTTGCCTGTGTGGAATCTTGTTCCTCAAGCTCTGGTACTGATTCATCACTGTCAGATTCTGTTCCAGACCCTAAGATGACAAATAACTTTTGCTATTTTATAGTAGAGAGTATGAGGAGGTACCTCATCATGACTTGCCTGGACTAGAAGTCACTGCCTTATGCTAGACCTAAAAAAACAACTGGTCTGTGTGAAGCCAGTTCAATAGCTCCCAACTTAAGTCACAAACGAGTGTGTACACATCTGTTAAAGACACAGTCCCAGAACTGAGAGTAGTCATTAGATACAGCTGAGCAGTTTATGTACTATAACTGCTTTCTTCCCCTCAAGGGCTTCATTTCTTTTCTTTTTTTTAAAAAAAGATGACCGATAAGGGGATCTCAACCCTTGGCTTGGTGTTGTCAGCATGACGCTCAGCCAGTGAGCCAACTGGCCATCCCTATATAGGATCCAAACCTGTGGCCTTGGTGTTATCAGCACTGCACCCTCCTGAGTTAGCCATGGGCCGGCCCAAGGGCTTCATTTCTTATCACAGGCAAATATCACTGACCCATGTAACTCCAAATTTTACCCAATAGCCCAACCATTCTCAAAAGGTTCTGGCAGGAGGTGTCTCCAGACATACTTAAGTGAAAAAAAATACAAAATCAAATTGTGGAAGCAGAACAGGCAGAGTGCATACCTCTCAAACTGGGTTGGAGGAGGCCAGAAGCAGTTGTGTACACACATTTGGCCTTATTTTCAAGCCACTTAGTCTAGCAATTCTATCAACATAGCTGGAAAATTCTCAGTGATGTCCATCTAGAGCTCTAATAGTCAAATTCTCTACTAGGTACTGTCCTATGATTTCCCTTTTCTTCCAAACATAATTCATGTATTTAAATTTCCCTCTATCCAAAGGCCAAGCATCAATAAAAACTACTGAGGAAAAAAAGCATATACCAGCACCATTCTCAGGCTAGGAAGAACAGGTCTCTACATATTTAAGAAAAGAGAATCCGTGAGCAACGGGTCATTACTAAGTCTACGAAGTAAAAAGAAAAACAAATAGCTCCAGATTCCCCACTATTTTAGCAAATCCCAGGCCCAGGGACAAGGTTAGTGTGGAAGAGATTAGAGCAGATTATAGGTCTGATAGGTCTTGGTTTTCAATGTCAAATCAGTTAAGGTAAAAAAGATGGCAGACCCAGGATTCAGTCTGGACCACATCACACAAAATAAACACAAGGTATTATCTGAAGTGATGAAAACCAAGATTTGAGCTCATATTTCTAGAACTTTACATTAAAATTATCATTCTATATTCTACATCGAAACACACAAGCGGATACACTGGAGAAAGCAACGCATCCTAGGGTTAGTATTGGTGGGTAGCCACCAGGAGGGGTGTGGGCAACACGCCATGCACACGGCAAACCAAGGCATATACCCTTGTTGTTCTTCAAAACAGGCTGCTTGGCAGAGGGGGGTGGGGCAGTGATCCCAGCAGGTTTGGGGGTGGGCATGTTGTCGAGGATCAACTGGAAAGGTACTCCCCCAGAAACTGGTTCCGGGGGAATCAGAGGCGGCAGCTCATCCTCCTCAGCAGGGGCTGGGGGCTTAGAGGGTGATTCCAGCAACAGGCCAGGTGAGGATGGCAGAAACTGCTGTTTAGGAAGCAGAGGGGGAACTGGGGAGGGAGCAAGAGGCAGAGAGACTGGTGGAGTGGGTGCTGGAGACACAGATGCTGCTGATCCAGCTTTAGAAAGGACCTTTTCAGAGGTAGCTGCTACTAGAGGGGTAGATGTCTTAGACTCAAAAGGAGTCAAGGGGCCCTTCGGGGAATGAAAAGAATCTTTGTCCTTTGCAGGAGAAATAGGGAGGGCTTTTGCAGTCTTTGAAAGGGGTCCTTTAGTACCATTCTTAGCTGAGGGATCTGGGCAAATAGGTGAATTAGCAGAACTCTTCTTGGCTGGTAGACCTTTCTGAGTGGGAGCTGTAATGACTGGTGCACTTTCTGAAGCTGCAGCAATAAGTCCTTTAGGAGCAGTTAGGCCTTTCTTTGCTGAGAGTCCTTTAGATGCCCGAGGGGCAATGGCCCCCATGTGACATGTGACTGAAACTGGGGAAGTAGGGGATCCTTTGGGAGAAGAAGACACAGCAGTGGGCATGGGAGCCTCTCTGGGGGAGGGAGGAGTCACAGCTGGATGAGTGGGGGCTCCTTTGGGGGATGGGGTAGCTGGAGCACCGTTGGGGGATGGGGTAGCTGGAGCTCTTCTGGGGGCTGAAGTTGCTGGGGCATCTTTGAGAGAGAGAGAAGTCACAGTTGGGGGAGGAGGGACCCCTTTGGGGGCTGAAGTAGCTGGGACCTTTTTGGGGGAGGGAGGAGTCACAGCTGGGGGAGTAGGAGCCCCTCTGGAGGATGGGGTAGCTGGAGCTCCTTTGGGTGCTGGAGCCTCTTTGGGAGAGGGAGAAGTCACAGCTAGGGGAGTGGGAGCCCCTTTGGAGGATGGGGTAGCTGGAGTTGCTGAAGCCTCTTTTGGAGAGGGAGAAGTCACAGCTGGGGGAGTGGGAGCCCCTTTGGAGGATGGGATAGCTGGAGCTCCTTTGGGTGCTGGAGTTGCTGGAGCCTCTTTGGGAGAGGGAGAAGTCACAGCTGGAGGAGTGGGAGCCCCTTTGGAGGATGGGGTAGCTGGAGTTGCTGGAGCCTCTTTGGGAGAGGGAGAAGTCACAGCTGGGGGAGTGGGAGCCCCTTTGGAGGAGGGGGTAGCTGGAGCTCCTTTGGGTGCTGGAGTTGCTGGAGCCTCTTTTGGAGAGGGAGAAGTCACAGCTGGGGGAGTGGGAGCCCCTTTGGAGGATGGGGTAGCTGGAGTTGCTGGAGCCTCTTTGGGAGAGGAAGAAGTCACAGCTGGGGGAGTGGGAGCCCCTTTGGAGGAGGGGGTAGCTGGAGCTCCTTTGGGTGCTGGAGTTGCTGGGGCCTCTTTGGGGGAAGGAGTCTCAGCTGGGGTAGTTGGGGCTTTTGGGGGAGGAGTAACAGCTGGGGTACTGCGAGTACCTTTGGGAGATGGGCTAGCTGGGCTTCCTGTGGGGGATGGAATTGCTGGGGCCTTTTTGGGAGAGGGAGGAGTCATAGCTGGAGGAGTGAGGGCCCCTTTGGGTTTGGCTGGAGCTCCTTTGGGGACTGAAGTTGCTGGGGTCTCTTTGAGGGAGGGAGGAGTCACAGCTGGGGGAGTGGCAGCTTCATTTGGAGATGGGGTAGCTAGGGACTCTTTGGATGAGGGAGAAGTCACGGCTGGGGAAGTGGGGGGCCCTTTGGGAACTGGGTTAGCTGGACCTCCTTTGGAGGCTGGATTCTTTTTGGGGGAGGGAGGAGTCACAGGTGGGCGAGTGGGGACCCCTTTGGGAGATGGGATAGCTGGGCCTCCTTTGGAGGCTGGAGTTCCTGGGGCCTTTTTGGGGGAGGGAAGAGTCATAGTTGGAGGAGTAGAAGAATGCTTCTTGGTGAGTGAGACTTTAGGTCCTTGAAAAGAAAGACTGGCCTCTGGAAGAAAGGAAGTTTCAATGGGAGAAACAGGGGATGAGAGATTTCCAACAGGAGCATCAGGGATAGCAGATTCCTTTTTGGTTGGAAGTCTTTTAGTTTGAGGAGACACACTAGTCCCTAAAGGAGATGGGGAGTCAGCTAGGTAAGTCAGAGTTCCTTTGGAAGATTCAATAACAGAACCACCAGAGTCCTTAGCAAGGCACCCTTCAGGAAGGGAAGCCACAGGTCCCAATGCTAAGGTATGAGAAATACCATCAAATTTCTTTGCACTCGTAGAAGTCCCAGTTAGGGGAAGAGAGGGAAAGAGCACAGGCTTTGGAATTTCAGGGGCCGGTACCAAAGCAGCTAGAGAAGCAGAAACATTCTGGGGGGATAAAGTCACAGATGAAGTTACAGGGCAACTTCCAGATGCTGGAAGAACCAAAGGTAAAGTAGTAAGAGAGGAAGTACCCTTCTTAGCTGGGTGGTGTTTAGGAGCTAAAAAGACAGCTCCTTCTAGAAAAGGGCTGGCTGTAACTACAGGATTGGAGGTAACTTTAGCAGTTGTAGGAGCCACCCTAGCAGGGTCAGCACTTTCCAAAGGAAATGTAGTCACTGCTGGGGTAGTGAGAGAACTTTTGAGAAGCAGACCAGCAGGGTCTGGGCTTGCATGAGGATCTGTCTTGATTACAGAGGTCAGGGAGTTATCACCCAGAGGAGTAGCACTGGCTGGCTCACCTACTGGGTGGGGTTCAACAGGGCTCTTCCTCGTTGGGGTGGCTTCAGGAGAGAGAGAGATCTCCAGAGAAGATGAAGTACTTTGGGTAGAGGGGGAATTTTTAGGGGTTGCCAGGGCCAATGGTGGTAGAGTAGGGTCTTTCTTGGTAGGGAGTCCTGCCCCGGCTGAAAAAACAAGAGAGGCAGGTACAGTTTGGAGATCTTTTTGTGTTGGGAACTTTACTGATAATGAAGTAGGGAGATTTTTGAGGTCTTCAGGGGCTGGCAGAGGAAGAGAGACTGGTATCTCCAGAGTAGTTGCTACTTGAGTAGGAAGCTCTTCGGAAGCCACAGGTGCCATAACCAAGGCAGTAGAGGATGTTGGTTCTTGACTACCTGTGGGAACTGATGAGACTGGAGAGAGACAAGTAGCTACATCAAAGATAGTAGATACTGCAGAAATTGTAGAGGGATTAGTCATCACAAGTTGGGTGGCTCCAACAGAAGAAACAGGAGCTTCTTTCAAGCCTGGACTTCCTGGAGAAACAGGAATCTGGGTCATTAAAGACTGATGATGAGTGGCAACAGGAGAGCCTTTGAGAATGAGAGGGGCAGCAGGAGATAATGAAGAAGAGGTAGCTACATTTAGGGAGCCAGAAGGGCTGTAGGAGGTTATGCTAGCGATGCTAGAAGGGCTTTTGTCAACAGATGGAGCCAGGGGAGAAGCCGGAGCCCCCACTGAAAAAGCAGCAACAGCAGCAGGAACCACCTCATTTCTGGAAGAAAGGGGAGGAATTACAGATCCCTGAGAATGATAAGAGGCCCTTACGGAGGAATGATCTACAGAAATGGTATTCATTGTAGGATCTGACAGAGCAGTAGGACCTGTTTGATCTACATGCTGGACAGAAGAACTGAAAGAACTCTGATGTAAAGGTGAAAG
This sequence comes from Cynocephalus volans, assembly GCF_027409185.1. NCBI lineage: Eukaryota > Metazoa > Chordata > Mammalia > Dermoptera > Cynocephalidae > Cynocephalus > Cynocephalus volans. Next base: position 63,227,667 of record NC_084471.1, on the reverse strand, counting down.
ATGAGAGCCCAAAGGAGTGGAGAAAACTGGAGGGATGCTGGGAGCCATAGTTTTCTGAGAAGAGGTCACTGTAGGAACAGACTGGGTTGAAGAGGATAAGGCAGCAGGTGGACTAACAGGACCCTTTAGGCTGAAGCTTACTAGGTTTTGTGGAGAAGCCAGAGCTGAGGAAGTGGGTATACTTTTGACTTGAGGGGAAGTGATGGCTAGGGGAGTGGTGGGTGGTATCTGAGGACAGGAGGCTATTCCAGATTGAACAGAGGCCAAAGTAGTTACAAGGCGGGAAGGAATAGCACTGACTATACCTGGAGGACTGGGGGCACTTTCCGGATTAGGGACAACCTGAGAGGGAGCTTGAATAGGAGAGGTTTTTGGTTCTGAGGGAGCAATGGGGGCTGACAGAGATGTCAGTGACGCTGACTCAGCTACAGCAACTGAAGGAGGTGAGGTAAGAGGGTTAGGTGGAAAAACAGAACTTTTCTGAACTGAGTGAGGAGCCAAGGCAACCAGAGCTAAGGGAGCTGAAGAGGAATGGGCACCTTTTAGAGTTGGAGTTATCATGGGAGCAGCCAGGGCTAAGGCAGCTGGGGAGATGGGAGGCCCTATTAGGTTTGGTAGGAAAGTAGGGGTGTCAAGGGCAGTTCCCAAAGGCTGGGCTGTCCCAGAGGATGACTGGGGAAAAGGAACTTCAAAAAGGGTTGAGGAAATACTAGACGGAGAAGGGAATGGGGGAGGCTGGGGAGCATTTGCCAAAGGGCATTGTTGAGGGGCCAAGGAGCAAGGAGGATTAAGGGTAGGTCTAGGCTGCTCTAAGGCAGTAGTGACACTCAAGGTTGAAGACCTAGGAAGCAAAGCTGGAGGAAAAAAGCAAAAAAGGAGATAAAGGGAAGAGAAAAAACAAAACAAAAAGGTGAGTTATGCAGCCCAACTTGGTTCAACATGCCTCACAGGAAATCCTGGAGTTTTCAATCTGAGAATGAAAGTCACCACACAGGATTAGACAAAGGTGACAACACCAGCCTTTCCCAAATACATTTCAGTGGTCAAGTGAGAATACTAGCACACTTCCCAAGTTCTATCAAAATAAACCAACTATTTTAGGGTGGAGAGAACAGTCTAATGAGCAGCCTACATTTAACTGGGTGAACAACATGCTTCCTTCCCTTTCCCTGCTGTGACCTCCCCTTCCCTCTAGAAAGGGATCCCATTCTCAAGTCCTTCTTGCAACCAACAGAATTACCACTAGAACTAGACAGCTGTGCTATCCTGTTCACCCAAGGATCATGAACTAACTAAAACAGACATCAAAAACAGGAACAAGTTAGGTAGTGATCAGTGGTAAAGATGGGGGAATCAGGCTTTCACTAGACCAGGATAAATCTGAGTGTTAAAAGTTTTAGGAAGGGAAGGTCAGCCTGTGGCTCACTCGGGAGAGTGCGGTGCTGTTAACACCAAGGCTGCGGGTTCGGATTCTATATAGGGATGGCTGGTTAGCTCACTGGCTGAGCGTGGTGCTGACTACACCAAGTCAAGGGTTAAGATACCCTTACCGGTCATCTTAAAAAAAAAAAAAAAAAGTTTTAGGAAGGGGGTGCCAGGCACAAGTCAGTTCTTCCTAAAATTGCAACTCTTCAGAATTTAGTACTAAATATTAATTACTAAGTCATTTAGCCTCCTTATGCCTCAGTTTATGTATTCACCAAAACCAGTTTATGTATTCTCCAGTCTCTACAGACCTTCCTAGGTAATGTTAGCTCTTGGACATCAATCCAAGATGAATTAGATCTCCAGGGAAAGAACTAAACCACAAAGGTAGAAATTGTATTATGAAACTCTAACCCAATTTATTAAGCCAGATTATGGTTCTATTTTGGAAGCAGAGAATTGTTGCGGAAAGAATACATTGGTTCCCCACCCCTTAATCTGGATAAATATTTCACTCTATCACAACAGACCGATATTTGGCACTACAGTAAAATGAAGTAAAAGGTTTACTGAATAATGGAAAAAACACGTTTGTCATTTAGGAGGTAACACAGGATTAGATCAACAAATGCTCAACGCCTAGATGGGAATGAAAACAGAAAAAAACAAAAAACAGCCAGCTGCTTATTAGCTCAGTTGATTAGAGTGTAGCGCGGACAACATTAAGGTTGGGTTTGATCCCTGTACCAGCCAGCCATAAAAAGAGCCCATAACATCCAAATTCACTTAACCAGTAATCCTAAAGTTCTTATAGTATCTTACTATAAAAGAATGATAGGTGGCTCAACCAGTTTTTCCTAGTCGAAGTCTTATGATTACAGTACAAATACTTTCAAACATATTAATCAGATTTAATATATGTGCTGCCGAAGCGAGCACATATTAATCAGATTTAAAACATGGAATGTTTTCTTCTGACTGCATATCAAGACGGGATCAGGCTGAAACTACTTGCTTTGATACCATAACTAATTCCCTGAACTAGTTTCTTCATTCATTTCTAATAAATAATTTAGTTATAGTTAGTGACAAAATCCTGAGTCTTTATCACTGGTTCTCCCTTAATATGATAAACCTACTGTAGAAGCTCAGACTATTCAGGAATACATTTAACAGCACTGCCTAAGGACTGCTTCAGAAGTAACTGGCATTAGTTTTAAAGCCTGAAACCAGACTACTCTAAATTCACCTGAATTTTAGTCTCCGTGTTTGTAAAATTATTTAATGACACTATCTCTAAAATCTTGTTTAGCACTGAAATTACAGGATCTTTAGAGAACACTCCTTTATTTTTTCTCCTTCCTTAAGTCTACTGTAGTTCAAGGATTTCATATTGTTCATTCCCCAACTCAGGGGCCCCTCCTTTCTCTTTTCTAGCAGCTGTATTAATCCCTTCAGCTGCTAAAATCAGACAGGTGGGGAGGGAGAACCACAATGCTCTCGACTATAAACGACTCTATTTTAACTCCAAAAGGAGACAGGAATTGCCTGTGACAGGTGGAATTAAAAAAAAAATTTACTATTTAAAAAAGTGATGATGATTACAGCATGAAGATTCCCTTGGCTTACTTCTGCACAGCCGACTTAGCAAGACTATCACTTTTGCCTTCACACTATATTCTACATCCATTAACTTCAACGCTGAAGATCAGTCAAAAGGTTTATTTCAATCCTGGATTCCAGACAATGTGGCAGGCACTATTCCAACACACTAGAAATAGCTCAGCACCAACCCCTAAAACAAGTTAACTGACCAAGGAGGGCTCTGGGGCCCAGTAGGACACGTTTACCACCAGTACACATCTCATCCAGACATGTGATGAAGGCACAATGCCAAGCCCGGCTATCTAAAACCTTGATGCAACTTGCTAGCTGAAACTTCACAAAAGCTCAGGTCTCCTTGCCCTGCCTGTGCGTCATCCAGTTCCAGTAAGTAAGAATCACCAAGCCCTTTCCCTGCTCAGTTTTCCTACTTGAGGTGGGGGTTCCATAGCAGAGCTTCTTTTGAGGCACTTGGCATAACCTACAAAGCAGGCTAGGGAACTCTTACTGTCCACAAATCTTAAAGATACTATTTTTATTCCATCTCCTTAAAGACCTTCCAGGATAGCAGTTAATCTTAAGATATCTCCTTCCTGGTAAAGCAGCAACCCCATCTTCTTTAATGAAAGTTAACTCTAAAAGACAAGCGTGTATTTCTTCTTTATCGCTTTACTCACCAAATGGTCTTAAGGTCAATATAATTAACGGCAAGGGGGCTAGGGAACCTACCTGTTTCAGCCTGGGGCTGTGGCAACTCCTGCTCTGTAGCAGGGACGGTTTCTGTGGCTTCTCCGGGCATATCTGAAGGGAAGAAAAAGGAGGCCTGAATTGATTGGGATGCATTTACCTACCTTACCAGAGCCAAGCATTCTTAAAAACTGTGAAGGACTTAAGAAATAAAATATAAGGGTGTTTGCGGACAACACTCCCCAAAGCAGCCGGAATATGTGGGAAATATGACGTGACCCTCAGACCTCTATCAAGCGAATCACCTTCTCTCACCGAGCCTCTTCACTCTGCAGAGAGCGTACTTCCCAATACCCGGGGTTCGTTTTATCCCGCACTCCAAACCCCACAAGGCCAGCAATCGCCACTGCGTTCTCAACCCAAGGACGAGGATCCCGGTCTGGCTTCCAACCATGGGAGACTTCAGACGATACCTTGAATCCCCTCCCCTCCTCTCCTAACATGAACGCTGCCTGGGCAGGTGCCTCCAGAACTCCTGTTTGATGACTATCGAGCGTCAGGAGGAGACAGAGTGCCTTAAGTACCAACTCTCGCTTGTCACAGTAAGAACGGTGTTGGGGGGTTCTAAGGCTGTGACCCCTTAACCTCCTCTGGATTCTCTTGAAGCCGCTCCCAACAGCAGACACATTCCGCTTCCGCCCCCAACACTGCAACGGCTCCCATCTACCCAGGGCCGGACTCCGGGCCCGGCCCGCGGCCCTTCTGCCCTGCTTTCGCCAGGACAACCACCGCAGACCCTATTTTGTCCGGAGGCTAAGGAAGGAGTAGGAACGCTGTAGCCCCGTAAAGTCTCCAACTCTCCTTAACTTCCAGCCCCTGGGGCGGCTTAGCCCGCGAGAAAGGCGGATGGCTGCGGATCCTGAATAACGGCGTAGAAAGAACTTACTGTGCGGGGAACACGGAACCAAGATGGCGGTAGAAAAAGAGCGAAGCAGAGCGTGACCCGCGCCTGTTGCAGAAGGAAGCCTGGCGCGGGGGGGAGGGGGGCGTGGCCAGGATCCGATTCCGGGTCAGGAGCTGCTGGCAGCCACTTCCGTTAACTTGTGACCCGTCCGGCTGTTCCTCAGGGCGGGGGAACTGACGAGGTCTAAATAAGGGTAAGGATTCAGAACTGGACGCCTGGCCCGGCGGGAACCCTCCTTGCGGAGCCACGCAGTCCTGAGATAGCTGACCCTTGACTCTCTGCGAGCGTGTTTGATACCCGAAGGGAAACCGTGAGAGAGAAGTATGCTCCGCCCTCTGGTCCGCAACGTAGACAGCGCTATTAAGGCAACTTCCCGATTTCATGGAAATATGTGAAGTTAAATGCAGGAAAATATGAGACATTAAATAGTGGCGAATGCCACAGATTACATTCATAACATTGGAAGGTAGAAGTGACCTTTCAGTCATTTTTGGAATACATGGTTTAGGCCGATGTTGAAATTACGAAGTTACAGATTCCCATCCCCAGAAGGAAGAATACAGGCATATATACAATTCGTTTTGCCTGCTATTTTGGGCACTTCTTAGATATACTGAAACATTCATTCTAGGGGTCCAGGACCCAACCTTAAGAACCCATGCTTTGTACAGTAGGGTCCTTGAAAAGTAGAATGAAAAATCAGTGTTTTGCTAACAATAAGGCTAATGACTCCCATACCTCATTTCTCAGCCCTACAAAAAGACTCAACAAATATGTCCCTGGATTATCTAAACCACGTGACATTATATGATCTAATGGTTTTAAGACGACTGTAGTTGCCTTGAAGTGTGAAAATTTTAAATGCTCTGAAAGCTACTTTTAAATTTCTGAGGTGTTTACCATTGTGAAGTGAGGATTGGTTAATTAGGATTAAGTGAGATAGTGGAGTTTACCAGGAATGTGAAATTCTGAATTTCTCTTCAGATAGGAAAGGCAATATTGTGGAATGATTAAGAACAGACTCTGAAGTTAGACTCCTCTGAATCTCTCAGTTCGGTCATCTTGCACACTTTAAATAATCTATTTTCACCTCAGTTTTCTCATCTGTAAAATGGAGACAGCAGCTACTTCATATGTTAGAAAGATCAAATTAGGTAATATGTGTACATTACTTAAAGTGTTTACTTTTACTATTAAATTGTAGATAGAATTAATTTCTACCTAGCTAAATATGTGATCTGGAAGATTTTCAATGCAGTCCATGACCTTCAGAAGAAAGGGCCAGAAATAGCCAATCATCTCTTAGACAAAACGACATATTGACCATTCCAACTCCCCCCCCACCCCACCCCCCGCCCCGCCCCAGCAAGCTCACAGACTTTTTCTGGCTCTCTGTTGTGTTGACTAGCCAAGGAAGGATGTATTTTCTTTTTCTTTGGGTTTCTTTATAAATTGGCAAGTTTGGAGATGGAAGCCATTTTTGTGCCCTTTGTTTCTACAATTCTGACATATCGGTGAATTCACAAATCAGTGAGGGAAAAGGGAAGTTGATAAATAGCCTTTGTGCATGCTTCTGCTCTCTTTAGGAATCAAACATTTCTTTTCAATGCACACAATGTGTTCTGTAATTAATAATTTTATGGACCAGTATACAAGCTTTTATCCAAGGGCTTTAATATTAAAACATTAAAATACTTTAATGTTAGACATATTTACAAAACCATAATGAAAGCTTAACATCTCGTTGAAAGTGTAATACCAGTCTTTCTACTCTTGTTCTGAGTTCTACAGCTAGACTAATGAGTCTTTAGTAATTTTGTATTCAGTTTTAACTGACCCACTTTTTAGAACTTGAATATTGAATAATCTATATAGTACACAAAAGCTCAAATAATGAGGAATTTTACACAATAGCCTTTAATATTTTTTTTCTTAAAATAGAAGAAAAATGCAAAGCATTTCAATGTAATGACTACATTATAGTCTGTTAAAAGAAAAAAAGACTGTGACTATAGAGGAAAACAATGTTAAACGAAATACAAAGGGAGGGGGCCGAGCCCGTGGCGCACTCGGTAGAGTGCTGCGCTGGGAGCGCGGCGACGCTCCCGCCACGGGTTCGGATCCTACATAAGAATGACCGGTGCACTCACTGGCTGAGTGCCGGTCACAAAAAAAGACAAAAAAAAAAAAAAAAAAAAAAAAAAGAAATACAAAGGGAGGAAAATTTTCATTAAGTCACAGAAAGTACTAGCCTGACAGCTTACTTATTGTTTCTCAGAAGATAGAATGTACACTAGAACTGTTTTGTTTAGTTTGGTTATAAAACCAGGCCAGAGAAATCTGACATTTTAGAATCCATCATACAAGATCAAACATGAAAAAAACAAAACTTTTACAATTTAAGTACTTAGATATGTAAAAAGTCCTCTTTAAAAAAAAAAAAAAAAAAAGACCAGTAAGGGGATCTTAACCCTTGACTTGGTGCCGTCAGCACTACGCTCTCCCAAGTGAGCTAACTGGCCATCCCTATATATGGATCCGAACCTGTGGCCTTGGTGTTATCAGCACCACACTCTCCCAAGTGAGCCACAGGCTGGCCCAAAAAGTCCAAATGTTTTGACAAGCACAGCAGGTTTTATGTTGTCGAAGTACGTTATTTTTTCTAAGCTGCTTCTTTGCAGTAGACTATTCCAGTTGCTCTCTAAGGGAAAAATTTAGGAGTTATGATTGCAATAGTTGTAAAAAAAACTCTGTACTAGGCCCTAATATTGTCAATCTAGTAACTCATACCTTCTGAATTGAAGTTTTGGTAGGCTTAGATGCCCAGTTTAAAATGATTTTAAAAATATGGGCAGTGGGGTGTGGCCTAACCAATAAAAATATTAGGAAGCAAAATTAGGAAGTAACTAAATATATACTCCAGCTACAATTAACTTAAATGTCTAAGACTTAAAAGGACAAAGCCCTCATTCATCCAGAAATATGGAAGTTGTATCCAGTGAGCTGAGATGAAAATCTTGGGCATACTGTGCTCACTTACCTCTATAAATGGCAGCTGGTAGAACTGAGTATCAGAATTCTTAGAATTATCTTTGTATAATATTAAATTTCAAAAAATTATCTACAGTTCACTTATTCTTCCCTTTATTGCTTCTTCCAGGAACCTTGACATTCTCCTTTGGTAGTCTCATGAAGTCTTTTTAACATAAATTATTTCTTGAGAAATGGAAATTTTACTTTGATGGCTCTTGAGGTATTTGATACTTGATTGAAGACACAAGATATCCACATTAGTTTGAGGGGAGTTGTTATGTTCAGAAATCTTTTTGTAAATCTAAAATACAATAGAAACAAAGCAAAACAAGAAAAGAATAACAAAGAAAATAGAGTAGATTTTTATCAAAGAATAGCAAATGAAAACAAAAAGTCCACTTATTTTCACGTTCTGATTTGCTTAATGCTTCCACTAAATTCACATCATGCATAAAGATTTGCTTTCACATTTGCTGAAGCCCACATTATAGGCTGAGCTAGTAGGAACAATACAAAGGACTTAATACGGCCAGTTGGATGGCAGCTTCAACGAAGCTTTCCAAGTTCAGAGTCATCATTGTTCATTCAAAAAGAACATATTTGAGTGTCTACAATGAGTAGAGCATTACCTTAGCCACAATTCCTTAAACCATCACATGCTGTTTTCTTTTTTTCTTTTTGGTGGCTGGCCAGCACAGGGATTGAGCCCTGTTCCTGGTGTTATCAGCATCACACTCTAACCAACTGAGGTAACTGGCCAGCCCAACCATCACATATTTAATTAAAAAATGAAGTGGAGGGCCGAGCCCGTGGCGCACTCGGGATAGTGCGGCGCTGGGAGCGCAGCGACGCTCCCGCCGCGGGTTCGGATCCTATATAGGAATGGCCGGTGCACTCACTGGCTGAGTACCGGTCACGAAAAAGACAAAAAAAAAAAAAAAAAAAATGAAGTGGAGAGGAAGTCTGTATTTCTATAACATTGCCACAGTTTTCTAGGGTATCCATTAATCTCTTGAATAATATTCACTCTGATGATTTTTTTCCTATTGCTCAGGTCTCTCCTATTGAAAGAACATTTGACACTGCTATCCTCTTGCACCTCCTTTTAGTTACTATATCCAACAGGATTTTATGTTCCCTACTGCTTTTGACTCTTGATAATTTCCTTGAAACTGTCCTTTCCATTGGCTTCTATAACCATTTCCCTTTCATCTTCTCTCTACTTCTAAATCATTACCAAGTCTCAGGGATGGTTTCAGTATTTGTACCTTTCAGAGATCTCCAACGCTATTGTCCTAATGGCAATAGCCCAGCTGGCCTCTTGGGCTCTATTCTAACCCCTCTGCCTCTCCCCAGATTTATCTTTCTAGATACAGCTACAAATCATGGCACTCCCTTCCTCAGAAACCTTTAATAGCCTCCCTTTTTCTATTGAATTAAGCCCAAACTTCTAAGTCTGGAATTCAAGGCCATATATACTTTGGCTTCAGCCTACTTCATCAGATTTATATCTCATCACTTCCAGACACTTTTTTTTTTCAGATTAGCTGTACTGCTTGATGGCCTCCAGAGTGACCTGATATATTCCTGACTTTATGCCTTTGCTCTTATTGTTCCTTTAAGAATGAACAACCCTTCTCTCTTTTTCATCCTTGTCCCTTATTTCATGAAATCTCTACTTGTGGAAATCCTACTCATACTTCAAGGCATGGTATGTTGGCATTGGGGATTAGAAATCTTTAGCAGCTCAGTGAAAGGAATTCAGATACCACCCTTTTCATATGAAATCTCAGATTCAATCAGATGAGATCTCTCTCTCTCTCTTTTTTTAAAAAGATGACCAGTAAGGGGATCTTAACCCTTGACTTGTTGTTGTCAGCACCACACTCTCCAAAGTGAGCCAACTGGCCATCCCTATATAGGGATCTGAACCCATGGCCTTGGTGTTATCAGCACCACACTCTCCCAAGTGAGCCACAGGCTGGCCCTGAGATCTCTTTCTTAACATTTTGTACTTCTTTGTTTTTTTTTTTTTTTTTTTGTCGTTTTTTCGTGACCGGCACTCAGCCAGTGAGTGCACCGGTCAGTCCTATATAGGATCCGAACCCGCGGCGGGAGCGTCGCCGCGCTGCCAGCGCAGCACTCTACCAAGTGCGCCACGGGCTCGGCCCTGTACTTCTTTGTTTTGTACTAAGTTAGTATTTCTTAAAAGCAAGGAGGTATGGTATGGAATTCATCTTTGTACAATTCACCTCTATTTATCTCATAGTACCTGACACTTAGAACATGTTAAATATATATGCTGAATTGAATTAAGGAACCCCAATTTTCAAAAACATTAAAGATAGTAAGATAAATCAGTCAATTTTGTAGGAGGGAAAGATTAGAGCTCAGAAATTGCTCATTTGCTCCATGCTTTAAACTGCTCATACTAACATCTAACTAGATAAAAGGGAAAGGCACAGTCTTACCACTCTTCTTGAGAAGTTTTCCTTTTTGGGATCTATCCAGGTTTTCAAGAAACTGTTCAAAAACTTTCACATAAGGTGCTAGACCAGTCTTCTTATAATCTAAATTATGAAGATTGTACATTATAATTAGCATGTTGGCAGCAAGAACAACATGAAAATATAATTTTAAATTTCTTTCAAGAATCTTCTAGCATAGTGCTGTCCAATAGAAATATGAGAAGCATATGTACTTTTAAATACTCTAGCAGTTGGACAGTAGTCTAGGTGAAATTAATTTTAATATTTTATTTAACTAATATCTAAAATATTATTTCAACATGAAAAATTGAGTACTGTACATGCTCTTACATACAAGTCTTTGAAATCTAGTCTGTACTTTATACTTAAAGTACATCTCAGTTCAGGTGCTATATTATAATCAGAAATACTTGATCTATATTTAGATTTAAATGATAAAATATCCAGTTGAAAAAGTAGATTCACATACCCAAGTTCTTCAAACATACTTAAAAATTTTCCAGTAATTTATTATCAGTTTTAAAATTTAAGTTAATTAAAATTAAATTAAAAAATTTTCATTTCTTTAGTTATACTAGCCACATTTCAAGTGCTTAATAGCCACATCTAGCTACTGTATTGGATAGTGCTGCTCTAAAACATCCACATGTACACATATCTCTACTATGGTAGTTAAGCTTTCTAGTATTAGACCAACATAATCTATTACTATGTGTTAAGTCCCATTTAACATTCCTGTCTTAGGAAATTCTGGCTTCAATAATAAATAGTTTTACTAAAGGCAAAACTTTAAAAATGTGAAGCCAGACCATGCCTTCTGGAGACAATCATAAGTTTATAGTCAAACCACATTAAGTACAAGTATTCTTTGACTTATGAAGTAGTGTTAAAAATATATACAACAAGCCTGGCCAATTAGCTCAGTTGGTTAGAATGCCATGTTATAACACCAAGGTACCAACGTCATGGGGTTGGATCCCCATACTGGCCAGCCGCTCAAAAAGAAAAGTACACGACAAAAATTTGAATATACAATTTTATTCATCCACTCAATTACACAATCTATAATTAATACCCAACAGGGGAAAAATCTGATTGAGAACAAGAAAAGGGTTTAACACGAGATTTGAGTTTTAGTATTAAGCAATGTCTGCATGGAATTAAGTGTTCTCATAAGAAGAGTAAGAAAAACTATACTCTTAAAAAATATTTAGTAAATATTTTGACTTACTTGGGACTAGCAAAGAAAACTTGAGAGCATTAAGGATGGATATCTGAACTATGGCAATTATGATAATACTTTATAATTTTGTTCTAAACTTATATGTCATGAATTTTCATATAATGAATAAACTTATACCAAAGAAATAGCTTACTTTGGTTACTTTGAACTTTTAATTCAAGAGTGTAAGCTCCTTGGATGATGGTCTATATATTTGTTTCATCATTTGGAATACATAATAGGTGCTCAATACTTATTTAAACAAATATTTACTGACTGCCTATTATATATTAAGTGCTATGCTAAATTTTTAAAAAGTATAAAAATTTTATAGTTTAAAAAAACTTTAAATCTTCCTTCTTCCATTAGTAGGAAGATTTAGAAATTCCTTAGCTCCTTCACATTCTTTAATATACAATTAAATCAACAGTTTAAATATGTTCTTACCATAAAACTTAACAGGATCCATCAAAAACAAAGAACAAAAGTACTGCATATATAGTATGTATTAATAAATAGCTGTTGAATCTAAGAGACTGAGATTCAGTCAACACCAATTATCAACACCAATTGACAATTTTATCTTACAGATCCTAGCATTTATTTTATTTTATTTTTTGGTAGCTGGTTGGTATGGGGATCCAATCCCCTGACCTTGGTGTTATCAACAGCACGCCTCTAACCAACTGAGTACCAACTGAGTAACTGGCCAAACTGATCCCAGCATTTAGAAGTTGTTTAGTAAATGTCTGCTGAATCAAATTGGATTCAATAACAACACATGAAAACTGATAAAGGACAGAAACATTGCTATAACATTATTTGTTACCAAGCTGGTTTCAGGATAAACACTGACCCATTCTGAGCTGAATCCAAGGAGAATTAATTACTGGAGTGACAGATAGATACCTATATAAAAAGTTCATATTTAAGTGAAGCTTCAACATACTAGTTGAGCATCCCTAATCCGAAAACCAAAATCTGAAATGCTCCAAAATCCAAAGCTTTCTGAGCACCAAAATGATGCTCAAAGGAAAAGCTCATTGGACCATCTTGGATTTCAAATTTTTGGATTAGGGACGTTCAACTGGTATGTATTATGCAAATATTACAAAATTCGAAAACATCCAAAATCTGAAGTACTTCTGGTTCCAAGCATTTCAGATAAGGGATACTTAATCTGTATTGACCTACCTCTGGTTTTGTGTTTGATATCAGATTCAGCTTCATTGTCCTCTTTTCCCTCTTCATTAGTAGAAATGGCATCCAATTCATGGCAGACGGAGCTATAAGTAACAGAATAAGAGAATTTTAAAGTTGCTTCCAGGTAAACATTAACCCAGTGTATGATAGCACATAAATCCCATGAGGTTTTCTGTGAAAAACTTATGTGGCCAACAAAATTAGGGATATTCTAAAAACCATGATCTCTTCGAGTTTTCATGCATATTATCATATTAAAGGCTGGGAAATCTTGTAGTAAAAAAGCTTTTAACCTTTTTAAGTCAGAATTTACCAATCTTACTTGACTGTAAAATCTTTTTCTTGCATAACAGTAGCTGAAAAACTTGTATTATTCTATTAGAGCATCATCATTTAACTTTAAAACCAAGTATCTCCACAACAAATAGGTATACCATTGACATGCAGCTACCTAAGAAGGGATCTAATCCAATCTACCTCCAATTCAGAAAAACAATCACAAACAAATACAGAGTGATCATTGATCTGGAATGTACCTTATGGTTGGAACAGTAAATGGGTCAAACTGATCCACTTTCTGTAAATCAATAGGCACAGAAATGCGACCTGTAAGAGCCAAAAGTTATAAACTGATGATTGTGTAATACAAATCATTATAGATTGTTTCCTACAAGGTATTTTTGGTTAAGTTTTTTATCTAACGCTTAGACAAAGGCTTAGACTTATCTGTTAAGAACAACACTTAGAAATATAAGTTAAAGTACTTTCACATTAGCTTTGCCTTTTATTTCTCCTAAAGAAACAACAAAAAAACAGGTGAGAAGACTTTAAGCTATTTCCCAGTTGCTCTTATCTCAACTTCTATTTCTATATTTAGAAATAAAATGTTTCTATTCCATATTTAAGTTCACAACAGACTCAAATTTAGTGAGTCCTGAAAATGGAACAAAATAGATGGAAATAGTTCATTACACTGGTTTGGTTTATTTGCAAAGATCAAAACAGACACCTATATATTAGACATCTTTAGAAAGTATTTTGGAAATAAAATAGACAATGTTATCCTGCCTTTTTATAATATCCATACCTGGTACACCACATAAAATTCATCACATTTCAAAAGTAACACAAAGTAAAGAATCCCAGGTGAGTAACAAGTAAAATAATTAAGGGAATTGGCAATTGCTATTTGAAGACAGAGTAAAACAACTGCAGGTAATTAATATGAGAGGGAAAAGGATATAATCAAAATGTATGCATTTATGAATGAACATAATTATTTACCCAAACCTTGAATATTAGAATGAGGGGATACCTACTCAGGCTTTAGAATTAAGCTTAAAAGAAATAAGAAATATTAAACTCATTACCAAAAGAAGCTAAAAACATGTAGCTGACAGGTTTGACATACCTTTATATATGTGTTACATATATGTATAATACATATATACATATATGTATAATACACATATAATACATATAAAAATGTATGAGCTGCAGAATCATTGTAGATTATTGAATGAAACTAGGCAGTTTGGAAGAATTAAATGTGTGCCGGACACTTTTCTAAGTGTATACCTTCAGGATAACCCATTGAGGTAGATACTATTATTATCACCATTTTACAGATGAGAAAACTGAGGCACTCAAAGGTTAATTTGCCTAAGGTCCCACAGTAAGTGGCAGAGTTGGACTGTTGACACTAAAGAGGACAGCTATATACTTCTCTATTATGTCCCTTGGTTGGATGGAGCAAAGCTTTATGCTAATATAGCCAATTTTATATCTACTTTAAAGTCAGTTTCAGTCCATCAAATTTTATCTAAGAGAAATGTGAAAGAGTAAAGCTAAAACTAATGAAAAAACACTGAGGGAGGAAGCATATTGGAAAAGCAAAGAACTTTGAGTGTTAAGAACTGAACTCTGCTAGTGCTGACAAGACTTTGGACAAGTCACTTTAACCTCTTGGGCCATCGTTTCCTCATCTGTACAATGAGAGCTGTTGTCCCGTGATTTTGAAGGTCCTCTCCAACTCTAATTCTAATTCTAACTCCGAACTTCAGAAAACCAACTGAAAAACAGTTACGTAGTGGAAACTCATCTGGGAGCTACTTAAAGATGTAAAAAAATAAATTTGGTATTAGCTGGCAGAGCAAATCTTCAACCTTTAAAATCAAAGACATTATATGAATTCATATCTAATGACCTGCTTGCTAAAACAAAAAATACTCATTTTTCTTTTAGTTTTCCTTACTTTCTTTACATAGTACCTGTTTTAGGATGAACACTAAATGGGCTCTTCAGTAAATGATTGATTCCTTTGCTAACATTGATATCCAGCCGTGGAAAACAGTATTGGAGCATAATCTCCCACTCTATCCAAGGTCCACATTTGTCATTTTTGATGTTATTCTAAAAGCAAATGCAAGGCCAGCATGAGGATCAGTAGAGACTTTTGAGGATTTCTTTAAAGAAGGTTAAAAAATGATCTCCAACCATCTTTAACTGACTAAATAAAACAATCAGAATTTAATTAAGGGCCGAGCCTGTGGCGCACTCGGTAGAGTGCGGTGCTGGGAGCCCGGCAACGCTCCCGCCGCGGTTTCGGATCCTATATAGGAATGGCCGGTGCACTCACTGGCTGAGTACCGGTTACAAAAGAGACAAAAAAAAAAAAAAAAAAAAAAGAATTTAATTAAGAATTGTATTATATTTGTAATACAGATTTCAGTGATATATACCTGACATGTGCCAACTACATTCTTCAAATGTTCCCAACGTTGAAGTGAACTGTGTGACTTTTGGAAATCTTGTTGAAGTACGTCATGAACTGGTGATGGATCATTAAGGAACATACTCATTTAGGGCATATCAATGAATAACTTAGTTTTCAGTATGTATTACTACAAGGATATCTGAAGCTTATAAATACTTAGAAAATA
Source organism: Cynocephalus volans (assembly GCF_027409185.1). Taxonomy (NCBI): domain Eukaryota; kingdom Metazoa; phylum Chordata; class Mammalia; order Dermoptera; family Cynocephalidae; genus Cynocephalus; species Cynocephalus volans. Next base: position 63,212,100 of record NC_084471.1, on the reverse strand, counting down.
TTTATTAATGTCCTCTAAACCACAAATGTTCAATTAAACACATATCCTTTAATAAATTTCCCTGTAAAAATACAGTGGTGATATACAGAAAGAATGCCAAAATAACTATAAGGTGTAATGTAAAGGCTTTTCTCAGTCTGCACATATTTTGATTAAACGATTCACTATTCTTTAGCCATTAATTCTAGGACTAACTTCCAAAATGAAGAAACTGATTTATGAAATGGCCCCATTTCTTATTGTATTTCAGAATACAGACACAAATAGGAAGAAATACAGGATATATTTTGTGTAAAAAAGATTAAACTTATAAGTATATAAGAATATACAAGCAGAACACATTTATCATGTCACAGGTTGATACAACTAACTCATAGAAATGGTCTTAGGAAAGGATATTTTCAGGAACAAGGGCTAAAATTTTATCCCAGCTTTCTTTATTTTCAAGAATATCTTGGTCAACCAAGGCATACTTTTCAAAGTATTTTTTTATTATGTTTATAGATCTTCTGTAGGAACAGCAATAACAAGAAAGTCCCAACACCATTAGCAACACATATGCCACATAGTTACTGTCATTGGATGGGAGGCTACTGCTTATTCACTGAATTTCTAGAACTTAACTAGGTAAAATGGGAATCTCTTTCCAGGGTTTGAGAATTAAATGAGACACTTTTAAGGGACAGAAAGCAACCAACCCAGGACAACATATCAGTAGTACTACGTGGGATACAGTCTACAGTTTCTACCCTGAATTGCTTGTTTTAACATCTCAACAATTATATAATGCTTGCAGTTTGCAAATATACTTCACATCTACTGTTTCATTTAATCTTTGCCACAACTCTTACAGGTAGAGCAGATGTTATTCTCTACATCGTACAGATAAGAAAATGGAAACTCAACATTTTATCAAGTTCATAGTAAGCGGCAGAATAGGGATTCTGACTCCTCATGTAATAATGCTCTTTCCACTATCCTAGATAAACAGTGAATTCAATGGAAAGAATACGAGTTTTTGAGTCAGGCACGCCAGGACGATTCCTAAATTTAACAATTACTTCTTGTGTGATACCAAGCAAATTACATAATCTCTCTTAAACTCACTTTCCACATCTATAAATGGAGATACCATCATGTCTCTCATGAGGTTTCTGTGAAGACCAATGAGAACTGTAAGACACCTATCATAAATACTGTAGCATAAAATAGGCACTCAATTAACTGTAGCTATTATTATTACAAAATGTTACCCAGAAGTGAAAATTGATAGCAAGGTAATTCTAAAAGCACATGCAGGTAAATCGGACACAACTAAAACTGCATGGAAAGTCTTTTCCAACAGACCTGACAAAAGGGTGAATTTTTTCACTTAGGTGAACTTTTTTCTTAACATCTTGACCACCCTGAAAAACAAATCATCGAAAAAGAACTTTATATTATTTATTATAAATGAAATAATTGAAAAATTTCTTTAATGTTTTCTATTATATTTAAAATTATGTATATTCAAAGATACTGATTAAATTCTGTCAAAGTATAGAAGCTCGGATGCTATTTTATATAGTCTAAATACCTGTAACTTTCTGGGTTAACTTTACTTGACATAATCAAACTAGAAAAGTTAATTAATCTTCCCTTTGCCCCAAAGGAGGATACTTACAGCAAAATATGAAGTATCTTTAAAAATGTAGCTACCATGACTTTAAATGATCTATTGGTAAGATCATCTACTCTGGAATGTGAATGCTGTGAAAGATAGTTTACTTTTCTTTGTTACAAAACATACCAGGCTTGGGTAACATCTAATAAACAAAGAAATGTAAATTATAATTAAGAGGAACTTACCTTTACAAGACTTAAATACTCAACTATCCCAGAACGTACTGCAGAGGACAGTTTTCTAACTGATTCATCACAGACCCAACAATGAACACCTCTCCTTCCAGAATATACCCAGAGACGATGCTTAAATCCAAAGTCCTCTGAGGAGGGGAGAAATAAAAAGTTTTAAAACAAATATATAAACTTCTGATTCTTGTTTACTTCCTTAGCTTCATATTTTACCTGTTTTCCACATATATGCTCACCTTAACCATACTAAATTACTTGCAGTTTCCTGTGCCTCCCATGTTCTTGCTTTCATGTCTCTACCCATTCTGGTCTCTGCCAAGAATTTCTGTATGCCCCAAAACTTCCATCTGTCCCTGACCAATCACCATTTATCCTTAAAGACTTAGTTTAGGAATAATAAAAGAGTTAATATATTTAAAGTGTTTAGAATAATGTCTGGCACATAATAAGCCTCCTGTATAAGAGTAAGCTACTATCATCATTATTATCGTTACCTCTTCTGGGAAGCCTTTACTGACCCAATCTGTTCTCCTGTTGTTCTATATCCCCATAGCATCCTTTGCATATTACTTAACACAAATGTAATTCTCAATTTCCTTATTGGTCTCCTTCTTAGACTGTGTAACATATTTGAGATAAGAATTATCTTTTTTATTTCCCTCATCTAGAACAGTACCTAACACACAGAGTTGCTCAATAGATGACTGAATTAAAAAACAAAAATACACTGGCTTGTTCAATAGCTGTATTAAAGTTTCCACTATAACTTTATTCTGTCTTTTACTTTCCTCTCATATGTTTCAAGGAAAAATATTAGAAATTTATGAGATTTGACTATAAAATTCAGAGGGTGATATTCAGAGGAAAACAGATTCTTGCATTTGATCCCACTGATGATACTTGCCCTTCAATGCTCGGTCGATGATGTGTATGGCCATTATCATGAGGGTCCAACACTTAGAACATATATCTGCAGAACTGGAGCAAAGACATCATTACTCAATGTCAGTGATATCACCCACCCTAACAACAAGGCACATGGTGCTTACCTACAACATTTCCTCACATCGTCATAGTCTGTCATGTCAATGTCAAACACTAGTTCTTTTTCCTGAGCCTGGAAAGCTCCCAGCTTCACTGTATTGTGTTGATTGGGCTACAAATACAAAATATTGGTCAGTTTTATAAAAGCTGTATTGTTGGTAATCTGCTTATTTTCTACCCAGATGGAAAAAGTGGCCAAAGAGAAACAATGAAATTAAATAACACCAAGTCTATGTCAGGTAAAGTTCATTACTTGGGTCCCACACATCCAGAATTGATGACAGTTTTTTAACCTTTACCTACTTAAAACAAGGTTTGGTTAATATGTATCCACCATAAATATTTGTTGTTCTGCAGAAATCATAATATAGCTATTTTTAGGTTTCTGATAAGGAAAAGTACATACAAATGATGCCCTATTGCAAGATGTTTTAAGGACCTTTAACTTGCTATAGTATATACAAGTAAAGAATATATATTTACTTAAAATTTTTTAATAATTCAAAAAGATCTCCCAAATTAGTTTGAACTGAGACGTAATTATAAAGAGGCTATGGTCTACCAGGTAAAGAAGGTGAACTGAGTACAGGTATTTATTTTGCTCCCTCCAAACCCCAAAGAAATGATAGTAAAGGGTTTGTTTTTTAAAAGGCATAAGCCTCTTAAAAAAGAACCAGAGAGGATACAATACCACCACAATTATTATAACTGTATATCAGAAGGGAATGGTAACTGAGGAGAGACTCATAAAAGCTGAATCTTAAGCTGTCAGTAAGGAAAGATAAAAAGCAACTCAATTTATACCTCAGAACCCCCAAAAGGCTTAGGAAGAGGTGACAGCAGGTATCTCTGGAATAAGTAAGTGCGTATATGTGGTGGTGAAGCTGAGATTAAAAACAGGATTGGTTCAAAATTTATTTAAGAAGCAGTTAGCTTTTCAGATTCCTACACTTAAGCTGCAGAGGTAAGTGACTGCTCTTCCATTTCCCTGGCAGAAGACAAGTGAATTATTATCTAGAGAGCATAAAACAGAGGGTTTCTGGATTGGGGGCACAGCAGGCATAGTTGAAAAAGGGTATATTGTACAGTTATTAGGGTAGACAATTGTATGTAGAATGTTGAGTCCCAGCCCTTTCTCTCCATTTTTATACCCTTCCACTGCCAACCCAGGAAGGAGACTGGAAGAGTCCCCTCTGAAGAACCTGACCAGATGTGCCAGGCACCATTCCAGGCTCTATAGATAGATCAGTGATCAAAACAAAGATCTCTGCGCTAGTGAAGTTTTCATTCTAGCAAAGATCTAGAGAAACTGACACCAGAGATTCCCTAATAAGGCCCAGCCAGATCACCCAGCAGTAAAGAAATCTCAGCCATGTGTACGGAGATTTCAATCAGCTTTTTGGTACTCCATTCTTAAACATAAGCAACAAGCAAAAATACACCAGACGTGTGAGGAAAGCCTCTAATATGAAAGAGAAGGGGAAAAAAGCAAGTTAGAGAAAACAGACTGTGCAACAGAAAAACTATCATTGATATCCTCAGAGAGATAAGACATATGAATGAAAAATTGCAGAATGTTCTAAAAAAAAAGCTCTTGGAAAGTAAAATATAATAGCAGATATGAGAACCTCTGAGGAAATTCCCCAAAAAGTACAGCAAAAAGACAGATGAAAAATAGTAGGAAAAGAAAATAGATTTAGATCAGTTCAAAAAGACCCAACATCTGATTTTAGGATTTCTAGAGAGACCAAAGAAAATATGTCAGAAAAATTATGTTAAAAAAAAAAAAGATTGTAAAAATCAGTAAAAACTGATTACATTGTATAATGACAAATACAGTAATTATCCTGATTTGAGCATCACATATTGCACACAGGTATTGATATTCAACACTGTACCCCACAGATATGTAAAATAAATTGTTTCGGGGGGGGGGGAAGGGAAAATTTCCCAGAACTGAAGGACATGAGTTCATTATCATAAGGGCCCATCAAGTATCTAGTTCAACAGATGAAAAAAGATCCATACTAAGACACAACATGGTGATATTTTAGAACCTTAGGGACAGAGGGGATAGAAAGAAAATCCTAAGAGCTTCCAGGTGCAACAAGAATCAGAATGGCAGTAGTGGCTGGCCAGTTAGTTCAGTTGGTTAGAATGCAATGTTATAACACCAAGGTCAAGGGTTTGAATCCCTGTACCCCCCAGCTGACAAAAAAAAAAAAAAAAAAGAAAAAGAAAAAGAAAAAAGAAAAAAAGAATGGCATTAGTCTTAACAGCAACACTGGAAACTAGAAGATAATGTAGCACTGTCTTCTCTTCAAAATTCTAAGGAAAAATGATTCCCAACTCAACCATCGGTCAAGTATAAAGATAAAATAGAGACATTTTCCAGAAACATAAGGTATCAACAATTTTGTTTTTCCATGTACTTTTTCTCAAGAAGCTTCTGGAGGATGTGCTCCACCAAAACAAGGGAGTAAACCAACAAAGAGGAAGACATGGGATGTAGACAACAGGGGATCTGGCATTAGCAGAGAGGTGAAAGGAAATCAGAGTGATTAGTTATCCTTCAGGCTTAGCGAGCAATCAGTTCAGACTGACGATCAGAGAAAGGAGAAATTTCTTCAAGATGAAATCAACAGACTTCCTAATGGGTCTGAATATGTTGGAAGACTCAGACAAGTGGCAAAGAGTTTGAGGTTGAATTAGTGATCTAACACTAATTTTATTTTAATAAAAATTATATTAGGAGCATGTGGGAATGGGAAGGTTGTATGTGTGGTGAGAGCTACATCCTCATCTGCCAGAGTGGAAAGTCAAGCTTAATAGAAGTACTTGATTTTGTAAACTATGTGTACATTTAACTCATAAAAGTCACAAAACAAAACACAAAAAGAAAAAACGGTCTATAGATGCTTCTGACTTGACCCAATTTAAAAGACTTTTTTCTCCCTTTACTATTAGGGTGAAGGAAGTAGAGTGACAATCTGACCCTTTTTTAGAGTTTCATCCTCAGTTTTATTCTTAACCACTAAAGAGGAGTAAATTGCTCCAAAGCATTTTTCTTGCCTGCCTTTTCTTAACTATTCTTCTCCCCTTACCCTTATGATGGAAGACAAGTCTGGGATTTAGAATCAGAAAATCTGGATTCAAGTCCCAGCTCTATCATTTAGAAATTGTGTGATCTTAAGCAAACTATTTAAGTTCTCTGGGCCTGTTTTTTCCTTTATAAAAACAATGACGATTAGCATGAGAAACAAGTTTATAACACATGAAAATCTTCATACAAAAGCTATTATCCCATGTGTGTATTCTCCCAATCCCCCACTGTGTGTATTTTTGAGGGGAAGAAGAGCAATTTTGGTTTGTTCATTCATTCAACAAGTATTTGCGGTGTACTCTCTCTGCCAGGTGCTATTGTAGGCGCTTATGATTTACCAGTGGCAGGGGGTGGGAGGAGTGGCAGGTTGTATTAGGCCTCATTGAGAAGGTGCTAGTTGAGTAAAGACTTGAAGGAGGTCAGGGAATGAATCATGTAGATATCTGGGGAAATGGGTTCTAGGCAGTGGAAACAGCTTGAGCAAGGGCCAGAGTGGCAGGAGTGGAGTGAGGGGAAAAGAAGGGATTTTAGTCTGAATGAAATGGGGAGTGACCAGAGAATGGTTTTGAGCAGAGGAATCACAGAATTTGAGTTGTTTTAAAAGGATCACTGGATGCTGTGCTGAGAATGGAGTCTAGAGTCTACAGGAACAAACTGTTGGGAGGTTTTTACAGTAATTCAGATGAGAGATGATGATGGTGGTAGCACTGATAGTAATGGTTGGATTTTAGATATATATTATATTAGAGCCAAAGGGATTTTCTAATGGAACAGGTATGGGAGCATGAGAAAAAGAGAGGAAACAAGAATGACCGTAACGTTGGGAGAGAATGTAATTCTCTTTTATTTCCCTCCCTTAAACCATGCTAACTTCCTCATTTAATCTTTTGGACAGATACTCAATTTTTTCTCCTAGTGAGAATGCAACCAACTCACTTCCAAATGATTTTGTCGGTAACAAAGAGTGTCAAAGAACAAAAATTACAATCTACTTGTAAAAACAGTTAAAACGTGTGGCTCTTCAACTAGAATAAACTCTAAAAATTTAATCTGAAAACGTTGAGTGCATCAATCCATTCTTGGTTTACAAAACGAAACAAAATACATTAAAAAAAAAAAAAGATTTCTTACTCTGTGGGAATATACCGCGCCTATATCAATCTTGTATGGATTCATTTTCTGCATCTCCTTTTCTAGATCACTCTGGTTATCGAAGGATTGGTAGCGAATGTATATATCATCTTTCAAAGTGAATGAAAACTCGCGGTGTTGAAAGTAATTCTTTACCACTGCAAAACAAGTGTACATTTAAAAGTTAATACGGCACTTTATTCAGCTCAGAGCATTATAACATTAACCAATGAGAAAATATTTTTAATGAGCTTCTTGTGCCCAACACCGTGCTAGATGTTACAAAAAAAAAAAAAAGGATCTAGACCCTAATTTCCTATTTTTTTTTTTTTTTTTTTTTTTGTCTTTTTCGTGACCGGCACTCAGCCAGTGAGTGCACCGGCCATTCCCATATAGGATCCGAACCCCATGCGGGAGCGTCGCCGCGCTCCCAGCGCCGCACTCTCCCGAGTGCGCCACGGGCTCGGCCCCAATTTCCTAATTTGACGGGGCTTACAATCGCTGGGGAAAAGTAAAAATGAGGGGAAAAGATGCAGAAATATTTAAATATGTAATGCCATCTCTCTCGGTGGAGGTGGGCACTAATAAATTCAGCTGCGAGGAATAAAGTATCTCTTCACTTCTGGGAGAGGATCCTACGTCCCTGATGCAGATCACGCCTCTGTAGCTTCAAGCAACCACCTAGTAACCCCCTTGGCACCGCGGCAGGTAACTGGGACACCTGAAGTAAACCCGAACGCGTAGAAGTTAAAAGTAGCGGCTCTGTTTTTACCGTGTAGCCGCAGGCTGGTCATTACTCGTGGATCCTCTCTTATCCCATTTACACCTCAGAGGTGGTGGGGCGAGCTCTAGACAGTGCGAGAAGGCGCCCGGCACTGTGGCCGGCGCACGAAGGACTTCATGTTGTCATTCTAAGGCCACCCCGCCCGGAACCTCTCTCACTCCGTGCCGTACCACGGCCGCACCACTACCCACCCCGCTCACCTCCGCCATAGTTGAGCCAGCGATAGTACTGGGCGTAGGGAAAGAGCCTCCGGTAATAAAGTTTAAGCAGCTCGGGCAGCTCGGCGGGGTCAAACATCTCCATGGAGGCGGAACTCGACCCAAGAAGGATGAGTGACCGCAAGAATTGGCGGGAACTGCCCCGCCGGAGCTTCCACCACTGCGCAGGCGTGTTGTGGCGCGGCCCGACGTCTGCCGAGGCCACCGGGAATTGTAGTTCGCATTTTGGGTTGGTCGGGGCTGCGCAAGCCGCATCCTCCCCTGGACTTTTTAATGGCGGCTTGTTAACTTCTTTCTTCCTAGGAACTGACTTCTTTGGATTCTTCAGAAGTCCGCTATTTAAATTCCAGAACCCCTAAGGAGGGCAACACTTTAAGGAGCTAAGACTTAGGGGGAGAAAGCAAAGGAAGTTACATTTATTGAGTTCCTACTATATACTTGCTATGGTCTGAATGTCTGCATCCTCCAAAATTCCTACGTTGTAACCTAATCGCCAATGTGATGGTATTAGAAGGTCTCTGCCCTCATGAGTGGGATTAGCACTCTTATAAAAGAGGCCCCAGAGAGCTGCCTTCACCTTTTACCACGTGAAGGCAGCTAGAAGGTGCCATCTACGAACCAGAAAACAGGCCCTAACTAGATACTGAATCTGCTGGCATTTTGATCCGGGACTCCCAGCCTCCAGAACTGTGAGAAATAAATTTCTGTTATTTAAAGCCATCTAGTTTATGGTATTTTGTTATAGCAGTCCTGAATGGACTAAGACAGTGCTCATTTTACTTAATATTAGTTTTCTTATCAGGAAAAAGGGAATAATAATAGCCAACATTTATGTAGCTTTTGCCATGACATCAAGTACTGTTTTAAGAATTTAATAATTTAATCTTTGTAAGAACTCTATGTGGTAGGTACTAATATCTATTTTACAGGTCGGGAAATATGCAGAGAACTTAAGTTGAAGGTCAGACAGCTAGTAAGTGGGCGAAACATTAAGTGGAGAATCAGACAGCATGGCTTCAGAGTGTGTGCATTTAACCCCTAAATTACATGCTACAGGGGGTTATTGTGAGGGTTAAATGAGATAAACTAAGGAGTGTCTGAAATTCATAGTCCATAGTTTAGAACTACCCAATGTGAGAAAGCTGTTATTCCTTAAAAATGCTCTGGCATAGAGGCCAGATGCCACTGGGAGGCAGTATTGCCATTCAGTTTGTTTCCTCTCGTAATTTCATCCACTTAGGCGCAAAACCCTTTTCTCCTTTAGGCCTTATACTGCCTGGCTCTGCCATCTTCTTTAGTCTTTTTGGGTGTATCTATCAGCCCCAAGTCTCTCACCCCAAGTTCTTTGCAGACTTAGACACCTACTGAAAGAAAGTGAGCCGAGACGCCGGGTACTGATCAGGCTTTATTAAAGGAAAAGAATCTGCTGGGCTGCACTCAAAAGGAGGGCAGCCAGGGCTGCCTTCAAAATAGAGGAAAGCATCAGGTGTAGGGGTGGGAGAGCTTATATAGGGTGCTAAGGGCTGGCTGATACAATCAAGCAGGGGCATTATGCTAATGTGGAAGCTATGTGACCAGGGTGGAGAATAGTGCCCTTGTGGAAGCAAAAAGGGTTTCTGTTACTCAGAAATCATGAGGTTTCTTACAAAGGGAGGGGATGGTGATTATTTTGTGCTTATTGTGTGCAAAAATGGCGCTGGTCACGTCCAAGATCTATCACCTACCTCATGGGCTTCCCTTCTAGTTCAACTCCTATGGTTATTCTGGATGTTTTTAGAATTTAAAAGGATCTATTCTGTGTCTATATCTGCATCCATTCTGTAAAGGTATGGTTCATTCAGTCATTCTTTAATTCATGCATTTATTCCACAAATAGTTAATGAACATATGTGTTAGGCACATAGGTGGGCTCTAGGGAGAAAAAATTTAATGACATGCTTTCTGTATCTACTTCTGAGAAAGAGATAGTCTAGTAGGGGCAATAGACAAAAAAGTGTAATAAAGGGCTATAGATACATTTTTAACCCAGCTGTCTATTGGCATCAGGATGTTCCTTAAGATTTAGATAAAATTGGTACAAAAAACACAGTCACGAAAGTGTAAATGGCATGGCATTTCAGGAAACTGCCAATAGTTTCATATGGACAGAGCTGAGACTTCAAGGCAAGGCATAGTGAGAGATGGGTCTAAGAGGCAAGCCATGGCCAGAGCATTGCATGCCAAGACAAGGAGTGTGGGAGTAAAAATTTTCATCTTCCACTTTTATTCAGCTTTGGTTAAAATGAAAATGAAATACTGATCATACATCAATATTTGATGAGAAGCCTTGAGAGTAAAAGTCTTGTTGAAACAAAGCAGTTGTTTGAAAACTTGAAGTACTTCTATGCTAGGTATTTTCCTTTTCAGTAAAATAAGGAAGAGAAGATTAGAGAATATGTTTTGTTGACACAAGAATATGTTTTGTTGACACAATAATAAACAAAGGGAGACTAGGTGGGGCCATGGTCATATTTCAATTTAAATATGATAGGTTCTGGCTCTTTTTATTTTAAACTACTGAAAAGTAGCAGAAAGTGCCATCATATTTGTTTAATGCCAAAGTTTTAATTTAATCTCACAGGAATATATCCTTTAACAACAAAGCAGGTGATGACCACAAAGCTGATAAAGCATGTGTCATAGAACTTTGCAGTTGTTCTTTAATCTCTGTAATGAGTATGGTATAGGAAATTTAATTTTTTTTTAACCTAAGCTATAAATTAACCTACCAGACTTTTGATAAGCAACCTAGTAATATACCTATTGTATAGGTTCCCTTGTTAGTCATGAAGCTACATACTCTTTGGGTCCAGTTTTCTTCTCGCAGACTGCTTGAAATAAAGGATTGGCAGATTCATATCAGAATACTACATCGAGCCTTGTTCCTTTACAGGAATTTGGATTTGTCTGAATACAATGGGGAACCATGAAAGGTTTTTAAGTAGGGGAGAAGCATAATCAGAGCTGTGATTTAGAAATAAACTCTGGAGCCCTGTGGAGGACATATAACAGGGAAGAGGGCAACCAGAGGTGCAGCAATCCTAGGAGACTGTTTCTGGAATCTAGGTGAGAAATACTCATGGCCTGAACTAAAGCAGTAAAATGGATATGGAAGGGATGGGATGGATATAATAATGACTTAAGGAGGTGAAATTAATATTGATTGGACATAGGGATGAGGAAGGTTTCAGACTTGGGCAACTGGATGGAAGAGGGTTGTCTGGCACCTAGTACATACTTATTAAATTTGTTGAGTATTTGTTGAATACATGTACAGATAGGAAATAACATGAAAATAAGGAGGAGGATCAGATTGCAGTGAATCATCATTATTTCAGTTTTGAACGTGTTGGGTCTGACGTAGTGCTGTGATAGCCCATGAGCACCCTATGCTTTTTATTTTTGTAATTTTTATTTTTTATTGAATCATAATTTATTATACATATTTTTGGGGCTCAACTTTTATGTATGTTGATCAAATCAATATTATTAGCATATACATTATTACAAATCGTACTTATTCTATATGTCCCTTATTGGATCTCTCCGCATTCTTCACTCCTTCCCCCCTCCCACCTCTGATAACCCCAGACTTCTCTCCCTCTGAAAGAGTGACAGTTACTCTGTTGATTTGTTGCCTAGATGTCCAGTGCTGAGAGAAGTGTGTTCAAGTCCCCCACTATTATCATAGCGTAGATGCTTCTTCTATCACTCTGGAACGGGCTTTGGGGAGAGAGATGTCCTCTTCTTTTCTTTGGTCTCTGCTGGTGACTCTCCTTGTATCAATACACTTGAGGGCTGGTGGGCCATCTGCATGGTGATTGTAGCATCTAGCCGCTTTTGTGGCAGCCGTGGCTATTGTGGTGGATGTGGTGGACCACCCACATGGAAGCAGTGTTTTTGGTGTGCTCCTTGCCTGGTTGCAGGAGGAAGGATTGGTCCCTGGATTCAGGCCTCAGGACCCTGGGTGGGCCTCATGGCAGCAGTGGTGTGTGTGGTTGCAGGAGGAGGGGTTGGTCCCTGGCTCCATCTGTTTTTACATTCTAAGATGTTGTTGTGGAGCATTTGGGTGGGAGGGGGAGAGGGAAAGGGGGAAGGAAATAGGGTGGAAGAAGGAGGAAGGGGGGCGTGGTTGAAGCCTGTGGCATCCCCCTCATTCCTGCAGGGTATACCAGGGGGGTTCCAGTGGTGGCTTTGTTGCTGGGCTTAATGCAGATGTCAGGGGGGTGTGGCTGAAGCCCTCAGCCCCACACTGCCCTGGCTTGGGAACCTGGGGTGTTTCCTGTGGTGGTTTGTTGGTCATCGCTGGGCTGGTTGCGGGTGTCAGGGGACATGGCTGAAGCCCCCAGCCCTCCCCCATCCCTGGCTTTAGTCCTTCTAGGTTTTATATGTGTTCTTCGGTGAAGTGAGACCTTTACTAGTTAATATCAAACTTTGTCTCTGCTCTGTGGGTATTTTGTTTTTTCTTTCAGTACTGTGTTGGATTATTCGCTGTTCCCACCACTTAAACTCTGCACTGGAAATAATTTGTTGTCTTTTGCTTACTTCTAAAATGGGGAATTTCCTATAAGGACCAGCGCTTGAGTCCTGTGGTTGAGCTAAACTGGTGCTTTACTGCTGATCTCCTGGGAAAGGCTTTTTGTGCAGCTCAGGTTTTAATGTTTGACTTTATAGATACTTCTGGGTCTCTTGAGATCCGGTACACCTGGGATGTGTGGAAACTCGGGTCTGGGCCTGAGTTTTTTCAGCAAACTGCTCACCCTGCAGTTCTATATTCCTGATCAGTCTACACAGAATGGGCCTGCACTGATTGTAGGGCAGATTGGCCGTCCTTGCTGTGCCCCAATGTTCCCCTGGTGGGCCTGTCTCCCCTACCACCTGCACTCCAAACACTAGCCATGGGGCAGGGCAGGCTCGGCCATGCACTGGTCCCTTGTGATGACCCACTGGCCACTGAGTGGCTTATTTTTTCAGTTGTTGTGACTCCTTGCTCCTGTGTGGGTCCACAGGAACCCTGTTAGCGGTCTAGCTGTGCTGGGGGCCACCAAGGCCCTCTTCTCCCCTGCTGCCTCCAAGCAACTTCATAGGAAGGGCACAGCAGTGGCTTTTGCCAACTCTTGCTCTTTGTGCTCACCAGCTCCAGCCTTAAAGTGTCCGGGGCTTAAAATGGTGTAAGTGATCCTTTCTTTCTCTCATCATGGCTTCTCCTGCCTTCCTGAACTCTGTAGGTCTCTCTTCCTCTTCCCCTGAGCTCTAGTGGCCCCGGCTTGGCTGTTGTTGCTTTTTAATAGTTATACATTGGTTGATTTGTGGGAGAGAGTGATGCTGGGGACCGTCTCTTCCACCATCTTGACCAGAAGCACTCCAGCACCTTGTGCTTTTCTTTCTTTTTTTTCAGTTCTTTCTTCTTCCTCCCTCTCCCCTATGCTTTTCTTTTATAGCCCTCAACACAGTGTGCACCCGTGCAACAATATATTTAGAGTGTGTATATTTATTTGTGGGAATGTACGTTTAATGTCTATTTTCCCTAAGACTGTAAGTTCTAAGAGTTCAAATATCATGTCTACTTTACTTACCTCTATTATTTCCAGTAACTAATACAGGGCCAAAGCATGTAGTGGGGACTCTATGTTTATGGAAAGAATGGATGAACCCAGGTGGCAGATGTCCAGCAGGCAGTTGGACATTAAGGGGCTAGATCTCAAGAGAGAGACCTGGGCTGAAATCAGAGATTTGCAAGTCATTAGCACTAATGCCAGGGTGGACAACTGAGGTCACCAAACAAGGAGGGTGTGTACAGTGAGAAGAGATGGCCAAGATAGAACTCTTAAGGATATTGGCTTTAAGAGTTGGGTGGAGGAAAAGAAGCCAGCAAAGGACACTGAGAATGAATAGTAATAGAAGCAGAAGAAGAGCTAGGATAGAGTGATTTCGCAGGAGCCGAGGGAGGAGAGAGAGTTGTGAATGGGTGAATATGGTCAATTAAGATGAAGACTGAAAAGAGCTTGTTAGATTTGGCAATCAGGAAGTCACTGATGATCTTAGCCAGATCTGTTTTATGGAATGGTTGGGGCAGAAGGCAGATTTCAGTGGGCTGTGAGTCAACAGGAGGTCCCTCCTGTTTTTCTGATCTTGTTTACTTGCATAACCACTATCAATCAGTTGCCCAAGATAGGAACCTGGTAGTCAGTCTGAGACTTCTTCCTTTGCCAAACTCCCACATCAAAGTTGTCAATAAGCCCTGTCCATTCTGGTTCTAATGTCTCTAGAATATGCTTTCTCCTCTACAGTCCTATTACCACTGCCTGAATTCAGACTCTTACCTTGTCTAACTTAGATTGTTGCAATAGACTACTAACAGGTCCCCCCCATTCCAGTCTTGCTCTATCTTTTTCATTGTTATATGAGTATCTGTAAGATACTGTTCAAGATTCCTCAAAGGCTCCTAGAGTTGGTTCCTGACAGGGTCCTTGCCAGACTCTTTTATCTTCTGTCTGTTTACCTGAAGCTTGCACTTTAGTTATATAAAACAGTCTTTAGGTGCCTGGTGTTCTCCCATGCTTCTGTGACTTTGTACATTCTGTTCACAATACCTGAAATGCCATTTTCCAGTGTCTTCCAATTCATTTTGTTTTGTGAAGGCTTCACTCTTCTTCCAGACAGAGTTAGGTCTTCCTGTATCTCTTGTTAAAAAAAAAAAATCAGAGAATAAAATAACAAGCATCCTTGTACCCATTGCCCGGATTTGACAAATCTTTACATTTTCCATATTTTTTCAGGTACAGATAAAGGTCCTTGTAAACCCCTTTGTAACCCAGGTTCCAGGGTCTCCTAAATGCCCAGGTGCTCACTGATGGATCTTGGATGTGCCTGGCACCATTGTGCACATGATAAGCACAAAATAGCCGTCAGCCTTGTCTTCCACTCCAGTACCAACTCCTTCCCCCTTCCCTTTACAGAAGCCTCATGATTTCTGCAAAACAGAAACCCTTTTGCTGCTGCAAAGGTGCAATTCTCCACCCTGGTCGCATAGCTTCCGCATTAGCATAATGCCCCTCCTTGATTATATCAGCCAGCCCTTGGCACCCTATATAAGCTCTGTTACCCCCACACCTGGTGCTGTCCTCCATCTCGAGGGCAACCCCAGACTGCCCTCCTCTTTGAGCACAGCCTGGTAGATTCTTTTCCTTTAATAAAGCTTGATTGTTACCCGGCATCTCGGCTCGCTTTCTTTCACTCACTGCCTCTAAAAAGTTTGAAGCAGGAATTGAACCAGTCATAACCCTTCGTTCTGAGGTTTTGTTATTGTAGAAGGTCGCAGGAAGTCATGAACCACAAAATACTCAACTGTCCTCAAATATACCAGCGGAAACTGAAATACGGGCCCTAGAGATGAACTTGCCTCATTTTAATGCTAAAATCTCTGCCCAAGGAGGAGCTGGGACTTCCATATCTACCTATCCCTGTTTTATGTCATGTGTCAACCACGACAGGGAAGTCTCAATTTGCTACCTATGGACTATAACCTGTACTAGATGAGGGCTCAAGGTTTAATCCGTGTGACAACTTCCTGGGATCCTGTTTGGTTGCCCAAAGGTCACATTCTTTCCCGGGTTCATATGCAAATTTGGCTTCAGAACTGACCAGTGAACTATGTCCTATAGTCAACCAATCCAAATTGAACAAGCTCGTATCCTTCATTTAGATGAGAGGACCTCAATGTAAGCAGGAAGTTAGGCAGGAACTTTGGCTGTATAAGATGACCCCTTTTCCATGTTCGGGGAGATACTGCTTTGGGAGCTATCCCCAGTGTTCTCCTTACTTGCAAGTAATAAAGCCTTTTCCTCCTACCCTGGTTTTGGCAGTTTTGTGCTTTCCAAGGGACGGACCCCTGTTGTCCTTTCTATCTTCTTGAAGGTAATCACTTTCCTGAATTTGGCATTTGTGATTCCCAGTCATATCTGTTTACTTTTATACATACGTATATTTTCGTAAGCAATACGTGTGTTAAATAAAATTATAAGAAGCCATTGTTTTGGACTAAGCTCCTATAGGCCCCAACAGATCAGACTGAAGAGCAAAATGGAGTCACCCCTGCTAAATTTCTAGTCACCAAAGCAAAACTGAGTAGTTATCTGACCTTCCCAGAAATCAGGAGGGAGAGATAATAGCCAAGTTTAAATCTTCAATAGGTATGATAATGAGGGCCCCTTTGTTTTAAACCTTATACAAAAGAGATAGCCTGAAGTAATCTGATGTTAACTAGTCAGTTATTTTCCTGTTGTTTGGGTCTTCCTGTCCCCACCTTACAAAAAGAGTAACTTTGAAATGACCAACCCATTCTTTTGTTATCTCTGCTTTCTTCAGCCCTTTTTCTTTCTTTCTTTTTTCTTAAATTTAATTAAATTTAATTAAATTTTGTTTTTTTTTTAATTTTTAATTTTTTAAAAATTTTTATTTTGTCGATATACATTGTGGCTGATTATTGCTCCCCATCACCAAAACCTCCCTCCCTCCTCCCTCCCCTTTCAGCCCTTTTTCTGTCTTTAAAACCAAACTTCTCTGCTTGGCTCATTGGAACACTTATTCTACTTTGCAGAAAAACGTGTTGCCTGATTCTAGAATCACAATAAAGCCAATTGAGATCTTCAGGTAAATTGGATGTGATTTTATTCTGTGACACGTTACAATTTTGCATGTTTTAAACATGCATATAAATTACATATGTAAATGTAATCATACTATGGGTATTATCCTACTACTTGTAATTTTTGCTCTATATTACAGCACATTTTAAAATCTCTTTTATAGAATTTATTATATTACATAGTGTTAGTTTCCTATGGCAGGTTTTCTTTTCTTTTTCTTATTTGTCTTTATTAGCTTTAGCATGATTCCTTGTACTTGGTACATGTTCAAAATGTTGATACAGAGATGAGATTGTGGGCAATTTCTTATTTTCTCTGAACTTTTCTATATTTTCAAAATTCCTACAGTTGTTATATTTGAAATGAGAAAAAAATCCAGTAATTTTCTCTGTAAGCATTTTCCAAGCTGCAGAGCCAGGAGCCCAGTTGTTATTTGAAAGAATGTCTGATCTCTAGCAGGGCTTCCCCTCTATGTATATGGTTTTCTGTAGTCTGGTAACCTCTAATGGCATGAATGTCTTCTTCATGCTTTGTTTGTGATGTGGTTGCTAATGGATCTGCACCATAACCAGCGCCATCTTAGACAAGCCTAAGTACAAAATGTCACTGTCCACCTCCTCCCCTCCTCTCCCCATTCTCTTTTATAAGAAGCCTCGTGGTTTCGGAGAAAACGAAACTTTTGGCGTTCCTGCACACGCAGAACTCTCCATTCCCATGACCTAACTCAATCCCCTCCCCGGAATTACATCACCCAGCTCTTGGCGCTGACATACCAATATAAGCTCCCACTGCCCTAGGTTAGCTGCTGGCCTCCATTTTGAGCACAGCCCGGCAGATTTCTTTCTTTAATAAAGCTTGAACGGTACCCAGCATCTCGGCTCATTTTCTTTCATTTTGGTGCCAAAACCCAGGAAGGATCTTGGCCAGACTGTCGGCCGATCCCCTCTTGAGTTGATTGGCTCCTGGCCACCCTTCCCGGACTTGCCGAACTGGGTACCTTTGGGACTTTCTCCTTTTGCCGTTTCAGACCGATGCATCCAACACCGGCCTCAATTCGGGGTGAGTCAGTGGGTCTGTCCTGCCTATTTCAGCAGTTCCCCCGACTACTCTCTACGACTTTGCTCTCTATAAAGCCCAGGTACCTGGCTGAGGGAACTCTTCTTGTGTCCCCCAGCTATTGAAGGACACTTCATTTGTAGGGACCCAAATGCCCCAAGGGATCACACCCCGATCACATAAGCCCTTCTCGGCCACACCCCATCATGGCGCTGGTTGCCCTTCTCTTCCGTATTCTCCTTCCCGCCGGCACGAATTACACACCAATCAGCTCCCCCCCAAACCCCATGCGGTATGCTAAGTAGGGATTGTATTTTAAGCCAATCAGCTTTCCCCTTAAAGCCCTATATATGTGTGTGTGTGCTGCCTAATAAACGGGCTCTCCCGGTGGATCGTCAACTGGTGTCAACTTGTTCTTTCATTTGGTGCGGAAACCCGGGATGGAGCTTCTCTCGAGCGGCGACACTTTTCGGATCGCAGCAGCAACATCTTCCAAGTCGCCCCTCAGGGCTCCCTTGAGCTGTAACACTTTTCAAATCGCAGCGGCAGCACTTTCCAAGTCGCCCCTCGGGAACTCCGTCCCGCCAGGACCGGCCTCCCTTCCACCGCTCACCATTGACGGTCCACCCTCGTCCACTGTTTTCGGCGCTCGCTTCTTCCACTCACCACCGGCTCATCATTAGGTAAGCCCCCTTTTCTAAAGGGCACCGGCCCTTTTCAGGCTACCACAGGGAGTCTAGATCGTCCGGTAGCCCCTAACACCCATACCTACCCCACCACGGTCTTCACGACCACCATAAATTCCCAAACTATAACAGGTTCCAAAGCCCTGGTAAACTTTTACTTTCATTTTTGGAGGTTAAAAGCCCCATTCTGTTCTCTCCTTCTCTCTTTCACCCTCTTGTCCACGACTCTCTTCTAATCTCTGTCCGATTTCCGCCTCTCTCCACTTCCCGGGTCCAGGACCCGACCAGAAATTCCTAGCGCTAGGTTTCCTTCAGGCACCAGGCTTTTGCCCTAGAGAAGTGAAGGTCTGGGTGACGACCCACACCTCCCTTCTCTCCTCCTGGTTCGTACCTGAACCTGCCGGGACTGACGTGACCTACTGGGGACGCCCTCTAGGATCCCGCTTTTCCCAACCGGCTGAAGGATCTGTCTTATCACTAATCTCTGTCCAATTTCTGTCTAAAATTCCCATTAAGAGACCAGAATGGGCGCTTCCTCCTCCTCCCTAGAGGACTCTCCACTTCAATGCCTTCTGAAAAACCTCACCAATCTTTCCCTCAGGCCAGATATTAAGCCCAAACTCCTCACCAAATTCTGCACACAGGATTGGCTAGATCCTAACATTCTACGAGACCTCTTTAACTACTGCCAGCGCCTAAAAAAATGGAAGGAGATCCCCTACATCAAGGCTTTTTGCCTCTTGGCTCAGAACCCCGCCCTCTGCTCCTCCTGTGCTCCCTCTCAAGTCCTTTTAGCCTGTAAACTCTCTTCACAGTCACCCCTCGATCCTTCCACCTTCGACCCTGCTGATGAACCCCCACCCTACCGACCTCCTCCTCCCCCAGTGCCTCCAGCGTCCGCTCCTCTTCCCCCGTCATCCGCATCACCTTCTGCACCTCCAGCACCATCCACTCCCCCGTCTTTACCCTCACCTACCCCTGACCCACTAAGCCCCCCTTTCACCCGTTCCTGAGGTCCTCCCCCCGCCCCTTCAACAATCGCCCCACTACGTGAGGTAGCTGGGGCTGAAGGAGTAGTTAGGGTCCATGTTCCCTTTTCCTTAGCTGACCTTACAGAATTAGAAAAAAGACTAGGCTCTTTCTCTACCAACCCTACCACCTACATTAAAGAATTCCAATGGATCCTGCAGGCCTACAGCCTCACACATCATGACATCTTCATGCTCCTAGCCAATACCCTACTCCCTGAGGAATGCTGCAGGGTCTTGGATACAGCCCAAACCCATGCCACTGACACCCATCGTACCAATCCAGATCACCCGCCAGGCCCCCAAGCAGTCCCAGAACAGGAACCTAATTGGGATTATAACAAAGCCCAGGGAATCCAGGCTTGAGACCGTTTTGCCTCTTGCTTAATAATTGGCCTCAAAAAATCGGCTCGCAAGGTCGTCAATTTCCAAAAAATTCAAGAAATTGTCCAAAAAAAGGAGGAAACTCCCTCCGAGTTCCTCAATAGATTAACTCAGGCCTTTCAACAATACACTAACTTAGACCCCAACTCAGAACATGGCCGGCATGTCCTTATGACTTATTCTCTGGCCCAATCCTACCCCGACATTAAAACTAAACTTAAAAAATTAGAGCAGGGTCCTGCAACCCCTCAGACCGAAATCCTGTCAGTGGCCTTCAAAGTCTTTCATAATCGAGAGGAGGAAAAGGAACGTCGAAAACAAAAGGCCGACCACTCCAACTTCCAGATGTTGGCCCAGCTTATCAAACCCCCTGGGCGCCCTCCCACAGCCTCCACCTCTAAGCCTCCACCTGGAGCCTGCTTTAAATGTGGGAGGGAAGGACATTGGGCCAAGGCTTGCCCCATCCCCAGGCCACCCACCACTCCTTGTCCAAAATGCAAAAAGAAGGGACATTGGGGATCTGATTGCCCCCTCGCCCGAAGGGGTGAGGGACCAACTGCCCCACAGTTCCCCGAACCGTGGACACCACCTATGGTGGGCCTCGCTTAGGAGGACTGACGGAGCCTTGGGCCCTTCCCGACCATCTCTATAACAAAGCAGGAGCCCAGGGTATCCATGGTTGTGGACGGCCACCCAATATCTTTCCTCCTGGACACTGGAGCCACCTTTTTGGTCTTAAGGGAATATAAAGGCCCCACCACTTCCAGCAGCTCTCCTATAGTCGGGGTAGGAGGTAAACAAATATTTCCCCAAAAAACCCCTCTTTTAACCTGCTGCCTTCAAGGCACTCAATCCGTTTTCTCCCATTCCTTTCCAGTCATGCCACAATGCCCCGTCCCCTTGTTGGGACGGGACATTCTATCACGGCTTCAAGTCTCCGTTACCTTGCCCCTGTCCTCTTCCTCTTCCCCCATTTCCTTCCTCCTAGCGCTAGTTCAGGCCCAAGATCCTACTAATTCCACCCCTCCAAAAAGGTCCTTACCCATCCTGACGCACCCTGTTAACCCCACAGTTTGGGACACTGCCAGCCCTGCTCTGACCCAGTGTTCCCCCATACACATAAAACTAAAAGACCCCTCCAAATATATTTGCCAGGCTCAGTATCCATTAACCACAGCAGCCCTCCTCGGGTTAAGCCCCATCATTCAGGACCTATTAAAAAAGGGGTATCTCCGTCCCACTCGCTCCCCTTTCAATACTCCCATACTCACTGTAAAAAAACCTAATGGCGCCTTTCGTCTCGTCCAAGATCTCCGTCTTGTTAATGCTGCTGTCATTCCCATTCATCCCCTTGTATCAAATCCATACACTCTTCTTTCCAAGGTCCCAGCGACCTCTACTCATTTCTCGGTTTTGGACTTAAAGGATGCCTTCTTTTCCATACCCCTGGAAACCGGCACTCAGGACATTTTTGCCTTCACATAGACCGACCCCCATTCCCGCCACTCCGAACAACTCACTTGGACGGTCCTGCCACAGGGATTTCGGGATAGCCCTCATATTTTCGGGCAGACCCTAGCACAGGACCTCAAATCTTTTCACTTAAACCATCCAGAGTCCACCTTATTACAATATGTGGACGATCTCCTTCTATGCAGTCCTTCAAGGGAACAATCCCAAGCTGACACTGCCCATTTGCTTAACTTCCTAGCGGGTAAGGGATATCAAGTGTCCCCTGCCAAGGCCCAAATCTCCTTGTCGTCTGTAACCTACCTTGGTTTTCTCCTCTCCCCGGGAAGGAAGGAAATCACCCTGGATAGGAAACAGCTTCTTACTGACCTGCCCATCCCGAAAACCAAAACAGAAATCCTATCTTTCCTGGGTCTAGCCGGATATTTCAGAGCATGGATCCCCAATTTCTCTTTGCTAGCCCGACCTCTCTATAATGAGTAAGGGTCCTCCTGAAGAACCTTTACTCTCCTCACCTCAGCGCCCTTTTCTCGGGGCAGCTTCGGCAGGCCCTTCTAACGGCCCCTGCACTTCATCTCCCTGATCTAACTAAACCCTTTTTCCTCTATGTTCATGAAAATGTGGGACAAGCTCTAGGCATCCTAGGACAGAATTATGGCCCCTCCTTTGCCCCTGTAGCATACCTATCAAAACAGTTAGACCCCACTGTACAAGGCTGGGCACCCTGTCTAAGAGCCCTAGCAGCGGGGCAGTTACTGCATAAGGAGGCATCCAAATTAACATTTGGGGCACCTCTTACCATTCTCTCACCACATCACCTTAAAGACCTCCTTACCTATAAGGCTCTCCACTCCCTCCCACCTTCCAGAATTCTAACCCTCCTATCCTCGTTTCTGGAAAATCCTGCCCTATCCTTCAATACCTGCCCACCCCTAAACCCGGCTACTCTACTGCCTATACCAGATTCCCCCAACATGCCTTTGCACAGCTGCGTAGAAAGCCTTCAGAATTTCATACCTTACCGCTCTTCCATCACTGAGGGGCCCCTGTCTCATGCTGATCTCGCATGGTTCATGGATGGATCCTCATTCAAGGAAGGAAACACTCATTATGTAAGCAGGGTATGCCATAGTCTCCCTTGATTCAGTTATAGAGGGCCAGCCTTTACCCAAGGGTACTACCAACCAGCAGGCTGAACTTATCGCTGCCACGCGAGCCTGCGTTTTAGCTGAAGGGAAAACTCTTAACTTATACACGGACTCCAAATATGTCTTTCATATACTTCTCTCTCATGCCGCCATATGGAAAGAACGCGGTCTGCTTAACACCAAGGGTAACACAATCACCAACTCAGCTTTAATCTCCACATTAATCGAGGCATCCCATTTACCTTGTAAATTAGGAGTCATTCATTGCAGATCCCACCAGAGGGACGATTCCCCAATCACTCGCGGGAATTGTAAGGCTGACCTCGCCACACACACTGCGGCACGGCACCCACAGACACAAAACCAACTTCCCATTCTTCCTTACAGCCCCCAGGGTTCACAGACACCCTCTCAGCCCCAACCGCCTAATGATGATAAGTCCTCTCTCTTTCGCTTGCTCCATGACCTGTTTCACTCTAGCCCCCAAGCTTTATCCCAGTTTTTACAGGCCTTCTTCTCAATCACACCATCTGACAAAGCCATCTGGCAAAAAATTTTCTCCTCATGCACAATCTGCCAGCGTACCAATCCTAACACCCCTCTCAAACCTGGGCCATACCCCTCCCACCAGGCCAGAGGTATCACACCCACAGCCAACTGGCAAGTCGATTTTACACACATGCCTTCTGTCCGGTGCCTCAAATACCTCTTGGTGTTTGTTGATACCTTTTCAGGATGGGTGGAGGCATTCCCAACATCCAATAAAAAGGCCTCCACCGTAGCCCAGACTCTCCTTTCCCAAATCATCCCACGATTTGGGATGCCTACTTCCATTCAATCTGACAATGGACCTGAATTTATCACCCAGATAGTACAAAAACTCTCCCAGTCACTCTCTCTCCCCTGGCACCTACATTGCCCTTACCGACCTCAGGCATCTGGAAAGGTAGAAAGAACCAACAGAACCTTAAAAGACATACTAACTAAATTATCTCTGGAATTACACCTTGATTGGGTCTGTCTTCTACCTCTCGCTCTACTCAAGACCCGAGCTCTCCCAAAAAGCCCTCCAATCTTTCCCCTTTTGAAGTCATGTCTACTGCCGAATCTCTTTCCTCTCTACAGAGACAAATCACCTCTTTAGCTCAGGTCACCCTCCAAAACCGCAGAGCACTAGACCTCCTCACTGCAGAAAAAGGAGGTACTTGCATCTTCCTTAGGGAAGAATGCTGTTATTATATCAATGAATCTGGTCTAGTAGAAACAAACATCATCAAACTCACCGACTTGGCTTCCAGCCTACGAACCACATCCAGTTCTAACCCCTTTTCCTCCTTTATCTTAAGCCCTGTCCTAACTTGGATTTGGCCCATTTTGGGACCTCTAATCATTATCCTCATAACCTGCCTTTTCTTGCCCTGTGTCATTAGGTTTCTTCAAGCCCAAGTGGGAAAAATCTCTAATCAGGCCTTTAACCAGCTTTTGCTTAGAAACTACCAGCTTCTAGGTACCGATGAACCCCCTGCCTCATCTCGTAAGCGCCTCAGCCGATGCTGAAGAGACACCACCTTACAGAGGGAATGCATTCCTACACGCCCTCGCCACCGACGCCTGGCTGCTCCCTCCAGTCTCCAACTACGAACAATGGAACCGGTGCATATTCGACTTGTGGCTTCAAGGAACGTTTATGGACTTTTCCCCTTTTGAAATTACTTGTTTCTCCACCCTCCTCTGGGGTTTCATAATGGGTATTTATGTACCTTCCTCCCTTTGCCCCCCCCACAATGCCCCAGTTCAGCAGGAAGTAGCTCGATGACTTCAACGTCCCCTTTCCTAAAACAAGAGAAAGGGAGGAATGTAGGGACACAAATGCCCCAAGGGATCACACCCCGATCACATAAGCCCTTCTCGGCCACACCCCATCATGGTGCTGGTTGCCCTTCTCTTCGTATTCTCCTTCCCGCCGGCACGAATTACACACCAATCAGCTCCCCCCCAAACCCCATGAGGTATGCTAAGTAGGGATTGTATTTTAAGCCAATCAGCTTTCCCCTTAAAGCCCTATATATGTGTGTGTGTGCTGCCTAATAAACGGGCTCTCCCGGTGGATTGTCAACTGGTGTGGACTCTTCCTTTCATCATTAGCTGCTTGGTGGCTTTTTTTTCTCTTGAAAAGAAAGTGGACAACAGAGAGGACGCTCTTTGTTGGCACGCTTCTTCTACCAGGACTGACTGCCCTTTCTCACCCTCTAAATGGGATCCTCACAATCTAAACCTCCATGTTGTACACCTTTGGGCTATTTCCTAGGCAGTTTACGATCTCTCAGCTTCCAGGGAGACTTTGTTGTCACCCTCCTCCTACTAGGATTACTTCCTCATCCTCTACATGGGATCCTTATGATCCAAACTGTCACACTGTATGCCCTTAAGCTGTCTCCTGGCCAATTTACAACCTCTTGGCCTCCAGGGAGACATTAAGTGCAAACGTCTCATTCTCTACCGCAATCAGGTTTGGCCTAAATACAAACTAGACAGTGGATCCCAGTGGCCAGAAGATGGCATTCTCGATTTAGATATTCTTACAGATTTAGGCCACTTTTGTCACCAAATTGGCAAAGTTGGAGAAATTCCCTATGTGCAAGCTTTCCTTCATCTCCAATCACATCCTTCTCTCTGCCAAAACTGTCCTATGTCTCAAATTCTCCTAGCTTGTGCCCAACCTCCCCCTCTGGACTCAGATCAATCTTTTGACCCATCAGATCATTCTGCATCCTGACCACCTCCTTACGCTCCAGATCCTTCACCAGCACCTCCACCTTTTCCCTCTCTTCCCCACACCTGGCCTCCAGATGCTAGTCCTCAGCCCAACTCCTCCCCTTCTTCCCTTCCTCAGGTAACAACCCCACCTCAGCTCTGGTTCCTTTATATCCCCTCTGTGAAGTGGCTGGGGTGGAGGGAATTATCCAGATACACATTTCCTTTTCTCTTTCCAGTCTCTCCCAGATCAAAAAACGTTTAGGATCTTTTCAAATTGACCCAGATACCAAAGAATTCAAACATCTCACCCAATCTTATGATCTCACCTGGCATGATATTTTTATGATTCTCACTACCACTCTCTCTCCCGAAGATAGGGAATAAGTCTGGATGGCGGCCCAGCAACAGGCAGATGAGGCACATGCCCAGAATAACAGGAGGTCTGTGGGGGCCGCAGCCATCGCTCGCACGGACCCAAAATGGGACTACCAGGCCGGCCACGGGGATTGGGAACTCCAGGATAACCTGATCACACACCTACTTCATGGCCTCCAAAAGGCTACTCACAAGCCCGTCAATTATGACAAGCTTAGAGTGATCACACGGAGATCCACTGAAAATCCCAGCAAATTCCTAACCCACCTGTCTGAGGCTTTACATAAATACACACATATAGATCCAAACACCCCATCAGGCATGGCTCTATTACACTCTCATTTCATTACTCAATCAGCTCCTGACATTTGAAAAAAATTTAAAAACTTGAGGATGATCCAAATACTACCCAATGAGACCTCCTCAATGCTGTTTTCAAGGTTTTTAACAATAGAGAGAAGGAGTAGAAAAAAGATCGTTACAAAGAGATCAGGCCAAATACCAGCTCCTGGCTAATGCCATCTGAGGCTCATGTACTCCAAAGCCTGCTGCTTCAAGAGGCAAGTCACCTGGAAACTGCTTCAAATGCAGTCGCCTGGGCCACTGGGCATGAGCATGTCCCAATCCAAGGCTTCCTCTGGGAACTTGTCCTCACTGCAGACAGCCAGGTCACTGGGGAGTTGACTTGCCATTCACCAGAGAGGGAGTGGCCTGGTTTCTAACCCACAACATTCAGCTCCACAGCCATGTCTACCAGACCTTCTAGGCTTTGCTCAGGAGGAGGACCGATGATGCCCAGGGCCCAAGGTCCTCATGGAGATCACCACATGTGAGCCCAGGGTAACTTGCCTCATAGCAGGTAAGCTGATCTCTTTTGTCATCAATACAGGGGCCACTTACTCTACCCTTCCTGAATACGTGGGACCAACAACCCCATCCTCTATCACAATAGTAGGGGTCACGGGATCAGAATACTGCCCACGGGTCACTCAACCCCTTTCCTGCACCCTACATCACACCCAATTCACACACAAATTTTTAATAATGCCTCAATGCCCAACCCTCTTATTGGGGTGGGACATCCTTTCCAAATTCAAAGCTACCCTTACCTTGAACACTTTAACTCCAGCTACAATACTCCTGTTGCAGGCTGCCCCAGACCTGAGCTCTGAAACCTCTACCCTCCCTTTTCCCCCTGACAAAGTTAATCCTATAGTATGGGATACCTCCTCACCCTCCATCACTACTCATCACCCTCCCATCTTCATGAGGCTGCAAGATTCTTCTTCTTTCCCTAATGTCCCACCATACCCCATCATTATTAAACACTTAATAGGGTTAAGGCCCCTTATAAACAAACTCCTTTCTTCTCATCTTCTACGACCCACCCATTCACCTTGTTATACACCCATACTTCCAGTTATAAAGCCTAATGGCTCATACCATTTAGTTCAAGACCTCAGGGCCATTAATGTGGCCATTTTACCCATAACCCCAATCATTTTAACCCCTATACTCTTCTATCCACAACAACAACCCGTTTCTTCTCTGTACTTGACCTCAAAGATGCCTTTTTTTCTATCCCCTTACACCCTTCCTGTCAAGACCTGTTTGCCTTCACCTGGACTGACCCTGATACTTGTCATTCCCAACAACTCACCTGGACAGTACTACCTCAGGGGTTTCGGGATAGCCCCCACTTCTTTGGCCAGGCCTTAGCTCAAGACTTATCTGAACTTCCTCCAACCTCTAGCATGTTAATACAGTCAGTATGTGGATGACCTCCTTCTTTGTAGCCCCTCCTGTGAGGATTCACAGGCCCACACTGTTGCTCTCCTTAATTTCTTGGCCTCCAGGAGAAATCGAGTGTCCCCCAGTAAGACCCAAATATCTTCCCCTTTAGCCACCTATTTGGGAGTCCACCTCACCCCCAACACAAGAGAAATAATGGTGGATCGCAAGAGTTTAATTTCTGGACTCCCTACTCCTACTACAAAGAGTGAAATTCTGTCTTTCCTGGGGCTTGCAGGATATCTCTGTGTGTGGATTCCTAACTTTGGTGTGCTAACAAAACCGCTTTATGAGGCAGCCAAATGGGATCCTGCCATTCCTTTAGACCCCACAAAGCCCATTCATTCTCCTTTCCAGTGATTAAAAGCTGCTCTCCTTGCAGCCCCAGCTCTATCCCTCCCAAACCTATCTCATTCTTTTATCCTATATGTCACTGAAACCCAAGGACTGGTGGTTGGGGTCTTGGGACAAGAAGTGGGAGATATCTTCTCCCCTGTTGCATACCTTTCCAAACAATTGAACACCACAGCCTGGGGATGGGGCCCCTGTTTATGGGCCTTGGTGGCAGCCACCCTTTTAACACAGAAAAGCTCTAAACTAACTTTTGGACAACAAATGGTCATTTGTTCCCCTCATCATCTCCAAGACCTTATCAGTCACAAGGCCATGTCATTTCTTTCCCCCTCCCCCTTACAATTAATTTACCTTACTTTCATTGAAAACTCTTCAGTTTTCTTTCAAACCTTGCCCTCCTTTAAATCCAGCTACCCTACTTCCGAAACACTCACGACCTTTAGAACACAATTGCATGGAGGCTTTAGACCTTTTTCTCAATCCCTTTCCACACATTTCCCCCCATCCCATTATGCGGCCCCAACATACATGGTTCATAGATGGGAGTGCCACCTCCACGCCCACCCCCCAGGTGGGTTATGCCATAGTAAATCTAACAAACTATTGAGGCTGCCCCCCTCCCCCTAACACCACTTCCCAACAGGCAGAACTCATTGCCCTCACCTGCACTCTCACTCTAACAAGTAACAAATGAGTCAATAAATACACTGACCCTAAGTATGCTTACCACATCCTACACTCCTGTGCGGCCATATGGAAGGAGAGAGGATTCATGACCACTCAGGGGGGGGCCCATAAAAAACGGGCATCTTATCAAGACACTTTTGAGGCTGCACAACTCCCAAAGGAGGTTGGGGTTATACACTGCAGAGGACACCAAACCTCCAACGATCCCATAGCCCAGGGAAACAAATTGGTGGATCTAACAGCAAAACAGGCTGGTCAATCACCAGGCCCCACTTTTCCTCTCCTGCTCAGGTCCTTCTCATGGCCCCTACACTCTTACCCCAATACACACCCCAAGAAATACAACACCTCCAACAGTTGGGAGCACAGAGGAAGGACAACTGGTATACTCTCTCTGGTAGCTATGTCCTCCCTACCACACAAGCTGAACAAATCTTCTTAGGTTTCCACAATTCAGTTCATATAGGCTATTAACCTTTACTATGCCTTCTTCAGCCCTTATATTACTCTCCTCACATGGCCAAGTTACTAAAACAAATCACTCAAAACTGTCCTTTGATTACCCGTTGCTCCAATCAAGGTGGCCTCCAAGTCTGGTCCTTTCCCACCCATCAGGCCAGAGGATACACTCCTGGCCAGGATTGGCAAATTGACTTTACTCACATGCCTCCCCACAAGAAAACATGTTATTTTCTTACTTTAGTAGATTCTTTCTCTGGTTGGATTGAGGCTTTCCCCTCCACCTCAGAGGATGTGTTGTGAGGCACCCTCCCACAAGAAATGCATTTTTACACCACTCGTGCAGAAAAGGGCAGTTTATTCACTCAGTTGGCCAGTGTCCATCTCCCAAGGAGCAACCAAGGAAGAATGGCCTCGGTCTTTGGTCTTGTGGGATTTTTAAAGACAAAAACTACATCCCATTGGCACATGTGTTGGTCCAGTTGCACAGAGCAAGCTAGGTCACAGAGGCCGAGGAGACATTCGAGCAATCAAGCGTAGAAGTTTTCATTGTGTATGGTTCCTGTTCCCATGTAATAATTCACTGTGTATGGCTTGTGTTTTTGTGTAATTGTTTTCTGTTTCTATGAAAAAGTCAACAGTTTCTCATGCGGGGGGGGGGGTAGTCTGCAGGTGTAGGGAGCTCTCTTTTAGATGCAGCATTGGTAACATGCACTCTCACATCAGAAATCATCCCTCGTTTTGGCCTGCCCACCAGCCTCCAGTCTGATAATGGCCCGGCATTTGTTTCCCAGATTACACGACTCAACGCACAGGCCTTGCATATCAAATGGAACCGACACATACCATATCGACCCCAGTCATCGGGTAAAATAGAGAAAGCTAATCACCTCATTAAAACACACCTTACCAAGCTGTCCACGGAGCTTCACCTCCCCTGGACACAACTTCTCCCGCTAGCACTCACTCGCCTATGGGCTGCCCCCTGCAAACCCACAGGCCTCAGCCCCTTTGAGCTTATGTATGGTAGACCCTTCGCTCTCACACCTCTCCCTTCCAGCTCATCATCTTTAGGCCAGTATCTCCCTACTCTTTCGCTCATTAGGGATTTTCTTAGGGAACAGGCCAACCTTCTATTACCTCATCCTTTCCCCACCACCCCCTCAGATTTAAAACTGAGCCTGGGATAGCAAGTGTATATTAAAACCTGAATCCCAAAGCCCCTCTCGCCATGCTGGGAAGGGCTTTATACAGTACTTCTCACCACCCCCACGAGTGAAAGTACTAGGAAAGGCCCCTTGATATCACTTATCCTTGGTAAAACTAGCACCTGAGACTTTACCCAAAGAATTTAACACCAGGCTGGAGGGGTCCCTCTGCTCAACCCCCAACCTGACATCTCCTTACACTTTGTCCATTTTAGGACCCACAAAACTGAAAATCTCCAGGACCTCCGCTCTTCCTCCAATCCCAGAAGAAGGATGATCTTCCCCCTGGCGATTATCTTCCCAATCTTGCAGGCCCGTTTCACGTCCTTCACACAGGAGCTGCTCCAAGATTGGTCCCGACCCACCACTTCCAGTACTAAAGACATCCTTGAGTGGGTAACCGAATTAGCCTGGCAAGGGGTCCTCTGCGACTACACTCCAGACGAGGTTCTTCTCTACTCTTTCTTTTTATTATGCACCGTTTTTCTCTCCTAACCCAATTAGCCTTCTTCTTTCTCCTACTCGCTTCTATACCGTCTACACATGCTACCTCCTGCACACAATGTGAAGCCATGTAATGGTTGCAGGATCTGGGTGGATTATGGGGCCACAGGCATTAGCTAGACTTAGAGGGGAATTCTCCCAAAAGATATTCTCACCCCTGCCACACGCTCCTGCTGTGTGTTACGACCAGTCAGATGCCATTAGCTGTACACACGACAAACAAACATACTGGCAGAACTAGTTCTACAAAATAGATGGGGCCTAGACCTGCTAACAGCAGAGAAGGGAGAGCTTTGTCTATTCCCAGGGGAGGAATGCTGCTTTTACACAAACAAATCCGGCAACCAGATGGCCAAAAAGAGACAGGCTGCTGCAGACTCCTGGGACAATTAGAGTGGGCTGTGGAAATGGACCCCCTGGCTGGTAACTTTACCAGGACCCTTAACCACGATAGGCTTCTTCTTCTCAGTCCCTGCCTCTTTTGGTGTTTCTCTAATTTCTTACAGGAACACATGCCAAAAGGTCACTGAACTCTTCATGGGAGGAGGAGGATACTGGCCTCTCCAGGTCAGAAACTGGGAAGAATACGGCCTCCCCCCAGGAAACTCAACAGGATGCATTTGTTTGGTCTGATTTTTCTACCTGATCTTTCCTCTCTGGCCACCTCCAGCAGGGAATAGCTTCAGAAGAATGCCTCTGCCCTTTTTCCCTATACTTAAAAGGCAGGAATAATAGATCTGCAACATAACCAGCAGCATTTTAGACAAGCCCAAGTACAAAATGGCACCGTCCACCTCCTCCCCTCCCATTCCCCATTCTCTTTTATAAGAAGCCTCATGGTTTTGGAGAAAACGAAACTTTTGGCGTTCCTGCACGCGCAGAACTCTCCATTCCCATGACCTAACTCAATCCCCACCCTGGAATTACATCACCCAGCTCTTGGCGCCAACATACCAATATAAGCTCCCACCGCCCTAGGTTAGCTGCTGTCCTCCATTTTGAGCACAGCCTGACAGATTTCCTTTTTAAATAAAGCTTGAATGGTACCTGGCATCTCGGCTCATTTTCTTTCAGTTGCCAGGTTTTACTATAGGGTCTTACTGTAACTTCTCACATCCAATATGAAATGAAAAATGGGCAAAGGATTTGAACAGGCATTTCACCAAAGAAGACAAACAAATTGAGACAGGATAGGGCTAGGCCTGTGAACCAAACTGACTCCATTTTCCCTGCAGAGGACATTTTATTACTTTTCCACTCCTCAGTCATGAGACCCTCCCAGTGTGCATGATTACTTCATGGCCCTGATAAAAGTAGCTGCCTTGATAAAATAAACTGAGAGAAGAGGGGAACAGAAATTCACTGAGTTGCAAAACCCCTTCCCCAAGGCTTGTTAAAATATAACTGTTAGCTTTGTTTAAAGCTTATCATTATTTACCCATTCTTTCTTTTCCCTGTAATTGTAAAAATTAAGTTACAGATTAACCTTAAGACCCATTTAGGAATTCTTGCATGCATACAAAGTATCAAGGTGACCATTACAATGATCCTCCTGGGATGGCAATAATGAGCACCACCACCATCTTGGACCTACTGAGCAGGTACAAGGACTAAAACCCTAACTGAGCATATGCCTATGATGCAACCAGGAAGAACAGAATGGACCACCTCCAGAGGTGCAGAATGATGACACTCGTCTGCACCCCTAAGCACTTTCCCTTTAAAGGACCCTGAACAGCTCCCCTTTGGGGGCTAGCTTCTCTGTAGCTACCTCTCTTATGCATAAGTTTATCTCCTCTCTTAATAAAGTGTTGCTTTCTTTACTGCTGGATGCATTGTTTGTTTCTATGACTTTGGGACCCAAGACCCTAATTCAGTAACAAAATGACTAATAAGCATGTGAAAATATGGATGCTCAGCATCATTAGTTATTAGGGAAATGCATATCAAAACCACAATGAGATACCACTTCACACCAACTAAGATGGCTAAAATAAAAAAGGCAGATAATACTCGTAACAAGTGTTGGTGAGCACGTGGAGAAATTGGAACTCTCATACACTGTTTGTGTGATTGTAAAATGGTGCAGCTGCTTTGGAAAACAGTCTGGCATGTCCTCAAAATGTTAAAAATAGAGTTGCCAATTGGCCCAGCAATTCCACTCCTAGGACATATACCCAAGGGAATTGAAAACATATGACCATACAAAAACTTGCACATGAATACTCATAGCAGCATTATTCATAATAGCATGAAAAAGTAGAAACAACCTAAATATCTGATTGATCAATGGATAAACAAAATATGGTATAGCCATACAATGGAATGTAATTCAGACATAAAAGGAATGAAGTACTGATACATGCTACAGGGATGAACCTTGAAAATATTACGCTAAACAAAATAAGTTACAAAAGGCCACAACTGTTTGATTCCATCTATATGAAATATCCAAAATAGGCAAATTCATAGACATGTGATAGAGTTTGGATGTGTTATCCCCTCCAAAACTCATGCGGAAATCTGATCCCCATGTGGCAGTGTTGGAAACTATTGAGTCATGGGGGCGGATCCCTCATGAATGGATTAATGCTCTCCCTGGGGGAGGAAGGATTAATGAGCGAGTTCTTGCTCTATTAGTTCCAAGGAGAGCTTGTTGCTTAAAAAGACCCTGGTACCCCGCTCCTTGCTTCCTCTTCTCTTGCTTCCTCTCACCATGTGATCTGCTTGTATCCACCAGCTGCCTGCCACTTTCCACTATGAGTAGAAGCAGCCTGAGGCCCGATGCAGCTGTCCCAGAATCGTAAGCCAAATAAAACTCTTTCCTTTATAAATTACCCAGTCTCAGGTATTTCTGTTATAGCAACACGAAATGGACTAAAACAACATGGAAAGTGGATTAGTGGTTGCCAGGGGCTGGGTGGAGGAAGGAATGGGAAGTGACTACTAAGGGGTACAAAGTTTCTTTTGGGGGTAATGAAAATATTCTGAAACTAGATGGTGAGGATCATTGCACAACTCTGTGAGTATACTAAAACCCACTGAATTGTACATTTTAAAAGGGTGAATTGCATGGTATGTGAATGATATCTCAATAAAGCTGTTATTTAAAATATATGTATAACTCAGGGCTGGCCCGTGGCTCACTTGGGAGAGCGTGGTGCTGACAACACCAAGTCAAGGGTTAAGATCCCCTTACCAGTCATCTTAAAAAAATATCTCTATCTCTATCTCTATCTCTATCTCTATCTATCTATCTATCTATCTATCTATCTATCTATCTATCTATCTATCTATCTATCTATCTATATGTATAACTCTGACTGCAGGGCCGAAGACACAAAGCAGATGCAATATTTCAGCAAAGTGTCTGAGAGCCCCAGTTTGGAGCAGTTGATCTTAAGTTGGCATTGGGCTCTGCTAAAATTAGCCTGCCCTGCCTCCCTCCTCGCTGACTCCAGCGGGGGATTTGCATCCTAGTATTCCAATTTAAATTAGAGGATGGGGTTGAAGAATACAGGAAGCTCTCTGGCTGGCCAGAGCAGCTCTTTTCTTTCTGCTTTTCATTTTGGCAATACCAGATCTCATTCTCCAGCTGAGGAAGGACAACAGGTGGTAACCTAAGAGACACATATACAATAAGGTTATTAAAATGCAAATAGAAATACAAAAAGAAATAGAAAATCAAAATGATGAAAAGAAGAGAAGAAAAAATGCTGTCTACAAGGGCTAATGGAGTTACTATGATTGAACATTAAATTTGGCCTTGAATTTCTAAGATAATATGAAGAACTAGGTAATATTAAAATAGTCGTAGTAAACTATTTACTTAGAAAAGACAAAATCTTTCCTGGTACTAAATGCATGACAAGATTTATCGTGTGGGGTGTTACACAGCGTACAGATACACAGTGTAAGAATAAGAATTTTATGACAAATACAGAAGTGATTTTCCTCGGACCTTTTCTTTTCTTTTTTTTTTGTTCAAAGAGTTATTTTTATTTTTCTAATTCGAGTCTAAAACACACAGATCAATCAATTTTGTCAAAATTAACACTCCTGTTGCAACCATATAGGTCAAGAAATAGAGCATTACCAGCACCACAGTCAGCCCTTAACACCTCCTCCCACCGTTGTTGACCCCTTCCCTGTCCCCAAAGGTAACTGCTAATACGATTTCTAACAATGTAGATTAGTTTTGCCTTTTAAAAACCTTATGTAGATGGTGTAAGGTCACCACAGAAGGAGATGCTAGCCAGGTAAAGGAAGAAAAGATTTTATTAGCAAGCAGCAAGTGGACCTATCAGGCCGAGCCGAAAAACGGCGTCAGCACTGAGAAGCACTTGGGTGTCTTCTTTTATAGGGTTAAGATTATCATCTGGCCTAGCCAAGGAAGATGGTCACAATGTTCCATTCTGGGTACAACTTGCTCATGGGAACAGAGACTTGGGGAGACAGAAACCTTGGGCTAGCTGGGGAAGCAGTTACAATGTTGCACTCTGGCTACAGCCTGCTCAGCCTGCTCCTGGGGAGCAGAGACTTAGGGGAGCAGAGACCTTGAAGAAGGAAACTTAGAGAAACAAACTGAAGGGTGGGGGCTTTCTAAAAGTCAGGTTCTCAGTTCCAGGGACCTCGCAGATGGAGTCATACAATATGTGTTCTTCTGTGTTACAATATTATGTTTGTGAGATTCATTCATGTATGTGTAGCTGTATGTTTTGCTCATTTTTGTCATTGTAATAGAATATCTGTATTTATTCTTCTGTTGGTGGATGTTGGGTTTTTTCCATTATTTTATTTTATTTATTTTATTTTATTTTATTTTATTTTATTATTTTATTTATTTTATTTTATTTTATTTATTTATTTATTTATTTATTAATTTAATTTAATTTAATTTAATTTTATTTTATTTTATTTTACAGCTGGTTGTTACAGGGATTGAACCCTGGACCTTGGTGTTTCCAGCTTTTGGCCATTATAAATAATGCTGTTGCGAACACATATTATGGTGCCTGTGTGCACATATTTCATTGTTGTTATATACATAATAGTGGAATCCATGAGTTTAGGGAAGGTGGATCTTTAGCTCTGATAGATAAGGACAAACCTTTTACAAACTGATTGAATCAACTTACTCTTTCAACAGTAGTGCTCAATTGTTCCACATCCTTGCCAACATTTGACACTGTCATCCTTTTTCAGTTGAAACATGGTGGGTACATAGTAGCATCTAATTGTGAAAAAACGATTATTGTCTTGAATAATATTTAGTCTGTATGCCCAATATGGGAACAAAAGGATGACTTTATGATAAATCAGTTCAGGGCGCCATGTGCTGTTTATAGACTCTCTCTTAGGATCAATGACTAGACTGATTGGAGTGAGTAGACAAACCCAGGTGTGAAGGCTTTAATCAAAGAAGGGACTAAAGGCTACTCCTTACTTTGCCATACACCATATTGCAGAGAGAGAGGTCCTCTTCTTGAGACTTAAGAAAGTGAAGGTGAACTATTATTGTCCAGCATAGTGATAAAGAGCTGATAGAAATGTTTAAGGATATTGCAATACGTGGAGTTTCACATGTTGTGGGAAAGTGGTGGCTTTATACACCAGATAGTACAAGTTCCCATGGAGAAGTTTCCCTCCTTGAAAGCCCAACAGGAGAGGCAGAGCTCAGGGAGAAAGGCCTAAGATAGCAATAATA
The DNA here is from genome assembly GCF_027409185.1 of Cynocephalus volans. Lineage (NCBI taxonomy): Eukaryota > Metazoa > Chordata > Mammalia > Dermoptera > Cynocephalidae > Cynocephalus > Cynocephalus volans. Next base: position 63,175,665 of record NC_084471.1, on the reverse strand, counting down.
AGACAACAACAACCAAAATAATGCTAATATCTAATAATTATGTAGTGCTTTACATGTGTTAACTCATTTAACTCTTTCAACAAATCACCGAGGTGTCCTTTTCTCATTCTAAAGATAAGACACAGGTACAGAGTCTAATTCACTTACCCCAGGCTGTACAACAAGTAAATGGTAAAGCCTGATTTTGAATCCAGGCAGGTGGCTGGCTGGTTAGCTCAAATGGTTAGAGCACAGCCTTGTGACACTAAGGTCAAGGGTTTGGATCCCTGTACTGTCTAGCTGCCAAAAAAAAAAAAAAAAAAAAAAAGAAAAGAAAGAAAGAAAAGAAAAAATGAACCTAGGCAATCTGGCCTTAGAGTCTATCCTGATGACCCACAAAATAGGGTTGGGGCAAGGGAGCTCATGCAAAGGGATTTTTGAAAGGAAGAAAAGGAAAAGTAGGCAGGGAATCAGCCAAGTGGTCTCATTGGTATCTACATTTATTTGTGCTCTGTACTTTCCATATTCCAAGTCTTTACTCTCACCATTCCCTTTGCCTGAAATGCCCTTGTTCCTCATCTTTCCATGGCAAATATCACCTGTTCTCAAGGCTCAGCAAATCGCACATTTAAAGCTCTTTGGTTTGGATGGAACATAGGCTGTATGAGAGGGAGGAGAGAGAGGTAATGTCAAGTCCCAACCATGGAGGGCCTTGTGCAACTAACTAAGGGATTTAGACTTAGGTTTTATTTAGTAGGTTGGATGCTTTTCAGGCAGTGACATCAGCAGAGCTGTGCTTTAGGAAAATTAACAGGTGGCACTGTGTGGATGAGAGAGGAAGTGAGAATGACACTGTGGGGATAGTGAGAAAGCTTCTGTGATAGGCTGCGCAAGAGGTACTGAGTGTTGAAGGCTTGAACATGGGAAGTCACCATAGGAATAAATAGGAGGGGACAGGTGCTCCAGCTACTATGGAGCTAAACTCCTGAGGGAATGTATGGGTCAATGAGGAAATGCAAGAAAGTGGAAGTGTGAAAGCCTTAAGACTGGAAAGTAATACAAATAAATAATAGGGAATATTGGAAGAGAAGCGGTTTCAAGAGAGAGGATGATAAGTTCTATCCTGGACATATTTAGTAACTGGCTGAACATCTGGCTGGAGCACACTGAAGGAAATTAGAAATACAGGACAGAGCCTCAGAAAATGGTCAGGTGGGCATATAGTTTTGGGCAGCTATGTGGAGGTGACAGCTGAAGCCTTAAGAGGGGATGAGATTGCCAAGCAGGGTGAGGAGCAGTCAGGGAAGAAGTATGGGACAGAATGTTGGGGAAATTGTATTTAGGGTGTACAAGGAAGGGGCTGGCCAGACAGAAGTGGGAGATCAGGAGAACAGAGCATCTGTGAAGTCAAGAGAGGAAAACATTCCCCAAAATGGGTAGTCAGAAGGATCAAACCATGGCTTGCTGCTGTGAGAGGCAGGAGCTGAGGGGGAAAAATAAGCCAGGGCCAGACTATGAAAGGTCTTCCAGGGGAAAGGTAGAGCTGTATACCCGTTAGACACAAGTCCTCAGGTAGGCACCCTGGATTTGATCCTGTCTCTGCTTCTCTCTACCTGCTTGACCTTGGAAAAGGTACTTAAATTTTTGCCTTAATCTGTGCCTCAGTTCCTCATGTGAAAAATGAGCATAATAATTGTACATACTCTATAATAACTCTGAGATAGTCTCCAGAGAATAATGGGAATAGAAGATGAAGTGCAAGAGGTTGGGGAGCTCGTGGGTGGCCAGAAAACAGAGGCTCTTTGTGTATGCTCTTTGAATATTTTGGCCATATGGGGTAGGATGGTCATTTAAGGGGTGGCAGGGTAGGATAGTCTTAGGGAGGAGGATAGACAAAAGGAGGAGGATAGAGGGCAATATAAAGACATTTAGAGCAGAGATACCCTCAGTGGACCCTGGAAACCCCTGAAGCGACAGGCAAAATGTGGTGGGTATGAATTAGAGTGAGCAGGCCATTGGTTTGGAAGTGGGGAGGACGGAGGTTGAACTGACCTGGATTTCGGCCAGGAAGCAAAAGGCACACTCATCTGTGGAAGGAGAGCCAGATGAACGTGAAGTTGGGAAATTGAAAAGGTTGGTAAAGATGTGAAACAGGTATTGTTGGGAAAACATAAGGGAGGAGTCAAAAACAGGCACACAGAGGGTTTGCCTTGCATCGTGAGGGTCTAGCTGAGACAGGGTAGCATCGATTTGTTGTAGAAATAACTAGGTTGTTTTCTGGCCTTTTTCTAGCACCAACTAGCCGTTGGCACCTAGAGAATGTGGGTGGTGAAGGTTTTGGGGTGCTAGTGGAGAACCCCTAAAGTGGGCAACCATGAGACCCACACTGAATAGGAGGTAAGTGAAGCCATGAGAGAATTGTAATAATAGAGGCTGAGGAAAAGGAAGGCACACGGGAGGAAGGAGGCAGGTAGAAGGGAGGGAGGGATGGAGGGGAAAGACCCCAAAGACAGGATGGGCCGTGGTCAGTTAGAGCAGTTTTAGCTTTTCAAGATCTTTATGGGGGAACAGCTACAAGCAATGATGAAGACCAGGATGGCCGTCAGGCCTGAAGCAAAGAGCCAAAGGTCTTCACTTACGCGTTGTGATTATGAAGGTGTTTTCTAGGTTTAACTTCAAAACTTGTTAAAGAAAAGTTACCAGACAGCACTGTGTGGATTAGAAGGGAAGAAAGTGACAATGTGGTGGGTGCAAGAGGGCTAAATTCTCTTTTTTTGCCAGCAGCTGGCTGGTATGGGAATCTGAACCCTTGACCTGGGTGTTATGACACCATGTTTTAACCAACTGAGCTAACTGACAAGCCCTAAATTTTCATTTATACCATAACAGGAAGTCATTTGACAATGTCTAAAATTGATAAATATTACTTCCAGTCTGGGATGTTAACTCCCCCAAGCAGAGTCAAGAGTTATAGGTAGTTATAGTTTCTGTGCTGTTTGTAACTGTTTATTTCTGTTGTATTGTTATTGTTTTCCCATTTGTTAGACCCTGAGCTCCTTGAGCATATGGGCCTCTCTTACCCATTATTGTATTTCCAGCTTCTGGCACATTGCCTGGTACATGTTAAGGGCACAACAAATGTAGAATGGATCCCATCTACTCATAGTTTTATCTATTACCTTTATGCCCTTGGTTTCTAAATTATCTATTACTCCTCACACTTAAGTTTATTGTCTCCTCTTTACCAGTTCTGCTTTTCTTTCTGGTCCTTTTCTCAGTGTATTATGTTACTGTCCCTTCAGTTGCAAAGACTTGTCACCTCAGAGTCTTTTTCAATCCTTATGCTTCCAACCTTTCTGTATCTCCATATTTTATATGAATCTCTTGTAAGTAGCATATAGCTGATATAAGAAATAGTCCAGCCTGACAATTTTTGTATTTTGTTTGTTTTTGCACACAACAAGAGTAACAACTTTTGTTTTTTAACTAGAACATTTCATTCATCTGTACTTATTTAATTATTGATGTTTGGATTTTTTTCTTCTTATTCGTGCTTTGTATTTGTCCCATTTCTTTTCCTGTTGCCTTTTTCCTCTTTTGAATTGATTGGATTTTTTATTCCACTTTTCCCACTACTAAATTGAAAGCAATATACTCTGTTTCTGTTTCTTTAGTGGTACCTCTAGAATTTTTAACTAGATATTTAATTTATCAAGTGTAAAATTAGTATCTTTATCCCTTTCCTGAGTAATCCAAGGTCCTCAGAACACTTGAATTCTAATCACCCCTCCCAACATATATGCTATTGCTATTGTATATTTTAGTTTTATTTTTTTGCCCTACAAAATGTAGTGTTTATTTAGAATTTATCCCCTATTTGCCATTTTCTTTGCTCATCATTCTTTCTTTTCTTGAATCTTCCATCTAAAATTATTTTCTTTACAACACCAAGGTCATGGGTGTGAATCGCCATACAGATCAGCTGCCATAAGTAAGTAAGTAAATAAATAAATGAAATTACTTTCTTCCTGACTGAATACATTTCTTAGAATTTAAATTTTAGAAGATGTTGGATGGGGGGAATCTCTCTTTTTAAAAAAATGTCTTGTATTTTGCCTTCATTCTTGAAAGATATTTTTGTTAGATATGCAATTCTAAGTTTATAATTATTTTCTCTCAGCACATTGAAGGTACCAGTCCACTGTCCTCTGGCTCCTGTTGTTGTTGTTAAGCTCGTTGTCAGCCTAATTGTATTTATTGTTTTTCTTTTTAAAATAATCTGTCTTTTCTTTTAGGCTCTTTAAGGATATTCTCTTTCTTTGTTCTTATTTTTTTCTTTGATTTTTGAGCTTTATTTTGGTGTGTCTAGTTGTGGATTTCCCTTTTTATACTGCTGGGGATTTTTTTTTTTTTTTTGGCTTTTACTATCTGAAGTCTTTGTGAGTCTTCTGCTGTCTATTGCTTCTGTGCCTCTTGCATATGATGCTTTGTTTCCTTGTGCATTTAGTGATTTGTGACAATGATCTGCTACTTTTTATAGTAACTCTCTCTGGTGATACCTTGAGGCCTGAGATAGATTACTGGAGAGAGAATCTATATTTACTTCTCTCAGGTGCCTAGGAGCACTCAGAGCCCTTAGCTTGAGGTATTTTGGACAACCCAGTTAGTGTGAATTTGGGCTGTAAACTTCCATGAGGAGTGGCTCACAGTTGATTCCTCAGGGGAGATTCTTCTTCTTCTCCCCAACACAAAAGTTCAAGGCAGATCATTTTACTTTCAATCCTTTGGAAGGACTTTCTAGCTCACCCTTAAAGTGAGAGTATAGCCATTTAGGATCTCCGTTTAATGAAGGGAGTGTCTTTTATTAGACTCCCTACCTTAGGTGGGCCCTAGACTTCCTCTCTTGACTTCTATATTTTTTGAGGCTACAAATACTGAAGCTCAGGTTCACACTGGTTGGCAAATTCCTTCAAATCAAAAGCCAGCAATCAATGCTCTATTTACCCTCTCTAGGTTTCTGCCTTCCCTTAGTTTTTGGCCTGACTTTTTAAAAACTTTCTTGTTAACTGATAGATGCATTTAAGAATATTAAAAATATATTCTCCCTAACATTTTTAGTTGTTTTCAGCAGGAAAATTGGTCAAGGTAAACAGTCTGTTATTTTTGTCTGAAATTGAACTGCCAATTTGGCTTCTATTGTTTTAGGACTCTGGTGCCTGGTCAATAATGCAGGCCTTTTTTACACAGTTGTCTACAGTGAGTGGCAGAGGATTGAGGACTCTGTGAATACCCTCAATGAGAACCTGATTGGTTTGATCCAAGTGACCTTGAGCATTCTTCACTTGGTGAGGAGAGCATGGGGGAGGATTGTCAATGTCTTCAGCATTCTAGGAAGAATTGCTGTCTTTGGAGGAATCTGCTGTAGCTCCAGATATGGAATAGAAGGCTTTTAGGATATTCTGAGGTAACTTTCTTAAGTTAGAACAAAAGCAACTATTAAGCAATTAAATATGTCTTAGGCATTGTGACAGTGACATTCATCTACCTTATATTATTTTGTCACTCTCCAACTCTTGACATGTGGATATTATTATTACATATTTGATACAGGAAACTGAGGCTCAAATTTATGTATCTTTTTCAAAGTTCACTTGCGATAGCCAGGATTTGGTAGGATAGTGTTTTAGCCCCAGATCTTTGTCTTCTGCCATATTACACTTTAATTCTCAATATTTATCCTTGATAAAATTTCATTTCTCCTGGGAGGTGACCATGTTGATGGTGAACTTAGGATGAACACCCAATTGGCGTAGTGCATTATAGCCAAGAACTCCTGGGCTCCAGTGATCCTCCCGTCTCAGCCTCCCGAGTAGCTGGGACCACAGGTGCATGCCACTGTGCCCCGGTAAAATTTCATTTCTGAAGAGAGAATAACTCTTTTTTCTTTTTTTTCATGTATTATTTCAGCTTCATGTCCCTCTATGAGCTGCTTCCTACTGTCCCTTATACTGTATTTTAATTCCTAAGAGAGAATTCTGTTGGCTTAGTTCGTTTTTTGTGTGTGCCAGATGACATCACATCATGGGACTTTTTTGTGTACTTATTATGTGTCAGTCATTGTAAGTATTTTACATTTATTAAGTCATTTAATTTTCAAAACAACCCAGTGAGGAAGGTATTATTTTTACTCTTACTGTGTATCTGAGGAGACTGAAGTACAGAGATTTAGTAATTTGACTGTGGGCATATAGGTAACAACAGGCAGAGCCACTGTCCAGCCCTGAGAGGAGTTCTCCCTGCAAGTACCCTCCCTGTCCCATCAGCTGTGGACATAAGGGTGTAGTCACATGGTTCAAACAGTACTGTGAAACTTCCCTTTAGCAGGGGCTGACCTTGGGGCAGTTTCATTTGGAAATGAGATATGAATATTATAGGCACAATGTATTAGCTTCCTATGGCTGCTATAATAAATTATTACAACTAATTTATGGTATATTATGTCTTAAAACAATACATATTTGTTCTCTCCTGGAGGCCAGGAGTCTGAAATCAATATCACTGGGCTAAAATCATGGTGTTGACAGGGCCACATTTCTTCTGAAGGCTCTAGGGGAGAATCCATTACTTGCATTTTCCAGCTTCTGGTGGCTGTCAGCATTCTTTGGCTTGTGGCTACATCACTCTCATCTCTGCCTCCATGGTCATATTGCCTTCTCCTCTTCTGTCAGTCCTCAAATCTACCTGTGCCTCTCTTATAAGGATACTTGTGATTGCATTTAGGGCCCACCCAGATAATCTAGGGTAATTTCCCTATCTCAAGATCCTTAATTTTATCACATCTGCCAAGTCTTTGATACACAAGGTAACATTTACAGGTTCTAGGGATTAGGACCTGATATCTTTGGAGGTCATTATTTAGCCTACCACATATCATGACTGGTATATATCTTTTACCATGTGCATATTATATTATCTGCTGAGGAAGGTAAAATAGAAATACTCAAGGAAATTACATGAGTTGTTACCATGTGTCAGGTACTTGGCCTGGCTTCCTGCCTATCCAACATCATGTCTCCCTATACAGGGCTGCTGCCCCCTGATTTACCACCACCTAGCCCTCCTTGACTCATTTCCAGACCAAGAACAAAGGTAATATCCTTCCGACATTCAAATCACAATTTAATTCCTTTAGAAAATTCAAGTTCTCCTTAGTTGTGCTAAGTATAAATAGGGAAAAGAAGTTTTGTCGTATCTTTGTATTGAGGCTTTAAAGGGGAAGGGAGATGTGATGTGGTGGGAGACAGAGTGAGAAAACTCCAAGGGAAGTGAAATTTAGAGGAGAACCTCTAGCTTGCACAGCACTCCTCTCTTCTCTAGTGCACACCTGGAGAGTTTCTCTGAAGCTTTAACATGGAAGATTTATGTTTTGGTTAATAAGGGAGGCTTTTCCTTTAGAACAGTGGTTCTGAAATTACCATGTTTCAGAGTCACCTGGAAGCCTTGTTAAAACAGATTATTTGGTCTCACCCCCAGAGTTTCTGATTTAGTAAGTCTAGACTAGAGCCCAATAAGTTGCATTTCTAAGCAGCTCCCAGTTGCTGATGATGCTGTTGATCCAGGGTCCACACTTTGAGAACCACTGCTTACAGGGTCATGATGCTTTGTGTTCTTCCTTCTTCTGGACCATTATTTCAAATGTTTCTCCTTGACATCAGCTTGGGTTTCATCTTCTCCAAGAAGGCTGCCTGAACCTCAAGTTTAGGGAGCACCCCTCATCACTGTCCCCAGAGCACCTAGAATATACCTCTACCATGGTGCACAATGCCATCTTACTTTACCTGGTATAGGCAGAACTGAGTACAGTGCCTAGCACATAGCCCCTGATACGTATTTTTGGACTAACCTGAATATTCTAGAATGACCAATGACTAGTAATTTTAATGCCCACATCATATTCCATTAATGTTCTCTTGTAGTCTTTGAACACGCTGTAATTTTCCAGAGGCCCAGGCTTTTGCTCGTGCAGTTCCCACTACCTGGTATGCCACTCTTCCCTTGTCTTCACTTGGAAGTTTCCTCTTTATCCTTCCAGGCTCAACTGAAATGTTTTCTCCTCACTGAAGCCTTCAATGACTCCCTCAAAAAATCTATCTGCAGCCTCCTCTGTACTTCTGTAGTCCCTTGAATACCTCTCCTTTATAATTCTTTTGAGTTGTATTGCAATTATTTGCTTACTTGTTGGACTTACCCATGGTAAGGTTTTTGAAGTGAGGAGTGGTTTTAATCTTCTGATACTGAGCACTTAGCACAGTGCCTGTCTTAATAATGCTAATTTTCTTTATTATTGTTTGTATTCATCATGCCTTCAGTATCTTTATCCTTTAAAACATTCAATAAAGATGTTTTTTATTCTTTTTTGTTTTGTTTTCTTCCCTGAGAGCATCAACAATTTAAAAAGTAGATTCACATACTGTGAAGGTTAATTCTAGATGTCAACTTGGTTAGATGAAAGAATGCTGAGAAACCTAGTAAAGCTATCTTTTTAGGTGTGTCCATGAATGTTTCCAGCAGAGATTAGAATGAGAGTCTGAGTGGAGGGGGTGGGAAAGACCCACCATCAATGTGGGTGGGAACTTCCAATCCTCTGGGAGTCCAGAGAGAACAAAAGACAGAGGAAAGAGGTGAAGCTCTCTCTCTTGATCTGCTGGAGCTGGGATACGCTCTTCTCTCCTGTCCGTGGACATCAGAGCTCGAGACTCTTCAGCTTTTGGGTTCCAGGACTTACACCAAGAACACCATCAGCTTCCCTGGTTTTGAGGCCTTTGGACTTGGACTGAGCCACTCTACTGGCATCCAGTTTATAGATAGCCTATCGTGGGACTTTTCTTCATAGTCACGTGAACTAATTCCCCTAATAAATCCCTCTCGTATAATTATAACATATCCTATTGATTCTGTCTCTCTGGAGAACCCTGACTAATATACATACCTATTGCTTTTTAATTCCCCATTTCATATATTTCTGTTGTAATCTTTGTTATTTCATGTTTATATTCATTTTTGATTTAGTTTGCTCTTCTTTTTCTATTTTCTTAAGGTAGAAGTTTGCATTACTGATTTGAGATTTTTCTTATTTCTAATATAGGTCTTTACAAGTGTAAATTTTCCTCTAAGCACTGCATGAGCCCTGCATCCTATAAATTTTGATATGCTGCACTTTGATTTTTATCTCAAAGTACTCTCTACTTACCCTGTGATTTTTCTTTTTACTCATTGTTTATTTTAGGAGAGTGTTCTTTAATTTCCACACATTTGTGAATTTTCTAAATTTTCTTCTGTTAGTGTGGTCAGAGAAGATATTTTCTATTATTTTCTATGACCTTAGTCTTTTTAAATGTATTAAGACTTGTTTTGTGGCCAAAAAAAAAAGTAGTAGTGAGAGTAAGCATCCTTGTCTCTTTCCTGTTCTTAGAAGAAAAGCTTTCAACTTTTCCCCATTCAGGATAATGTTAGCTAATTAACTAATTTAATTTTAATTAAAGTTTTCCAGTAACAGAATTGAGTTTTAAAATTAAAAACAATTTTTTTTTTCAGACTCCAGATGTAGGACTTCCTTGAGGATTTCTTGCAGGGCTGGTCATGTGGTGGTAAACTCTTGCAGTTTTTGTTTGTCTGGAAAATACACACTATTTTTTCCCCAATTTCTGAAGGATAGCCTTGCTGGGTATAGTATTCTTGGCTGGAGGTTTTTTCCTTTTAGTATTTTGAATATACCATCCCATTTTCTTCTGGCCTGTAGAGTTTCTGTTGAGAAGTCTGCTGTTATTCTGATAGGGGCTACCTTGATGCTTTTCTTTTGCTTCTTTTAAGATTCTCTCTTTGTTTTTGAGATTTGGTAGTTTGACTATAATGTGTCTTGGAGAGGATATTTTTGGGTTGAATCTGTCTGGGGATCTTTGAGCCTCCTGATTCTGAAGGTCCATGTCTTTCCCTATACCTGGGCAGTTTTCTGTTGTTATTTCATTGAATGGGTTGTCCATGCTTTTTCCTTTCACCTCCCCTTCTGGAACACCCCTGATTCAAATGTTTGTGTGCTAAAGGTTGTCTGCTGGCTCTCTTAGATTTTCTTCATTTTTAAAATTTCTTTTTCCTTTTTTTTTTTGTCTTCCTGGGTTATTTTGAAAATACTATCTTCAAGATCAGAAATTCTTTCTTCTGCTTATTCCAGCCTGCTGCTTATTCTATCAGTTGTATTTTGTATTTTGTTGAGTGAGTTTTTCATTTCCATGAGATTGGCTACATTTTTTTAAAGGTATTAATCTCTTTGTAAATTTCCTCCTTCATATACTGGATTTTTTCTCATTTCATTATGTTGTCTGAGTTTTCTTGTATCTCAGTGAGTTTCCTTAAGATCATTGCTTGGAATTCCTTTTCTGCTATTTCAAGGGTTTCCTGCTCCATAGGATCTGTTATTTGAGAATTACTGTATTCTTTTGGTGGTGTCATATTTTCTTGGGTTTTTATACTTTTAGTATCTTTGTGTTGATGTCTGGTCATCTTGTAGAGCAGCTGCTTCTTCTACCAGTCTGGAGTGGGCTTTGAGGAGAGAGATGTCCTCTTCTTTTTCCAGTCTCTGCTGGTGACTCTCCTTGTGTCAATGAAGTTGAGTGTCCGGTGGACTGCCTGCATGATGTCTGTGGTTACTGCTGTGGCATTGAGCCTCTTTTGTGGTAGTTGTGGCTATCACAGTGACTCTGGTGGGCCACCCATGTGAAAGTGGTGTTTTTGGCATGCTCTCTTGCTTGTGGGTGGAGGGGAGTGATGCCCTTGGCTCCTGCCTAGGACCCTGGATGTTACTGTCTCACCTGCTTCTGGGTGGAGGGGAAGGCTGCTCTTGGCTCCTGCCTAGGACCTAGGGTGTTGCTGTCTTGCCTGCTTCTGGGTGGAGGCTTACTACTCCTATTTAACATAGTACTGGAAGTTCTAGCCAGAACAATTAGGCAAGAGAAAGAAACAAAGAGTATCCGAATTGGAAAGGAGGAAGTCAAATAGTCCATGTTTGCAGATGGCATGATCCAATATATAGAAAAACCTAGAGAACTTTTAGAACTGAGAAACAATTTCAGGATACAAAGTCAATATACAAACAGAATAAAGAATCCAGAAATAAATCCACATTACAGCCAACTGGTCTTTGACAAAGATGCTGAGAGCATACATTGGGGAAAGGACAGTCTCTTCAATAATTGGTGCTGGAAAACTGGATATCCATGTGTAGAAGAATGAAATTAGATCCCTGTCTCTCACCATTTACAAAAGTCAACTCAAAATGGATTAAAAACTTAAATTTAAGACTTGAAACTATAAAACTACTAGAAAAAAACACAGGGAAACCCTCCAAGACATTGGTCTGGGCAAAAATTTTATGGAGAAGACTTCCGAAGCACAGGCAACAAAAGCAATAATAGACAAATGTGATTTCATCAAACTAAAAAGCTTTTGCACAGCAAAAGAAACAATCAACAGAGCAAAGAGGCAACATCAGAATGGGAGAAAATATTTGCAAACTATTCATCCAACAAGGGATTAATATCCAGAATATACAAGGAACTTAACAACAAAAAACCCAAATAATCTGATTTAAATAAACTGAATAGACATTTCTCAAAAGACGTACAAATGGCCAACAAGTACATGGAAAAATGTTCAATATAAATAATTTTCAGGGAAATGCAAATCAAAACCACAATGAGATATCATCTCACCCCAGTTAGAATGGCTATTATCAAAAAGGCAAAAAATAACAATGCTGGTGAGGATGTGGAGAGAGGGGACACGGTGTTGGTAATACTGTAAATTAGTATAGCCATTATGGAAATTGTAATGGAGATTCCTCAAAAAACTAAAAATAGGACTATCCTATAATCCAGTAATCTTACTGCTGGGTATTTATCCAAATAAAGGAAATTAGCATACCAAAGAGATATCTGCACCTCCATGTGTATTACAGCACTATTCACAATAGCCAAGATATGGAATCAACCTAGGTGTCCATTGACAGATGAATGGATAAAGAAAATGTGGTACGTATACACAATAGGATACAACTCAGCCACGAAGATGAATGAAATCCTGTCATTTATGGCAACATGGATGAACCTGGAAGACAATATGTTAAGTGAAGTAAGTCAGGCACAGAAAGATGAATACTGCATGTTCTCACTCATGTGAGAGCTAAAAAAAAAAAGTTGAACTTTTAGAAGTGGAGAGTAGAACTGTGTATCCAAGATGGCTGCAGTCAACAAGGAGAGACGTAGCTAAGGGGCTTGTCTGAAGCAAACGTGTTCATTCTGCCCCAGAGTTGAAAAGGACCTATACTAGATCATTAGCTTGGAGTTTGGCTAACGACAGCAAGGATTCAAACATTTTCAGAGAACTGTTTGGAAAGAACAAGTCTACTTCAATAAAAGAAGGAGAATAAAGAAAATTCAAGCAGTTCAATAACTTCTGCCAACCTGGACCACACAAAACCACGTTGGTACTTGGATAAGAAAGATTTGGCTTATACACCCTCACAACTCAAAGGACTTGAGGCCCGGTGCCACCAGGAAGCAGGGCCGAGGTTCATCTTTGATGTGGGCACACATTTGGGGCTACACTATAATACCCTGGAAACCAGAATCATTTATGTTCATCGCTTCTATATGTTTCATTCATTTAAGCAATTCCCAAGATATGTGACAGGAGCTTCTTGCCTATTTCTGGCTGGGAAAGTAGGAGAACCCCCCCCAAAATGTAAAGATATCATCAAAACAGCTTGTAGTTTATTAAATAATGTACAATTTGGCCAGTTTGGAGATGACCCAAAGGAAGAAGTAATGGTTCTGGAGAGAATTACTATGAACCATAAAATTTGATTTACAGGTGCAATATCTATACCAATTTCTACTCAAATATGCAAAAGAACTCAAAGGCAGTAAAAACAAAATTCAAAAGTTGCTTCAAATGGCATAGACATTTGTAAATAACAGTCTCTGTACCACCTTGTCACTGCAGTGGGAACCAGAGATCATAGCAGTAGCAGTGAAATAAGTGTATCTCACAGGACTTGTGTGCAAATTTAAAATACAAGAGTGGTCCTCCAAGCCATGTATAGGTGATAGTGGGAACAGTTTGTTCAAGATGTCCCAGTTGACATTTTCAAAGACATCTGCCACCAAATCCTGGATCTTTACTCAAAAGGAAAACAACAGATGCCTCATTACACCCCTCATCAGCTGCAGCAGCCCCCATCTCTTCAGCCTACACCACAATGCCACAAGTAAAACAGTCACAACCATCTCAAGGCTCTGAACCATCCCAGCCCCAGCAGAAGGACTTTCAGCAGTCAGCCCAGCAGCATCAGCAACAAGCACAGCAACCTAAGAAACGATCTCCGCAGCCGAGTCCCCCGTAGGTTAAATGAGCCATGGTTGTTTCTCCCAAAGAAGAGAACAAAGCAGCAGAACCACCACCACCTAAAATCCCCCAAATTGAGACCACTCACCCGCCATTGCCTCTGGCTCACCCACCTCCAGGCCAGAAGCCTCCCCTTGCCATTGCCTTAGGCGAGGCTGAGACGCTGGCCCGGTGGATGCCAGTGACCTCACCAAAACCCAGATTCCTCCTCCAGTCCACCTGGCCCCCGTTCACCAGAAGAAGTAAACAAGAAGACTTGTATAAGAGTCTTCATTGCTTCATTGCTTGAATTATGATAAACTGAAAAAAACTTATATACCCATTCACAGGAGAGTGGGTAACTTGTAGTATGTTCATATAATGGTTGATCAGTTGGTCTGTCTATATCTCTCTGTCTATCCATCTATCCATCCATCTGTCTATTTATATGATGGTTAAAATGAATGAGGTTGAGTGAAATGTATTAATGTGGGTAACTTTTAAGAACATAAGTGAAAAAAGTAAGTTGCAGAAGTTATGAATAGTGGCATGATATTTTGTTTAAAATGTTAAAAACTTGCAGAAAGTGCTATATATTGTTTATGGATATATATGTATATAGCAGAAGTACTAAAATGTTTAAGAGAATGATAAATACCAAATTTCTGACAGTAGTTACCTTTGGGGAGTGAGGAAGGGTATATTGGAGATGTCAACTGAAGTAATGCTGTATTTCTTAAGCTGGGTGTTAGATATGTAAGTGTAGGTATTATTATTCTCCATAATATTTTGTATACCTCAATATTTAATAATAGAAATAAAATTTAAGAAAATGTCGTGGTCTATGTAATTTCAAACTATAGGACTTTACCTCTTTATGCACCTATTGCTATACCTCATGTAGACAATCAAAAAGCATTTGTTGAATGTAAAATATAAATCATATATATTTAATAGGGAGTAATAATTTGAATCTGCTTTTCTATGTTCTCATTTTAATGGATATTGTTGAAAATTTTCTTGTGCCCAAACACTGTTTTAAAGAATTTGTTTGAGTAGGGCTGGCCGGTTAGCTCAGTTGTCTACAGTGCAGTGTTACAACGCCAAGATCAAGGTTTTGTATGCCTGTACCAGCCAGCCACCAAAAAAAAAAAAAAAAAAGAATTTGTTTCAGTAGATCATTAGCAGGAAGACCTGTTCATCCTGTCAACTTACCTGAGTAAAGCATAGAATTTTTAGAGGGCACCAGCATTATAAAATAGCTTATCCCTTGGGAAGGAAATCAGTAGGTAAATGTGTCGATAAATTTTTAATCTCCAGGATCTTGCACCTAGTAAGTCACTCAATAAATATTTGCTGAATGAGGCAACTGCAGGAAATATAAAATTATAAATCTTGTTTTTCTGATGCTGTGGGAGAGAGGTGTTCTTGATAAGTTAAAACCATAGGATAAAGAATCAAAATTTAACTTGCTGAAAGGAACTCAAAAAAGTGAGATAGCTCTCTATATATGTTTATGAGTTTTCCCCTCGGAACTACACTATTTTGTAATGTTGGTAGCCTCTAAGCATTCATTTAGAACTGCTGGACAGTATAAACAAAGCATTGATCTTCCTGTTAATGAATTACTTCAGCCAAATCTCTAAGTCATCAACCTCTCATCTACATGGAAAGTTGTGTCTAAGATACATTACTAAGTAAAAAGTATAGAGTAGAATATATAGAATGAAGCCTCTGTAAAAATAAATTTATATATGTATGAGGAGTCTTCAAAAGTTCATGGAATGATTCAGATTATGTTAAATTTTAATTAATTTAAATTAAATTTTTTCACAAACTTTTTGAAGTACTCATACACGCATGCATGCACACATGCACGTGTGTGTTTGAGAAATAGTCCCAATTATTGGTATTTATCTCTGGGGATTGGGCCTATACTTTCTGCATTGTACATATCTGTTAATGTTAGTGTTTTCTATAACTTGTATTATATTTATGATAGGAGGATATTTATATTTAACACATTTCTGGTGGGGCAGAAAACCCATCTGCATTCGATGTGTTCAGTTCCTATTCTTGCGGAGTAGGGGAAAGACACTTGGGGTGGATAATGGGGTGGGAGTTGGGGAGAGCACAGCCCGAAGTCTCTGTAATAGTTTAAGAGCCAGGTTGATGCTCTTACCACCTGTAGAACTTCTTATTGCAAGAGCAGCAACTAAGCAGCTCTTGATATTGTCATATTTTTACTTCCAGTTGAAGGATGCCAATCCCTGGAATGGTGTTTAAGGTTTTTCTTAACCAGACCTTTTACCTCAGGGCCAGCAGCAACTATCACCCTCTAAATAGGGTCAGCAAGTCCATAAGGAGGACTGAAGTCCTGGCTCAGAGCACTCTCACCACTGCCCGTGGGAGTATAAATTGATTCAACCCTCGTGGGAGTCAGTTTCATTACACATCAGTAGAAGTTGTAACATTAGGATACTCTTACATCCAGCAATTTAATTTTTAAGACTTTATTCTAAGGAAATGAAGTGTGGGCCAAGCAGACTTAACTACAAGGAATGTTCACAGCTGCATTTTAAAAGATAATAAAAAACAATTGAAAAATAACTTGAATTTCTAAAAACAGGGGAAATGGTCTATGAAAAACTAAACGTCATGGAAAAATATTTAATACATATATTCACAATATATTTAATAATATTTAAGTATTACACAACGATGTAAGAATATTTAATAAATTCATATTTATATAGTGTAAAGGAAATATACCTATTAAATAAAAATCAATAAAACTTTATATTTAGTTTAACATGATTTTAATACATATATTCACGATATGTTCAAAAGTGAAAAAAGACTACAAAACAGACTGAATAGTATGATTCCATTTTGATTTTTAAAAAGGACACATAATACACACACACAAAGAAAAGCCTGGAAGGATACACATTAAATTGTAACAAGCATCATCTCCAGTGGGATTATGGGTAGTTCTTCCTCCGTCCTTTGCCTACTTGTCTTCCTTCCTTCTTTTTTTCTCTCTAATTTTCTTCCTGTATATCATATTTTCTAAATTTTCTACAGTAAGAATTGTAATAAGCAAAAAAGAACCAATAATAATAGTGATGGAGTTTGGATGTGTTGTCCCCTCCAAAACTCATGCAGAAATTTGATCCCCAATGTGGCAGTGTTGGAAACTGACTGAGTCATGGGGGTGGATCCCTCACGAATGGATTAATGCTCTCCCTGGGGGAGGCGGGAGTAATGAGTGAGTTCTTGCTCTATTAGTTCCCGAGAGCTGATTGTTTAAAGGACCCTGGCACCTCCTCTCTCTCTTGCTTCCTCTCGCCATGCGATCTGCTTGTACCTGCCGGCTGCCTGCCACTTTCTGCCATGTGTAGAAGCAGCCTGAGGCCCGTGCCAGATGCAGCTGTCCCAGAATCGTAAGCCAAATAAACCTCTTTCCTTTATAAATTACCCAGTCTCAGGTGTTTATGTTATAGCAACACAAACGGACTAAAACAAATAGGTTTAAGAAGTCTCAGTTTAGGTTTCACAACAAAGTGAATGTACTTAATACCGTTAAACTGTACACTTAAAAATGATTAAAATGATACATTTTATGTTATGTATATTTTACCACAATTAAAAAAGGTCTCAGTTCAGGTATCCCTTCTGAGAACCCCTCCCTTCTTTTAAGTCTGATGAATTGCTTCTCCTTGTGGTCACAGCACAGTATCAGGATGCATGGCTGCCCTAACACTTATCACACTGTAATGAATGTGTTGAGTGACTTAGCTATCTCTTCCACCAGCCAGTAACATTTTGAAGACTTCAGTTTCCTCTGGAGCCTGCCAGTACTTAGCACATAGAGTATAAAAAGAACTCCATTGGTTCAGTTATTTCCTTACATCCATGTTAAATCAGGGTTCGAAGTTCGAGTATGGCATTAAATAATAATCCAAATCTTGTACTTAGTACTAATCTCTGGGATGACCTGCCCAGGTGACCTCTCCCTTCTAGGAATTCCTGTGGCACTTTGTCAACACTATCCCTGAGCTGCTTTCTGTTTTCTGTCTACAGACTTCCATCCACTGCAGATAATAACATTCTAGAGAGCAGTATGTCCCTCAGGGTAACTGGCCCTGGGCCTCGCCAGATATAAACACAGTAAATATTTGTGGAATGAATGGATATAAACAATTTTCCAGCACTAGTACGTCAGGTTGAAAAAAGCAAATCCTAACATGACAAAATATATTAAATCTCTATCTTCAACTTTCAGGACAAGTTGTTTATTTTAAATTCTTGTCAAGGACAAGTGCAGAGAGGTTGATGTGCACATTTTAAATAGAAAACTCAGTGGGATGTTTCGAAGATTTTTTGAATATGGGAAAATGTTGAAGATATAGTGTTAATTGGAAGAAAAGCCAGATATAAAGTGGTATATAATCCAAATATAGGGCAACGAAATAATTTATGGTTGAAATGAAGACATTTTTGAGAATGAAAGGTGGTGTTGAGATAATTAAAGTAATATAATTTTTGAAATATTTATTAACAGACAAATTCGTTTTTAATTTGTTAGAATATATGTAATAGTTATACTCAAATCTATTTTGAAAAATAAATGTTTTTAAAAATAGCATATATCTGTGAATATTAAAGCATAAAAATTTTCCTTTCTATATTGATTATCTAAATACTAAAATAGCCTAACTAGAATTTTTATTTTTGAAACTAATTTATGTCCTTTAATCAGAATATTAACTGTATCTGTCTCTACTGAGTCACTGGAGATTTTTATCTGAAGAATGTATTTTTAAAAAATATGGTCTTGGGCCGGCCCGTGGCTCACTTGGGAGAGCGTGGTGCTGACAACACCAAGTCAAGGGTTAAGATCCCCTTACTGGTCATCTTTAAAAAAATAAATAAATAAAATAAAAAAATAAAAAATAAAAAATATGGTCTTGTTTTCATTTTTTCATAAAATTACATGTAATTGATTAAGAAATTCGAAATTGTTGGCAAACATTAATTGACTTTCTTCTCTAGTCTATAATATTTTTCTTTACAGGTGCTGACTACCTGCTAACTTCAGAGGAAATTCTATTTAATGGAGGATATTTTCAATTCCTTTTTAATTAAGAGGTATATGTATGTCAGCCTCAATATTTTCACAAGCACTTTCTTTTGGCTACATTCAAAGCACTGTTCTTCAACAAACATTTTTGACAAAAAACTGAAACAAAACACTTGTCTCTATGGTTTTACCAAATCTAGATACTGCAAAATCACAGATCTTCTCAAGTTCATTCCACTACAGCACAGAATATAAGTTTATCCATTAAAAACAGAAGTCTCATCAGAAGGTTTTTACCATAAATCCATATAAATAAATGGACATTGTTGGGAAAATAGAACAATTTGATCAGGCTCTCCTCACCTTGGAGCCAGTTCAGGGTGGTTCAGTAAACATTGTGTGTGTGGGTGGAGTGGAGTAGCTACACTTTGGCTGGTTTTTACTGCCTCAGGCACCTGTCCTACGCAGCCATGTTTTTCCAGACCTGCAGCTTCCAAGGACTGTGTGGCCGGTTGCCTAGCATGTAGACCTGCGTGAAGGGGTCTGTGACCTAGCGTGGCATGTGAAGGGTTTGTGACCCAGTCTGTGAATGGGCTTGAGGGGTCTGGGAGCTCCAGACCCAGCCCTAGCTCAACCATTGGCCCAGTCGGTGCAGGATTACCGGCAGGTAAAAAAGCCGCGACAACTAGCTTGGTCGCCTAGCTTTACAATTGGCATCACGAACAGGATTAAGAGCTAGACAATTGGCTCTGTGAGCAAGATACACGACATCAGCCTTAGGCTCGCAGTAGCCCTTGTCGTAGCCAGACAGACATAAATCCACATCGTCCAAAATGCAACTATAGAATTTCAAAATTAAACCTTGTATACTATTTGAGTTCTCATTGTTAATTTGTTCTGTTCCTCTCTTGCTTTTATAGGGGTAAATTGAAATGTTTTGCTGTTTACAAGATTTGTTTTCAATAATTGCAGTTTTCTAAAAGCCTGTGGAAGGCTAATTCCTTTGCCTGGGTTCTGAATCCAATTCCTTCCCTTGTCTTTTTAAATTTTTTAAATTTAAATTTAAATTTATTTTAACATTTACTTGTACGTATTTGAGGGGTACAGTGTATTGTTTCCTTCTCTAGCCTGTGTCCTCAGTCTTTCCTGTCTATCGGCTTTCCCCCCAAACCTAGAAACACACTTGCATCTCCACCATCTTGAAAAGACTCCCTTTATACCCTAGCACCTCTTCCTGGATACTACCCTGTCTTGCTCTTCCCTTTGGAATCAGATTCCTCAAGAGAGTAGTTTATGCTCTCCCCTCCACTTCGTCACCTTCATGCCCTCAATCCAGCACGATTCAGCTCTTTTCTTTGCCAGCGCTGAAACTGCTTTTGTAACCTGTGCACTGCAAAGTTAAAGGATACTAGTCAGCCTGAACTTCAGCTGAGGTTGCTATAGTATCTGCCTCTTGACCACTCCTCTTTTTTACACTTCTCCCCCACAACACTACATCTTCCTAAATCTCCTTTCAGAAGGGTCCTTCCCCTGAGTGTCCCCGGGCTCCTTCCACCTCACTCAGCCCTGTTCTGTACATAGAACCAACTTTGCAAACTTCTGTCGAGTTAGAAACTGAACTTCTATTTCAGTGCAATTTAGTTTTATGAGGAAGAATGATGTTGTCTGTCTTTTGTTACAGACAACAAGGCCTTCAGTTCTGCTGTCTGAGGACACACTTTACTTCTCACGTATTGTAGTCGCTTCTCATTAGGCATAGAAACTATCACGAACATCAGAGTTTTCCTAAACTTTAATAGCCTTATTTTAAAAGCTGTTTCTAGATGACTTGTATCATGCTGACAGACTAAGTTACAAAAGCTTAAAAGGCACAGGGAAAGCTGGGACAGGATGTAATGATTTTGAAAGTGTGCGTTGCAGAAGTAAAGCTGGATGCACCCTCGTCTGTCATTATTCAGTGTCTGGGTGTACATTTAAAATAACACCTTTATTTATCTCTTGCAGTGGGTCTCAAGGGGGCTGCCAAGAGAGATGAATGTTCCTTGAACATAATAGGAGCTTGATAAATATTCATTTAATGAGAAAGCAGAGACGGGCACTTCAGATCTTTGCAGATATGAAGCGTTGCTCATTGAGATGTGCTGCAGGTTTTTGGTGTGGGTGGAAGTGGTAATAAAATGGTGGTTTCACGTGGAACAGAGGCAACTGGATGGAAAATAGTGCTGTAGAAAACTTCTGGTGTGATTATGTGACAAGGTTACTCAGAGCAGGAGTCTCTTTAAGTCTAGACCCAAGGAAATCTGATGTCCCTTACACCTTACTTATATTCCTTTTGCATTTACTGTACTTTTCAAATTGGTGTTCATTTAACCCAGCACAACTTCTCCAAGCCAGGCAGTAGGGCCTTGGAGGTGGGAGACAAGGATTCCTGCCTTTGGAGAGCACAGCAAACAATTGCCACACTATGTGGCTGGTGCTGGGACCCTGGAGCTCAGAGAAAAGAGCCATTGCTCAGGAAAGGAAAGAATTGAGTGTTTTAAAGAGAAAGGCCATATAAGCAGCAGCTGACAAGGCATGAAGTGATTGGTGAAACAAATATGAAGTTGCTGAAGATTATTTTCAAGGATTTGAAATCAGGTCAAAGTAATGCTGAGTCACCCACATTGGGGCTGGAGGTTCTTCAGGCTGGTCTTTTTCTGAGAGGGTTGGAGAAAACAAGTGGGAACTGAGTCCCCACATGGGAAGGGGAATAGGGAAGATAAATTTTTACTCTCATTTGAAAGAATAGAAAATGATGAATAACAGATGACCAAGAGAACTGGATGAGGTCAAGGTCCACACTATCCTATTTCAGATTAGCCAGGACTTGCTGAGCCCCCTAGTGCCCCTCCTTCCTACCCCCTCTCTGAAGCCTCTGCCAGACCGTTTGCCCTACTGCTGCTATTCTCTTCTAAGTTCTTGCAGTACTGATTCCTGGCTTTTCACCTGTGCCCTGTATCCCCATACATCCTATTGCATGTATTCACTGTGCTGCCCCTTGAGGGCCTGCACCCGTTTGCTTCTTCTGCCTGACCCTTCTTTTTAGAATACTTTTTCATGACAACCCCAATTCTCTTGCTCAAAAAACTTAAAGCATCCATCATCTATGGTAGAGTAGAAAATAGTGATTAAAGATCAAATTGTAGAAGCATGTTGCTTAATGAATGAGGGAATGTTCACAATATATGGTTATTTATTTATTTTTTTGTGGCCGGTAAGGAGATCATAACCCTTGGCTTGGTGTCGCCCACACTGCGCTCAGCCAGTGAGCGCACGGGCCACCCCTATAAGGGATCCGAACCTGTGGCCTCGGCGCTCCCAGCGCCGCACTCTCCCGAGTGAGCCACGGAGTCAGCCCAGAATATATGGTTAAGTAAAATGTAGATTATGTTGAGTATGATCCAAATTCTATTCAAAATGTAGGTCAAAATGACTGAAAACAAACGAGTATGCTAACAGTGGTATTTTCAAGTTATATATATTTATCTTTCCATATTTTCTCATTATCTGCAATAAATTTATCTTCCTTTTGATTGAAACAAATCTCACAGTAAATTTTAAAAAGAAAAAATGTCCAACAATAGAATAATAGAGAAATAAATTGTAGTACAGTCATATAGTAGAAAAGAATTCAGCAGTGAGAATGAATGAACTACACTATGTAATGTCAACATGGTTTAATTTCAGCAATCTAAGCCTGAGTGACCAAAGGAGGTTTAGAAGACTGTAGTATGAAAAGATTTTTATAAAGTTCAAAAACAAGGAAAATTAACCAAATGTTGTTTAGGTGTATATATATATATATATATATATATGTGATAAATCTACAAAGAAAATTAAGGTAGAGTAGAGATCAGGATGGTGGTTACTTATGAGGGAGGCAAGAAGTTGTGATAGGGAAGGATTCATAGGGAACATCAATAATATTGGTAATATTTTAATTCTCAGGTTGGTAGAGCACTCACAGCTGTTTAGTTTGCTTCATAACTTACCTATACATACTATACATATTCCTTTGTATGTGCAAATAATTATAATGAAAAAGTGGGGAATAAATTGCTTGTGGGATTTTGACTTGCTTCTTCCACCTGTCTGAGACTTGCCATAGCCGCACCAACAGGGGTCAAGTGAAGTTGAGAGTTAAGAGTGCCGAAGCCAAGCTACAGAGCACAGAAAATACTAGGTGAGGTGAGAACAGAGTCAAGCTGCCAAATCAAGTCTGGGAACAAGGGCTGAGGACCTCAGAGGAATCCCCAGGGCTCCCAAACCTGGGAGTGGAGGAGCTGAGTCCTGGCTACAAAGGGAGGTCCTGTGGCTTTTTGGGAGCAGGAGGACAGGTGTTTCTCCCTTCTCTAACCCTGCTGGCTGGGTCTGCATGGCAGGCTTCTCCACAAGATCCTTGCATCTTTATCCAGCTTCTCTCACATGGCTCCCCACTTCCCAGTACAACCTTCTTTCCAAAGGGACTGATCTCCTCTCTTCCCCTGTAAATTCCAGTTTATCTTTACCCCTGTCAATTCCTCTTTGAATGTTTGGTAAAATTCTGCTGTGAATCCATCTGGTCCTGGGCTTTTCTTTGTTGGGAGCCTTCTGATAACAGCTTCAATCTCCTTTACTGTTATTGGTCTGATCAAATTTTCTACATCTTCATGGCTCAGTTTTGGGAGCTTGTGTGTGTCCAGAAATTTATCCATTTCCTCCAGATTTTCAAATTTGTTGGCTTATAGTTGTTTATAGTAGTCTCATATGATTCCTTGTATTTCAGATGAATCAGTTGTAATATCACCTTTTTCATTTCTAATTTTTGTTATTTGAATCTTTTCTCTTCTTTTTTTTGTTAGCCATGCTAATGGTTTGTCAATTTTCTTTATCTTTTCAAAAAAACAACTTTTTGATTCATTGATCTTTTGTATTGTTTTTTGGGTTTCAATTTCATTGAGTTCTGCTCTGATCTTAATGATTTCTTTCCATCTGCTAACTTTAGGTTTGGATTGTTCTTGTTTTTCTAGTTCTTTAAGGTGAAGTGTGAGGTTGTTCACTTGCCATCTTTCCATTCTTCTGAGGTGAGCATTTAATGCAATAAATTTCCCCCTTAATACTGCTTTTGCAGTATCCCACAGGTTTTGGTATGATGTATCATTATTTTCATTAGTTTCAATAAATTTTTTGATTTCCTGCTTGATTTCTTCTTGGACCCATATGTCATTAAGTAGAATGCTGTTTAATTTCCATGTGTTTGTATAGTTTCCAGAATTTCGTTTGTTATCGATTTCTAGTTTTAATCGATTATGGTCTGAGAAAATACATGGGATAATTCCAATTTTTTTGAATTTGTTGAGACTTGATCTGTGACCTAATATGTGATCTATCCTGGAGAATGATCCATGTGCTGATGAGAAGAATAAATATTCTGAGGTTGTTGGATGGAATGTTCTGTAGATATCTCCCAAGTCCAATTGGTCTAGAGTATTGTTTAGATCTTGTGTTTCTCTGCTGATTCTTTGCCTAGATGATCTTTCTAATATTGACGGTGGGGTGTTCAGGTCCCCTGCTATTATGATATTAGTATCTATTTCCTTCTTTAGGTCTAATAGAGTTTGTTTTATAAATCTGGCTGCTCCAACATTGGGTGCGTATATATTTATGATTGTTATGTGTTCTTGATGGATCAATCCTTTTAACATTACGTAGTGTTCCTCATTGTCTCTTTTTATGGTTTTTAGTTTAAAGTCTGTTTTATCAGATATAAGAATAGCTACTCCAGCTCGTTTTTCTTTTCCATTTGCATGGTAAATCTTTTTCCATCCTTTCACTCTTAGTCTATGTGAGTCTTTATGGGTGAGGTGGGTCTCTTGAAGGCACCATATAGTTGGGTCCTCCTTTTTAATCCAGTCAGCCAGTCTGTGTCCTTTGATTGGGGAATTTAAGCCTTTTACATTAAGAGTTGTTATTGAAAAGTGTTGATTTATTCCTAGCATTTTATTGATTATTGTTTGGTTGTCTTAGGTGTCTTTTGTTCCTTGCTTTCTGATTTACTGTTTGTTTTCTGTGTTTGTTGGTTCCTTGGGTTGTAGATAGACTTTTTGTTTGTTTGTTTTCTCTTCATGAATGCCATTTTTATTATACTAGTGGGTTTAGATTTTTCTTGTTTTTTTATGGCAGTGGTAGTTATTTTTCAGGAACCAAACTCAGTACCCCCTTGAGAATTTCTTGTAAGGGTGGTCGTGTGGTGGTGAACTCCCGCAGTTTTTGTTTGTCTGAGAAATATAATATTTGCACTTCATTTCGGAAGGATAGCCTTGCAGGATAGATTATTCTTGGCTGGCAATCTCTGTCTTTTAGTATTTTGAATATATCATCCCATTCCTTTCTGGCTTTTAGGGTTTGTGATGAAAAGTCTGATGTTAGCCTGATTGGGGCTCCCTTATAGGTGATTTGATGTTTCTCTCTTGCAGCTTTTAAGATTCTCTCTTTGTCTTTGAGTTTTGTCATTTTAACTATAACATGTCTTGGAGAAGACCTTTTTGGGTTGAATACGTTTGGAGATCGTTGAGCTTCCTGGATCTGAAGAGCTCTGATTTTTCCTATACCTGGGAAGTTGTCTGCCACTATTTTGTTGAATATGTTTTCAATGCAATCTCCTTTTTCCTCCCCTTCTGGAATACCCATGACTCAGATATTTGAGCGCTTAAGGTTGTCTGATATCTCTCTCAGATTTTCTTCAATGCCTTTGATTCTTTTTTCTTTTTTTTGTCTGCTTGTGTTATTTCAAACAGCCCATCTTCAAGTTCAGAGGTTCTCTCTTCAACTTCCACAAGCCTGCTGGTTAAACTCTCCGTTGTGTTTTTTATTTCGCTGAATAACTTCTTCAGTTCAGCAAGTTCTGCTACATTTTTTTTTCAGGGCATTGATTTCCTAGTACCTTTCTTCTTTCAGGTCCTGTATACTTTTCCTCATTTCATCATGATGTCTAGCTGAGTTTTCTTGAATCTCATTCAGTTTCCTTAGAATTATCACTCGAAATTCCTTGTCAGTCATTTCAAGGGCTTCTTGTTCTATAAGATCTAGAGCTTGAGAGTTATTATCCTTTGGTGGTGTACTTTCTTGATTTTTCGTATTTCTGGTATCTTTTTTTTGATGTTTATTCATTGTGGCAGGGGGTTTCACAGTCCAAGGTTTGACACTATTGACTGACTAAGATGTTGCTGTGGTTGCCAATTTGGTATGGCTACCTCAGTGACTGCTCAGTTGGCCACTAGTGCCTTGCGTGTGTGGTTGCCTTGGGTCTTGGGCCTCTCCTGGGAGCCACCTCTCTGGTCAGCTTGGACTCAGCCGGGCTTCTGGATCACTGGGCGGTACCACAGGGTGTGTTGTCTCTGCTGAGCTTCCACCTCCTGTGCTGGACTTCTCCCTGCTCCATGCGCACTAGGCTGGGCTTGGGATGGAGCCGGGTGGTGGCGGTGAAACCTACCTGCTGCTGGATCGTGTGGCGGCGGGCCCCCCACAGGGTGTGTGGACTCTACAGAGCTTCTATCTCCCCTGTTGGATGTCTCTGTGCTCCGTAGCATTGGGCCAGGCTGCTGGATCATGCGGCAGCGGTGTGGTCCCCGTGGAGTTCCTGCCTCCCTTGCCTGATGTCTCCGTGCTCCGAGCGCACTAGGCCAGGCTGGGAATGGAGCCGGGTGCCTGCTTTGAAGCCTACCTGCTGGATCACGCAGTGGCGGCCCCACAGGGTGTGTGGTTTCTGCAGAGCCTCGGCCTCCCCTGCCGGACGTCTCCCCACTCTGTGCGCACTGGGCCGGGCTGGGAATGGAGCCGGGTGGCAGTGGTGAAGCCTATCTGCCGGATTGTGCGATGACGGCCCCGCAGGGCATGTGGTCTCCATGGAGCTTCTGCCTCCCCCGCTGGACGTCTCCCCGTTCCGTATGCACTGGATGTTATGTTTTTATAGTTTAAATCGGTTGATTTGTATATTGACAAAATAAAATTTTTTAAAAAAATAAATAAATAAATCGGTTGATTTGTGAGAGAGAGTGACGCTAGGGACCATCTATTCCACCACCTTAGTTGATCCCATCCTCTTATATTTATATCTCACTAGCTTTTTATTTTTATTTTTTATTTTTAAAAGACGACCAGTAAGGGGATCTCAACCCTTAACTTGGTGTTGTCAGCACCACGCTCTCCCAAGTGGGCTAAACGGCCATCCCTGTGTAGGAATCCAAACCTGTGGCCTTGATGTTATCAGCATCACACTCTCCCAAGTGAGCCACAGCCGGCCCTTTTCTCACTGTCTTTTTAATGTGATTTTACATAACCTGGGGCACTTTCCAGAGTGCTGGTAAAAATGTTGTCTGTTTTTTGTTTTTTTAAAAAAATTCTCAACACCTCTCTGAGGTGTATATTATTATCACCCCTATTTTACAAAGGGGATAATAGAGTCTAAGGTAAAATAACTTGTTTTTCAAATCATCAAGGGCTAGATTCTTTAAAAAATGATTTAAAAATTTGCATGTACAACATTCATGGAAATGAAAATAAAAGAAAGAAAAGAAGCCAAACGTATTAGTCCATTTCTGTTGCTTATGACACAATACCTGGAAATGGGTGATTTATAAGAAAACAAACTTTATTGCTTACAGTTTCTGAGGCTGGGAAGTCCAAAGTCCAGGGAACACATTTAGTGAGGGTCTTGGTGGTAGTGACAGTGACCCAGAGGTCTCATATGGCAGAAATGACAGAGCAGAGAGAGACTAACTTCCTTATTCACCCTCTTTTTAAAGCCCTCAGATCCATGCCCCTGATCACTGTTACTAATCTATTCAGTATGGCATGGTCCTACAATCTAATCACCTCTTCAAGTCCTCATCTTTCAATTACCATAAGATCTCTCATCCTCAGCAGTTACAGTGGGGATTAAGTTTTAGTGGGACATTCAACCCAAGGTGCCAAATGACAAGAATTCAGTCACCCAAATGAATCAAACTGATTTTTCCACATTTCCTTTTAGTTCTTGTCACTGTGCAGACAGAATTTTAATGTTTAATTATAGTGTAGAAACATTTTTCTTTTTTCACTTAATATTCTATCACTCTGTGTACTCTTTAGAGATTTTAATGACTTGTATTATAATTTAAAGTTTATGTAACTTCTTCTAGTAATTGGATATTTAAGTTGTTTAGAAATATTTGCAATTTTAAATAATGGTGCAATAGTATCACTGGGACTATGGTCTTTTGTATTATTTTCTTGGAAGGAGGTCAGGAAGCATAAACATTTTCATGGCTCCACAACAACCAGTTTGAAATAGAAAAATTTAAGAAAAAATGAAATAGAAAGATTCCTTTAAATTATAGCAAATATGCCTGAAGTCTCAGTAGAGCCATTTCTTTTCTGTTCCATAGCACATAATTCTGTGCTCTTTTATCTAATGGGGTCTTGATGTTTTTGTCTACCCAAATGTGTGGACATTTTATATGACACAGCTATTAAGTATTCACTTGTCATATTTCCTACACCTTCTATGTCCCAGAGAGAAGACACAATTGTGCCCAAGAGAGTTATGATCTTTAATGTCAAATTAGTGGGAATAAAAAGGAGTAAGACTGGAGAAAGGGGAATCAGAAGGGTACAGGGACCTAAGAGGAGGTGATGATGATGATGGCCTTGAGTAAGGAGACCATAGTGGAAATAATAATAATATCTCACATTTGTATATATTTTCCAGTTTACAGAAAACATTAAAAAATCTATTATCTCATTCTGAAATGGAGAGAAAGGATGGATCCTAGAGGCACTGCAAAGAAAGAATGAGTGGGACTTGGTGACTGGTTATATAAAATGGTGGCGAGGAGGATTCCAGTGATCTAAGATGGACCAAAGGCAATTATCTTGAGCAATCAGGTGTTTATTATATTCTTTTTATCAATGTCATGATTCTCACCTTATAGATATGAATTCTGCACTTTTGTAAATTGTGCAGCACATATACATGAAAAACCAATTTCTTTGCTTCTCCTTCTTAAAAGATAAAACAATCTGGTGTTAGGCCAAAATATAAACTATCTGAAAAGATTCAATAAGTCCAGCCAGGAAAACATCTAGCTGAACTTACATAACACTTATATAACTTATAACACAGTAACACCTTTTTACAAACATGAAATATTGACAAATGTATTGAATTAGATGGTTTTGACAGTGTTGGGCTTGTTGTTAGTCATGGTCCACATTTGCTTAGAGTAGAGATAACACAAGGCATCATTTGAATTAAAGAGACTTCTTCAACATCAAAATACTTATGTTCAGTGGGGAGATTAGTGTTCAGAATTTATGTTTTCATAAAATGTGAGATTAATGTATTTAAGGAACAAAAAAGGAATGGATTTCAGGAACAAATATTCCAAAGCATCAATATGATTGGGAATAATATACCACAGGCCATATATTAAATTCATCCATTAATTTTTCTTTTTCTTTCTTTACTTTTTTTTTGGTGGCTGGCCAGTATGGGGATCTGAACCCTTGACCTTAGTGTTGTAAGGCCATGCTCTA
Source organism: Cynocephalus volans (assembly GCF_027409185.1). Classification (NCBI taxonomy): domain Eukaryota; kingdom Metazoa; phylum Chordata; class Mammalia; order Dermoptera; family Cynocephalidae; genus Cynocephalus; species Cynocephalus volans. The sequence continues at coordinate 63,146,570 of NC_084471.1, read as the reverse complement.
ACCAACTGAGCTAACCTGTCAGCCATCCACTAATTTTTCTAACCTGACTTTGGCTAAGGTGATGTTTTCTTCAGGAGTCTCTCATGCTTGGACTCTTTCTGTCTACCTCTCCCCTCTTGGTGAGAGGAGACTCTTTTCTTGGACGTTCAGCTGTTTCTGCCTAGGGTTTCTCAAGTTCAAGTCCTTTCTATCTTTAATCTATGTGGTCTGAATCCATGTGGTGGTTGACCTGTTTTGCTTGGTTAAACCTCACATTTCATTCAAGGCTCTGGGACCTAAACTGAAAGAGTCAGAAAAAGGAAATTTCCCTTAGGGAATTGATTGTACTTTGGTACAGAACCATTTTCATGTCATCTCTTGACTTTCCTGCTCCAAGGCAAAGGCTGTTTTTCTGAGCTAGCTTGGGGCCCATTTCTCAAGGTCCATCTGCTTTCCTACTGGAGCTCAGAGGTCTTTCAGGGCCAGCTAATTCTGCCATCCCTGATCTTCAGATGGAGCTTGGTCCCAGCTCATATCAATTTCCAGAAACTGAATAACATGGGCTTTCATCAAATACAAATAATGACGAGTTAAAGAAACTTATGCTGGTTAAACCTTAAGATGATTGGGTATTCAATAAATTCAGAGATAGTAGAATGACTGCTTGGAACAGGCTTTTAAGAGAATGGTGATTTTGTTTCTTTGACAAAATTGAATGTTGATGGGAACTCAGGGAACATTTTTCCTAACCTAGATAATAAAAGCAAAGTCATAATTTTTTTCTTATTTAAATGAGATGGGGGAGGCTGGGCTGGATGAGAGTAAATTGGGAGGACACAGAGATCTGTGTTTGGAACATGAGAAAACGTACTAAGCAATTAGAAACAATAATATTAATTGTCACTATTTTAACTACATCTTGTAAGTTGACTGCTTTTTAGGGAAATAGAGTTTTGTCTAGACTACTGGATAAGCTCTAGAAAAAAATAAATGGTTTCCCACATGAAAACTCTGGATCACAAGCTTCCATTTATGCTTTGGCCAAATGGAATTTGGCTAATACATTTGCAGGGGCCCGCAGTTTATCCCACCTTTTTTTCTCTCTTGACCAAGAAACACAGAATGCCTTGACTGCTCTGTGACTAGGCCCCTGCATGTCTTCCCCTTCATGCTGGAACTCAAGCCAGGACCTTGAACATTCCCAGGTACTGCAAAAGATGTTTAGGTTGTTGCCCAAAACATTGAAAAAAACTAGCCCAGGTCCTGAGCCAAATTCCTTAAATCCTCATATAAACTCCATAACCTGATCCCCTCGTTGTGGACACATCTGGGTATAACATCTCTTTCTCTTGCTGTCCTTCATGAGGCTCCTCTGTAAGTAACTTTTCCTAATAAATGCTTTGGACTTATCACCCTGGGGTTTGGTACTTCTTTCTTTGGAATCCCAACCAACCCCATCTTGGGATGGTTTGGAGCCCTTCCTTGTAGAAATTTCCCTGCTGTGGCTTTTGGGGTGATCCGGCCTTGGGTTCAGGTTCATCTGGGACAAAACAACGTTGCGGTAGCGGTTTAAGGTATTCACCTTTTGTTATAGTGTCAGTTATAAGGTTGTTTTGTTATTAAATAAACGGATCAAAGTCTTCCCTGAAAACCTGAGGGATAAATGTTGAGGAAGCAGTTCATGCCATCTGTGGAAAATTGTCTGCACAATTACTCTTATTTTCCAGAGGAAGGCATGTGTTTGTGATGGACATAGGAGCTGTCAATATGCACCCATTTTCAGAGGATTTGCTAAACTCCCAGACCCTTTGTTTTGGCAGTAAAATATATCCTTAAAAAGTCAGGAGTGCACAAAAGTTTTTATTTTTGATATACTCCAATGTATCTGTTATTTTTTTTCTTTTGTTGCCTGTGCTTTTGGTGTCATATCCAAGAAATCATTTCCAAATTCAATGACATGAAGATTTTTCCCTGTATTTTCTTCTAAGAGTTGTATAGTTTCAGCTTCTATGTTTAGGTCTTTGATCGATTTTGAGTTAAATTTTTTTTTTTTTTTTTAAAGATGACCGGTAAGGGGATCTTAACCCTTGACTTGGTGTTGTCAGCACCATGCTCACCCAGTGAGCGAACCGGCCATCCTTATATGGGATCCGAATCTGTGGCCTTGGTGTTATCAGCACCACACTCTCCCGAGTGAGCCATGGGCCGGCCCCTTGAGTTAATTTTTGTATATGGTGTAAGGTAAAGGTCTAACTTCATTCTTTTGTGTGGATATTCAGTTTTCCCAACACTATTTGTTGAAAAGACTCATTTCTTCATTGAATGGTCTTGGCACCATGATTGAAAATCATTTGACCATATGTGTGAGGGTTTATTTCTGGGCTCTCTATTCTATTCCATTCTATGTGTCTGTCTTTAAGCCAGTAAGACATTGTTTTGATTACCATAGCTTTGTAGTAAGTTTTGAAATCGGGAAGTGTGAGATCACCAAATTTGTTGATCTTTTTCAAGATTTTTTTTTGCCTATTTGGGGTCCTCTGACATTCCAAATGAATCTTAAAACGAGTTTTTTTATTTATGTAAAAAATGTCTGGGATTTTGATAGGAACTGCATTGACTGTAGATCTCTTTGGATAGTATTACCATGTTAATAATCTTAAATCTTTCAATCCATGAACGTGTGATGTCTTTCCATTTACTTGTGTTTTCTTCAATTTCTTTCAGCAACATTTTACGGTTTTTGGTGAACAAGGGTTTTGCTGTCTTGATTAAGTTTATTACTAAGTATTTTATTCCTTTTCATCGTGTTGTATATGGAATTGTTTTCTTCGTTTCCTTTTTGGATTGTTCATTACTGATGTATAGAAATGCAATTGTTTTTTGTGTATTGATTTTGCAACCTGCAACTTTGCAGAATTTGTTTATTAATCTAAAAGTTTTTTTTTCCTTTGGTGTGGTATATTTAAGGTTTTCTACATATAAGATCATCTCATCTGGAAACAGAGATTATTCTTTCTTTCCAATTTGGATGCCTTTTATTTCTTTTTCTTAACTGACTGCTCTGCCTAGAACTTCCAATACGGTGTTGAGTAGAAGTGGCAAAAATGGGAATCCTTGTCTTGTTCTCATTCTTAGAAGAAAAGCTTTCAGATTTTCACCATAGAGTATGATGTTTAGCTGTGGGTTTTTCATATATGGCCTTTGTTATACCGAGGTAGTTTCTTTCTATTGCCTAAAGCAAGTAAGAAAAAGCACTAAGACACAAAACAACAAATGTATCCTTTGGAGCAGGTTTATCTGTGTTCTGGGTCTGATGGCTGAGTGGCAGCTGCTGGAGGTATGAGAGGAAGCAACAAGAAGGGTTATAAGCACAAGTTCTGCAGTGACTGCCTGGATTCCATTCCTGACTTTGTCACTGACTTGCTGGGTGATCTTGGGCAAGTCACTGAACATTTCTTAATTTAGTTTTCTCAGCTACAAAAGGGGAATAATTATAACACCTACATAATTGGGTTGTTGTGAAAATTTACTGGGTTATTCTTATAAAGTAGTTAGAAAAGTGCCTGACATTTAGCTTATGTGTTTTGAGTGTTGCGACTCAGAAAAGAAGGCTGCCAAGACATGTGGGAGGAGCAGCAAGTGAGCCTGGAATCAGTGCACAATTAATATTGGGTGAACAAATATCCTCACCATCCTGATCTTTGGGAATTGAGGAGGGAACTTACAGCCTTCGCAGTCCGTCTCTCCTGGCTCTCCACCTCTTGGGGATGCTTGGGTCCAAAGCCCTTGAGCATATCCTGTGCATTGCCAGGGTGCAGGAGACCTATTTTGAAGTGTCCTTGTTCTGTGATAGCCATGCAAACACCAAAAGGACAAAGACCTCTTCTTTTTTTTTTTTTTTTTTTTTTTGTCTTTTTCGTGACCGGTACTCAGCCAGTGAGTGCACTGGCCATTCCTATATAGGATCCGAACCCGAGTGCGCCACGGGCTTGGCCCCAAAGACCTCTTTTGAACCACAAGACAAGGAAGCATGCGTGTCTGTGAACAATCCTTCTCTGTCTTCCTGAAGATGCTCAAGGCAAAGTGCTTTGGGAAGAATATGAATGAGTAAACTCCAGGCAGCGGTGGAAGATGTCCAAGGTACAACTCAAAGGCACAAGATAGAAATGAGTTTCCTTCCCAGATCTGAAGATGCTTCAGGGAGAGGGAGATGTCAGTGCTGTCTCTTCCCAGCCCAGTCACACACCTCTCTCAGACCCATCCTCTGCTACAGCCATTCTGAGGGCCACTTGTTTACCTGGACACTCGAGCTCTTTTAAACCCTCTTTCTGTGTCTTTGTATAGGCTATTCCTTCCGCTCAGCACACCCTACCTCTTCAATCTACTTCTTAATTGACAGCTCAGCTGCCCTGTGAGTTCTTCCTTGACTCACTGCCTCAAGGGAAATTAAGTAATTCCTTACTTAATTCCTCTAAGGACCTACAATATACGCATATATTTGCATTTCTTCAACAAGCATTTATTGTACACCCCTATGCCAGGTCTTGGGCTAGCTTCTAGGAAAAGTCCCCAACCCACCCTCAGAGAGATAATTTCAGTGACTAATAAGCTAGCTGTGAAAAGACTTTGCTTGCTCATATCTCAAAAGGAAGATATTTTACTTTCCTCAAACAGAAATAGTCACAGGGGTAAAATCTTCACTTTCTTTAGTCGTGCCTGGGGCCCAGGGCTCTTGGGGATGGGAGGATTGCAGAGAATATTAATTCTCTTTTTCCTTTTCAAAATTGGGAATGGGAGGGATGTGCAAAGAAAGAAAATGCGAGATAACTGCAGATTGAATGACAAAGAAAGCAGCAGTTTAACAAGTCCTTGTACCTCTTGCCGACCATGCTGTTCCCGCCCCATGTCTTGCTCTGGTTCTTGAGAAAGAAAATATTACCTTGAGTGGAGAAAGGAAATTTCTGCCAAGCTAAAGGTTTTTCTGAAGGACTTGCTGCAACCATAAAGTATCCTAACAACCCCTTTTCTTCCCCTTTTCTTTGAGTGACTACTGAGTTTTCACTTACTGAAGAGCATAGACTATCAAAAACTTCAGTGTTTAAAATTGTATCCCACTCTTGTCTCTGAATCACTTTGCCATAGAAGCAGCCTCAATATACAACCCAGATGCAGAGCTTCAGCTGGTAACCCAGGTAAGGGGCTGCTGGAAACATTTCACATCTGTCTTAACTGTACTCTCTAAGGAAAGAGGACCCTGGGTCCATTTGCTGTCCAGACTGGAGGTCTGTGTGCTCTTTTCACACAGCCCTGCTTTGCTTGGAGCCTATTAAAACATTGCTTCATCCCCAAATCTTATAGTAATTCTTTCTTTTCTTTTGTTTGGTCAGATGACCCATGGGTCCCCTGGTGTGCAGTCTCCATCGTGGCAATAGGGTAAAAGACCTGACTTTGTTGGACCTCAGGTTCCTGGTGGCCTCAGGCTGATTGGGCAGGACACCTTTTAGCTTCAGTCTCTCTCTGTGGGTTTTTCTGTCCCTCACCTCTCAGAGCACTTGGCCAGGATGCTGGCTGGCCCTGGGGCTTATGCCATGTTGGTGCAAGGATGAGAGTAAACATCTCTACATTCCATTGATGATGGCAAGTCAAGGGAATATGTAAAAATTGCATGCTGGAGCTCAACTGTAGCTGGTCCTGCTGGCTGTAGCCTCCATTCCCCAGAGGGCCCCAAATGGTCTGCTTTGGAGTTCCTTCCAGCAATCAGTAAAACTCGGCTCCCTTCTTAGAGTCAGTTTTTGTTTAGGCTCACAAAATTTCTGTCAGTTCCCTGAGCTGCCTCCAAAACTCTCACTGACAATGAATAGGTAGGAAATAACAACCAGAAAAGCACAGATCATGCCTTCGTGGTCAGAATATAGATGTAGCTTGATTGCCTTATACTAAGATTCACCTTGGGGTACTTTTTGAATAATAGAATTTAAGAATCTACCTGGATTCATCTATGTATCACAGGAGTACGTAACTATCTCCTGCACATAGCCCATCTCTTGACCTGCCAGACATTTCCTCAATGTTTTGGTTCTCATCCTGCTGGTTCTGACTATGCTGGTTGCCTCCTTGGTCACAAGGTGCCAATTCCATTGGCAGTCCCTTCTTGACACTGATGTGCCAGCTGCTGCCATCTCCTCAGCTCTGATCATGCAGCCCCTCGAGGGGAAGGAGAAGGGAAAAGGGAAGGGGAAGGGCTGATTATTTCTTCCATGTTTTCCTCTATACAAGACAATGAGCTCCTTGAGGGCAGGAACAATATCTATTTTTTTTTTTTGTCACTGTATTCTTTATATCTGTACAGGGTCTTTTATATAGAGGTACGATAAGTATTTGTTGGATGAGCCAATGAATGAAGGTGTTGTTTGCATGGGGTTTTGTTAATTCCTTATGGCCAGATATTTGTATTGTAATATCTGATGATTTCCTTAGATAATTTTTCCATTTACTGAAATTACTGATTCAAAGAGTATGGATAGTTTTTTGTTTTGTTTTGTTTTAGCTTCAATGCATATTTCCCAGATGATTTTCTAGAAATATCATACCCATTTATTACATCAACAACGTATACATATTTCTGGAAAATGGGAAGATGAGGATCCTTCCTGAACCATGGGATGAGGAAGAGAAGGATTAAGTGGAAAAAATATGAAATCAATTTATATAATAAAGATATGAAGTGTGGAAGGAGGGAGGAGAAAGGTAGATGTGAAAGACTAGAGGGCTGAGGGTAAAAGAAAAGGGGGTAGTGGATCAAGGGTGGGGCTAAAGAATTAACAAAAATTCCAATGAGAGATGACATGGTTGATGGGGCAGGGTGATTGAGAAGACTGAAGGTTAGAGAATCCACACCTGAAATGGAAAAAAGATCTTTTTCTCTGCACTGTGGTCAAGATGATAAGGATCAATGGTGATGCTGATAAGTTGGGGGCAGTACATGGGGCAGTGTATTGTGGGTAATTGACCTAAGATCTCTAATTTCTCAATTAAGTAAAAGGCAAGCTTATCTCCTGAGAGTGAAGGAGATATGAATGGTAAATTGAGGAGGCTGAAGAGAGAATAGTGGTTGGGGAATATGAGAGGAAGTTAATTCATGACCATGTAGTGTCACCAACCCACACAAAAACTGTGGAATTAGTTTACTGTAGTATTCAGCAGCAGGGATATCAGAGCAGAGAAGCAGCCATTGGTTACCAATGTTTGAAGGTTTGGTTGGTTGGTACAGTCAAGGGACCTGGGGATGGGAGAGGAGGGTATTACATCATATTGCTGGTTTTGGGCTAATGTTGGGGAAGGAAGAAAGAAAAAATATAAAAGCACATGCATATCAATAAGAAAAAAATTGAACCCTCAAAAATCATGAACAAGAAATACATGTGGCTTAACAAACAAATGAGGGAATCTTCTGGCTCACCAGTAAGCAAAGAAATGTGAATTTAAATACTGAAATATTGTTTTTCATCTTTTGTAGTACCAAACACAAAATTTCTAGAAATGCAAATACTAAATGCTGGTAAGCACAGGGAAAATGAGTATGTTCAAACATTTCTGAAAGTAAAGATAGCCACAATACCTGTAGTAAATAATTTTCAAATTTATCAAGGGACTTCAAAAAATTATAGTGTTTGAATTATTGATCCCACTTCTTGGCATCTATATGAAGAAAAAAACAAATCTAGAAAAACTCTTTTGTGCAAAAACACTTGTGGCAGCATTATTTATAATAATGAAATGTCAGAAAGTAGGGGCTGGCCCGTGGGTCACTTGGGAGAGCGTGGTGCTGACAACACCAAGTCAAGAGTTAAGATCCCCTTACCAGTCATCTTTAAAAAAAAAAAAAAGAAATTAACTAAATGTTTCGCAATAGGGATATTTAAACAAATTGTGCTACTAATAGATGAGCTACCACATAGCCATTATAATAGTGCTCTGCCCTCACGTATGGGATTAATGCCCTTATAAAAGAGGCTTCAGAGAGCTGCCTCCCCACTTCTGTCTCTTCCATCATGTGAAGACATCTAGACATTATCATGTATTAGGAATAAGCCTTTGCCTTGATCTGGGACCTCCCCAGCCTCCAGAACTGTGAGAAATAAATATCTTTTGTTTATAAATTATCGAGTCTCAGGCATTTCATTATAGCAGCACAAACAGACTAAGACAAGGGAGTAAAAAAACAAACAAACCATGAACAAGTCGTGACTGAATTATTTAATAAAAATTTAATAAATAAATTTAATAAAAATTGTAAATCATAGATCCAAGAAGCTCAACAAACCCCCAAGCAGAAGAGAAATGAAGAACATCACCCCATGGAGCATCATAATTAAATTGTTTAAACTGCAATAAAGAAAAAAGTATTAAAAGCAGCTGAAGGAAATAAAAAAGTCTTATTAGATAGAGAGGAACAAAGATAAGGTTGACAGCAGAGTTTTCACTGAAATAATGTAAGCCAAAGATAGTGGAGCAATATCTTTAAAGTACTGAAATAAAAAAACCGTCAAACTAGAAGTCTATACAAAGCAAAAATATCTTCCCAAAATGCCAAAATACTTTCTGATATACAAAAACTGAAGGAATTAATCACCAGAGAACTGCATTACAAGAAACATTAAAGGAAGTCCTACAGACAGAAGAAAAATGATATCAGATGGATATCTGGGCCTACGTAAAGGAATGAAGACTACTGGAAATGATATTCATGTGTGTAAATTAAAAAAACTTATTTTTTATTTAAAAATTCTTTTAAAGATATCTGATTGATGGGCTGGCTGTTTAGCTCAGTTGTTTAGAGCACAGTGTTATAATGCTAAGGTCAAGGATTCAGATCCCCATACCAGCCAGCTGTCAAAAATAAATAAATAAATAAACAAATAAATAAATAAATAAAATTAGATAGAAAATAAAGTGTACAATTCAATGGCTAAAAAAAGATATCTGATTGTTTAAAGCAAAATAATAATTTGCAGGGTTTATAACATCATAGAAGTAAATGTTTGACAATAGTAGTACAAAGGCTGGGAGTGGAGAAATGGAACTATAATATGTTAAGGTTTTTAAGCTATAAGTGAAGTGATATAATATTATTTGAAGGTAGACTATGTTAAGTTGAAGAAATATAATACAAATATAAGTCTTAAAGCATCCACTAAAATAACAACACATAGAGGTATGGCTAATAAGAAAACAAAGACAATAAAATGAGACCGGGGAAAAGGAAAAAAAGAAAAAGATGAAACAAATAGAAACAAATAGAAGCTCATAGATTTATTCAACCATATTGATAACCACATTAAATGTAAATGGTCTGAATACCTCAAGGAAAAGTCAGAGTTGGTCAGATTGGATAAAAACAAAAACAAAACAAAAATAACAAAAAAGCCCCAGACACAATCCAACTATATGCTGACTACTTTAAAAATAGGCATAAGTAGATTAATAGTATAAGGATAAAAAATGATATATCATATATATACTAGTTAAAAGAAAGCTGGAATGCTATCCTAATAGCAGAAAAAAAACATATTTTGGAGCAAAGAATATTGACTGTTTTAAAGAAGGCCATTGCATAAAAATAAAGGGGTCAATTTATCAAGAGGAAATAAGATCCTAATTGTTTATGTACCTAATAATAGGGCTTCAAAACACGTGATAAAAATGAGGAATAATAGAAAAATCCACAATTATAATTTAGATATTTAGACATCCTTCTTTTGATAATAATAGACAGAAAATCAGAATATTTAAACAATACTATTAACCAACTTGACTTAATTGACTCTCAACATCAGCAGAATATACTTTTTAAAAAAATTCAAATGCACATGAAACATTTACTAAGATAGAACATATTCTGGGCCATAAAACAAGTGAAAGCAAATTTAAGGAATTTGAACCATGCAAAGTATGTTCTCTGACTAAAATGAAATTAAATTAGAAATAGCACAAAGATATCTGAAAAATCTTCTAGTGGGAAAATTCCCAAATATTTGGAGACTAAATGACACACTTCTAAATAACACATGGACCAGAAAAGAAATAAAAAAGAAAATTAGAAATATTTAGCTAAGTGAAAATGAAAATATGGCATATTAAAGTTTGTGGGATGGAGCTCAGCCCTGCTTAGAGAGCAATTTATAACACTAAATTCCTATATTAGAAAAGAAGAAAGGTTTTAAGTCAATGACCTAAGCTTCCATCTTAAGAAACTAAAAAAGAAGAGCAAATTAAAATCAAAACAAGCAGAAGGAATAAAAAATAGTGATAAGATCAGAAATCAGTAGAGTTGAAACACACAGAGGCAAAAACTATAGATTATCTCCCACCATCTGGCATAAAAAATAAGAAAAAGGAAAACTATAGAGAAAGTCAATGAACCAAAGCTAGTTCTCAGAAAAGAGCACTAAAATTGAAAAACCTCAAGGCAGACTGACCGAGAAAAAAAGAGAAAAGACAAAATTACCATTATCAGGAAGGAACAAGAGGATATCTCTACATATCCCACAGACATTGTGAGGATAACAAATATTATAAACAACTTTATGTCCATTAATTTGGCAGCTAGGTAAAACCAACAAACTTCTTGAAAGGCACAAACTAACAAAGCTCACTCAAGAAGAAATAGATAACCAGAATATCTATTAAAGTCCTATATCTATTAAGAAATTGAATTCACAGTTAAAAATCTACTGTTATGAGTTGACTTGTGTCCTCTCAAAAAGACATGTTGGAGCCCTAACCTTCAGTACCTCAGAATGTGACCTTATTTGGAGATAGGGTCTTTACAAAGGTAGTCAAGTTAAAAAGAGGATATTAGGGGAGGGGACAAAAAAAAAAAAAAAAAAAAGAGGATATTAAGATGGGCCCTAATCCAATATGACTGGTATCTCTTTATAAAGGGGAAAAGTTGGGGACAGAGGCACTCACACAGGAGGCTACCATGTGAACATGAAAGCAGAGGCCAAGGTGATAGATCTATGATCACTTCAAAAATTGCCAGCAAACCATCAGAAGCTAGGAGAGCAGCAGGGAACAGATTCTCCCCCATAGCCTTCAGAAGGAACCAATCCTACCAATACCTTGATCTCAGATTTCTAACCTCCAGAACTGTGAGACAGTAATTTTCTGTTTAAGCCACCCAGCTTCCGGTACTTCGTTATGGAAGTCCCAGCAAACAAATACACCTTCCGTCAAAATAAAATCTGGACAGATGGCTTCACTGACCACTTTTACCAAACATTTCTGGAAGAAATGATACCAGTTCTTCATAAACTCCTCAAAAAATAGAAGAAAAAGAAGAGGGAATACTTCTCACTTTGTTTTATGAAGTCAGCATTACTCCGATAACAATATCAGACAAAGACACTATAAGAAAAGAGTATTGGCCAATATGCCTCATGAACAGAGACAAAAATGTTAACAAATTGAATCCAGTAATAATAAAAGGATAATACATCATCATGACTAAGCGGAATTTATCCCAGGAATGTCAGATTGGCTCAACATTCAAAAATCAATTAATGTAGATTACTATGTCAACGGACTAAGGAATAAAAACCACATCATCTTCTCAATATAGATAAAGGAAAAGCATTTAAGAAATTCAAGTGATTCATAATTAAACTTCTCAGCAAACTAGAAATAGAAGTGAATTTCCTCAATCTGATAAACAACATTTGGAAAAAATCTGCCACTAATATAAGAGGCTTCCAGAGGCTCAGAGTGGTTCTTTAGAGCAGACCAAACACAAAGGAAAACCTTAGCACAGAAGCACCTGAGATGGTGAGGTGATTGATGAAGAAGGATTCTTCTGTGAGGAGCCTGAATTCTCTTAATAATAGAATCTATGACCACTGAATCCCTGTGTTTGGGATTTCATACTGGTGCCCTCTATCACACCCAAGTAGATGTTCTATGACTTTATATAGAAACCCTAGTCTCCACTTTAACTTTTGCCCTGCCCAATCTTTTGCCCAGTCTTATTGTGTCCTCAGATTTCCCATTGCAGGTATCTCTCTGCATCAACATAATTTTTTTCTTTGATGAGGTTATTGTGTTTCTTTAATCTTTGTTTTTTTAAATTTATTTTTAAAAATTATTATTGAATCAAAATTGATTACACATATTTTTGGGGTTCAACATTGTGATGTTGATCAAATCAATATTACTAGCATATATATTGTTACAAATCACAATTATTCTTTATGCCCCTTGTCCAATCCCTCCCCACCTCCCCTCCCTCCCCCTCCCCCTTCTAATCACCCTTGATTTCTTCTCTCCCTCTTAAAGAATAATGGTTACTCTGTTGATTTGCTGCCCAAATGATCTGTCCAATTCTGAGAGGTGTGATCAGGTCCCCCAGTACAATCATAGAGCAGATGCCTCTTACATCACTCTGAAATAGGCTTTGTGGAGAGAGACATCCTCCTCCTTTCTTTATCTCTGCTGGTGACTCTTCTTTTGTCAATGCACTCCAGAGGCTGATGGACCATCTGCGTGGTGGTTGTGGCATCTAGCCATGGACATTGTGGTGGCTGTCATGGGCCACTCACATGGAGGAGATGATTTTGGCATGCTCCTTGGTGCTGGCGATGTGCCTGGCTGTGGAGAGTGTCCAATCCCTGGCTCCATACCTTGAGTCCCTGGGCGGGCCCTGAGGCGCTGGTGCAGTGAACCTGGTTGCGGGAGGGGGGTCTGGTCCACCTCTCCATGCCCTGAGTCCCCAGGTGGGACCCAAGGTGCTGGGGAGGTGTGCCTGTTTGTGGGAGGAGGGGTCTGGTCCTCGGTTCCATACCCTGGGACCCTGGGCAGGCCCCAAGGCACTGGTGTGGTGAGCTGCAAGAGGGGGATCCAGTCCCCTTCACCATGCCCTGGGTCCCCAGGCAGGCCCCAAGGCACTAATGCCATGAGCCTGGTTGTGGGAGGGGGATCCAGTCCCCTTCTCCATGGCCCGGGACCCTGGGAGCACCCTGAGGAGCTGGCACAGTGAGTCGTAGGAGGGGGATCCGGTCCCCTTCACCATGCCCTGGGACCCTGGGTGGGCCCCGAGGCACTGGCAAAGTGTGCCTGGTTTTGGGAGGGGGGTCCAGTCCCCTTCTCCATGCCCCGGGTCCCTGGGTGGGCCCTGAGGTGCTGGCTCAGTGAGCCTGGTTGTGGGAGGGGGTCCAGTCCCCTTCTCTATGCTCTGGGACCCCAGGCAGGCCCTTAGATGCTGGCATGGTGTGCATGTTGTGGGAGGGGGTCCGGTCCCCTTCTTCAGGCCTCGGGCCCTTGGTTGGGGCCCAGGGGTGCTATCAGGTTGTGCCTGGGTGTGGGAAGGGGGTCTGGTCCCCAGCTGCTAGCTCTAGGTCCCTGGGAAGGCCCCGAGGCATTGGTGGTGTGCCTGGATGTGGGAGTGTGGTCTGGTCCTGGCTCCAATCCTCGGGTTTCTGGGTGGGGCCCTGAGGTGCTGGTCATGTGAGTGGTTGTGGGCAGGGGTCCTGCCCCTGGCTGCATGCTTCATGTCCCCTAGTGGGCCCCAAGGCATTGCTGGTGTGCCTGGGCCAGAACCAACTTTTTGTCCTTTGCTTACTTCTAACATGGGGGAACTTCCTGCGGGAACCAGTACTTGAGCTGTGTGGTTGAGTAAATTGCTGTTTTGCTACTGTTTACCTAGGGAAGGCTTTTCGTGCAGCTCAGGGTTTAATGGTTGACCTTATAGTTACTTTCGGCTCTCCAGGTACTTGGTGCACCTGGGTTGTGTAGAAACTCTGATCTTGGCCTGAGTTTTTTCATCAGATTGCACCCCATACAGTTCTGCATTCCCGACCAGTCTCTTCTGAGTGGTCCTGCACTGATTGGGGGGCGGATCAGCTGTCCTTGCTGTGTCCCAGTTTTCTCCTATAGGGCCTGTCTCCCTGATCACCCATGCTCCAAACACTTGCCATGGGACGGGCCCTGCGCCGGTCCCTTGTGTTGACTCACCAGCCTCTGGGTGGCTCCCCTTTTTCAGCTGTTCTGTTTCCTCACTCCTGCAAGATCCCTCGGGAACCGCATCAGTGATCTTGCTGTCCTGGGAGCTACCAAAGTCCTCTTCTCCCCTTCTGCCTCCAAGTACCTCCATCTCAAGGGTACAGCCATAGCTTCTGCTGGCTCCTGCTCCATGCACTCCAGCATTAAAGCGCCACAGCCTGAAATGCTGTGAGCAGTTTTTTCTTTCTCTCATCGTATTTTCTCCCACCTTCATGAGCTCCGTAGGTCTCCCCTCCTCTTCATCTGAGCTCCAGTGGCCCCAGCTTGGCTGATGTTACATTTTTATAGTTGTAAATTGGTTGATTTGTGAGTGAGAGTGACACTGGGGACCATCTATTCTGCCATCTTGACCAGAACCTGTTTTGCATCAACATAATTGATTAGAAAAATGGGGGAGAAATAGGAAAAAAAGAGTCAGTGTATGCTGAGGACTGGGCCCAGGGATCCGTTACCTGATTAATATCTCTATTCTCCTCTGATTTGGTAAAAACTCATTCTTCTATAAGTAGTAGAGTAAGAGAAGGAAGAGCTCCATCCTACATAGGAAGTAGAAGGTGGAATCAATAACCCAGAGAGCTGAGCTTGAGCTCAGCCACGGCACACTAAGGCTGCTCAGAAGTGGGAGGTCACAGTGGTTATCTGTCTCAGGAAACTAAGAATGTGCTCTGTAGACTAAAGTTCCAGGCTTGCGGCACAGGTCTGAGGTGGTAAAAGAGAGGACAAAAAAGAAGGTGAACCTGCAGCCTATACCCCCACCATCCGGCCTAGCAAATCCCTCCACTTTTCTCTGAGTCTTCCTGTTTTTCATCTATATCCCTTCATCATATCATTTGTATATCTTCTTTGGTGAGGCTTCTGTTAAGGTCTTTGGCTCACTTTTTAATTGCATTGTTTATTTTCTTATTGTTGACGTTTAAGAGTTCTTTGTACATTCTGGATAACAGTTCTTTATTAGATATGACTTTTGCAATATTTTCTCCCAGACTGCGGTTGTCTTTTCATTTTCCTGACAGTGTCCTACACAAACCAGAAAAATTTAATTTTAATGAAGTATAGCGTATCAATTCTTTCTTTTTTGGATTGGGCTTTTGGTGTCTTATCTAAAAAGTTATCAACAAATCCAAGGACATCTAGATTTTTCTCTTATGTTATCTTCCAAGAGTTTTATAATTGCATTTTACATGTAGGTCTGTGACTTGTTTTGAATTAATTTTTGTGAAGAGTGTAAGGTCTGTGTCTAGATTCACTTTTTGCATGTGGATGTCCCTTTGTTCCAGCATCATTTGTCGAAAGGACTATCTTTTCTCCATTGTGTTGCATTTGCTCCATTGTCAAAGAATATATTGACTATATTTATGTGGGTCCATTTCCGGGCTCTCTATTCTGTTTCACTGATTTGTCTGTTCTTTCATCAATACCACACTGTTGATTACTGTTGCTTTATAGTAGGTCTTGAAGTCAGGTAGTGTCAATCCTCTGATTTTGTTCTCCTTCCATATTGAGTTGACTATTCTTGGTCTTTTGCCTCTCCGTATAAACTTTAGAATCAGTTTGCCAATATCTGCAGAATAACTTGCTGTAATTTTGATTAATATTTTATTATATCTATAGATCAAGATGGGAAGAATTGACATCTTAATGATGTTGAGTCTTCCTATCTGTGAACATGGAATATTTCTCCATTTATTTAGTTCCTTGATTTCTTTCATCAGAGTTTGGTAAGTTTCCTCATATATACCTTGTACTTACTTTGTTAGATTTATACCTAACTATTTCATTTTTGGGGGTGCTAATGTAAATGGTATTGTGTTTTTTTTTAATTTCAAATTCCACTTGTTCATAGCCAGTATATAGGAAAGTGATTAACTTTTAAAATATTAACCTTGTATCCTGCAAACTTGCTATAGTCACTTATTAGTTCCAGGAGTTTATTTTAATTTTTATTCTTTCAGATTTTCTACATTGATGATCATATATCATCTGTAGACAAAGACAGCTTTTTTTCTTCTTTCCCAATCTGTATACCTTTTAATTCCTTTTGTTGTCTTATTGCAATAGCTAGAACTTCCAGTACAATGTTGGAAAGCCGTGTTAAGAGGGGACATCCTTGCCTTCTTCCTAATCTTAGTGGGGAAGCTTCAAGTTTCTCACCATTAGGTATGAAGTTAGCTGTAAGGTTTTTTTGTAGATGTTTTTTGTCAAGTAGAGGAAATTCTTCTCTATCCCTATTTTACTGAGAGTTTTATCAGGAATTGGTGTTGGATTTTGTCAAATCCTTGTTCTGCGTCTTTTGATATAATCATGATTTTTCTTCTTTAGCCTGTTGATGTGATAAATAACTTTAACTGATTTTTAAATGTTGAACCAGCTTTGCATACCTAGGATAAATCACACTTGGTTGTGCTGAATAATTCTTTTTACAAATTATTGAATTCAATTTGTTAAATTTTATTTTATTTATTTATTTATTTATTTTTCTGACCGGTAAGGGTATTGCAACCCTCAGCACGGTGTGGTCTGCACCACGCCCAGCCAGTGAGCGCACCAGCCATCCCTATATAGGATCTGAACCCACGGCCTCCGCGCTACCAGCACTGCACTCTCCCAAATGAGCCACGGGGCCAGCCCTAAATTTGTTATATTTAGGATTTTTCCACGTATGTTCATGAGATATATTGATCTGTGGTTTCCTTTTCTTGTAATGTCTTTCTCTGTTTTGGTGTTAGGGTAATTCTGGCCTCCTAGAAAGAGTCAGGAAATATTCTCTCTGCTTCTATCTTCTAGAAGAGATTATACAGAATTGGTATAATTTCTTCTTTAAATGTGTGATAGAATTCACCAGGAAACCCATCTGGGCCTGGTGCTTTTTGTTTTGGAAGATCATTAATTATTGATTCAATTTCTTTAAGGTATAGATCTAATAAGATTGTCTATTTCTTCTTGTGTGAATTTTTTTTTAATAAGACAAAAGACACACAATTTTATTATGTGCATACACACAGGAGTCCCACAAAACATGAGACTTGAAGAAGGGCCAGATGATTGAAATTTATATAGTATCATTGAGTTACAGAGAGGAGTAGGGGCTTGAGGGTTCTGGGAGGAAGGTGGTGACAGGTCACAGGAAGGTGAGGGAGGAAAGGTATGGTAAACAAGTATGCAGATTAAAAACTCTCTCAGGTAATAAAAGTTGTCTCAGAGCAGCCCATTAGAAGAATCAGTGATAGCCTGTGACAAAGTCTATCTGGGCAAGGTGTTGACCTTCAGTCTCCTCTCCTATGATAAGATCTTCCCTGGTTGATAAGATTCCTATGACAATTATTTTGCCTTATAGATGTACATTTCAGAACTATTCCTGTGTCTGTAGTTTCTCAGAATAACCAGCTCAAAATATGCCAAAAAAAAAAATATTTTGGGGTGGCACATTCTGGTCTCCTACAGTCATATTTTGGGGTGGTATGTCTTGAGCTCCAACAAAATGTTATAGCAAACCTCAGGCAATGAACAGGCTGAGGGCAAGACGGGTGTGGCAGTCCTCTCTCATACCCAATGATGCCAAACCAAGAGCAAGACTTTGCAAAGGAGCTGAGGCTGTGCTGAAACAGCAGCCTTGGCCTTTGGCAGTAGGAGTGATAGCCCTGCCTCCCACACAGGCCACTGCAGCCAGCTCTTTCACTACTCGGCTCCATAAGCACTGCTTTTCAGGATGAGCTGATTTAGTCTTGGGTGATATCAGAGAGAAACAGCAGGAAAGGTGTAGAATGGTTGGGGATCAGTGGAACATACCTGAGAAGAACCAGGGAGCACAGGGTCTCCAAAAGACTCCCTAGAATACCACTGCTGTTCTACATCCCCTGTCTGGATGTGTCTCTGCTTGGAACCACTTAGTGCTGGCAATGCAGACACGATATGCAGAAATCAGAAAGACAAACCCATTGTGGTGGGTTTAAACAGGCAGTGAAACCATGGGTTTTGGAATCAGACTAGCTGGGTTCAAATCCTAGCTCTGCCATTTATTAGCTATGGGGTCTCAGGCAAGTTACTTAACCTCTCTGGATCTTTTAACCATTAACCTCTCTTAACCATTTGCTCTTCTATAAAATGATGATATAATAAAACTTTCGTCAGGAGGTTATTGTGAGGAATGTGTGAGTTACTACATGTAAAGCATACGTTAAATGCTCAAGAAATGTTGGCTATGACTATTATTTGAAATTTGGGGCTAGCCTCAGCCAGGGGAAGAAGGTACTCAATTACACAACATCATTCTGAGGAAGGTACTCAATTATGCAACATCATTTCAAGTCCAGCTATTCAGAATACTCCTGACTCCCTTGTCTCCTGCTCAGTGAAGGTTGTGAGACAATCAGCCTTTTGTTCTACAATTTGTGACTACTTTTCATTATTTTATTTTATTTTTTTCTTATTTAAAAATAAAAAAAATTTTTTTCATTTTCCATGTTTATGGGGTACAGTTTGTTGTTTCAATACATGAATTTATTGTATAATGATCTAATCAGAATAGTTAGCAATCTATCACTTAAACATTTATCATTTCTTTGTGGTTATAACATTCAAGATCCTCTTTTCTAGTTATCTCAAAATATATGTTACAATATTATTAGCTATTGTCACCCTAGGACATCAGAATTTGTTATTCCTGTGAATGAAATTCTCCTATTTGCAACAACACAGATGAGCCTGGAGAAACTTATGTTGAGTGAAATAAGCAAAGCACAGAGGGATAAATACCACATGTGCTCACTCATAAGTGGGAGCTAAGAGAGAGAGAAGGAAGGAAAGAAAGACCACAGTGGTGCGTTGGACTTGCAGAGGGAGAGAACATACTGTGGGATACAAAGTGGAGTGGAGGGAAAGAGAGAGGGGGTGGGTGGTTGGTGGTAACTGGGTGGGAGACACGGGGTACAAGTGCAATTTGTGGTAATGGACATGCTGCCAGTATGGATCTGGCCTTCACATCTTGGGCACGAGGGGTGACAATTAGCTTTGTATCTCATGAATATTCATAACCAATAAAAAAAAAAGAATTTGTTCTCTCTGTGTAACTAACTCTGTAACTTTGTTCCAGTCTACCAACCTTTCCCTGCACTCCCCCATTCCCTGCCTCTAGTAGCCACTATTCTACCCTCTATTTCTCTTTCTTTCTCTCTTTTAAATTTATTTTTCTAAATTGACTCATGATAATTGTATATATTTATGGAGTACAATATGATATATATATATTTAAGTTAATTAATTAATTGATTAATTATATTTATTTTAAAATTTTTTATTGAATCAAAATTGATTGTACATATTTTTTGGGCTCAACATTGAGATTTGTTGATCAAATCAATATTACTAGCACATATATTGTTATAAATCATAATTATTCTTTATGTCCCTTGTCCAATCCCTCCCCATCCCCTTTTCTCTCCCCCTTTCCCCTCTAATTACACTAGATTTCTTCTCTCCCTCTGAAAGAATAATGGTTACTCTGTTGATTTGCTGCCCAAATGATGTGTCCAATGCTGAGAGGTGTGATCAGGTCCCCCAGTACAATCATAGAGCAGATGCCTCTTCTGTCAATCTGAAACGGGCTTTGTGGAGAGAGACATCCTCCTCCTTTCTTTATCTCTGCTAGTGACTCTCCTGTGTCAATGCACTCCAGTGGCTGGCGGACCATCTGCGTGGTGGTTGTGGCGTCTAGCTGTCTTCACAGCAGCCATGGTTATCGTGCTGGCTGTGGTGGGCCACCCACATGGAAGAGATGATTTTGGCATGCTCCTTGGTGCTGGTCGTGTGCCTGGTTGTGGGGAGTGTCCAATCCCCGGCTACATAGCCCGGGACCCCAGGTGGGACCCAAGGTGCTGGTGAGGTGTGCCTAGTTGTGGAAGCGGGGTCTGGTCCCCTTCTCCATGCTCCGGAACCCTGGGTGGGCCTCAAGGCGCTGATGCAGTGTGCCTGGCTGTGGGAGAGGGGTCTGGTCCCCTTCTCCAGGC
Organism: Cynocephalus volans; assembly: GCF_027409185.1. Classification (NCBI taxonomy): domain Eukaryota; kingdom Metazoa; phylum Chordata; class Mammalia; order Dermoptera; family Cynocephalidae; genus Cynocephalus; species Cynocephalus volans. The sequence goes on along the minus strand of NC_084471.1, from coordinate 63,126,534 downwards.
CCCGGGTCCCTGGGAAGGCCCCAAGGTACTGACATGGTGAGCCTTGTTGTGGGAGGGGGTCTGGTCCCCTTCTCCATGGCCTGGGTGCCTGGGTGGGTCCGAGGTACTGGCATGGTGTGCCTGGTTGCAGGAGGGGGTCTGGTTCCCTTCTCCATGTCCCTGAACCCCGGGCAGGCCCCAAGGCATTAGCAAGGTTTGCCTGGTTATGGGAGGGGGCCCGGTCCCCTTCTCCAGACCTCGGGACCCTGGGCAGGCCCCGAGGTACTGGCAAGGTTTGCCTGGTTGCAGGAGAGGGCTCTGGTCCCCTTCTCCATACCCTGGGACCCTGGGTGGGCCTCAAGGGACTGGCACAGTGTGCCTGGTTGTGGGAAGGAGGTCCGGTCCCCTTCTCCATGCCCCAGGTCTCTGGGCAGGCCTCGAGGCGCTGGCGTGGTGTGCCTGGTTGTGGGAGAGGGGTCTGGTCCCCTTCTCCATGCCCTAGGGCCCCAGGTGGGCCCCAAGGCACTGGCGAGGTATGGCTAGTTGTGGGAGGGGCATCTGGTCCCCTTTTCCATGCCCTGCATCCCCAGGTGGGCCCCAAGGTGCTGGCAAGGTATGCCTGTCTATGGGAGGGGAGGGTCCAGTCCTCAGCTCCCTACCCTGGGGACACCAGGCAGACCCCAAGGCACTGGCAAGGTGTATCTGGTTGCAGGAGGGGGTTCCAGTCCCCTTATCCATGCCCCAGGCCCCCAGGCAGGCCCCGAGGCACTGGCTTGGTGTGTCTGGTTGCGGGAAAGTGTCTGGTCCCCTTCTCCATGCCCCAGACCCCAGCGGGTCCCAAGGTGCTGGCTTGGTGAGCCCGGTTGCGGGAGGGGGGGTCCAATCCCCTTCTTCATGCCTCGGGCACCTGGGTGGGGCCCTGAGGCACTGTCATGGTGTGCCTGGGTGTGGGCAAGGGGTCTAGTCCCCGTCTGCTAGCCCCAGGTTCCCAGGTGGGCCCTGAGGCATTGGTGGTGTGCCTGGATGTGGGAGTGGGGGCCCAGTCCTGGCTCCAATCATTGGGTTCTTGGGTGGGCCTTGAAGTGCTGGTCCTGTGAGTGGTTGTTGGTGGGGGTCCTGCCCCTGGCTCCATGCCTCATGTCCCCTAGTGGGCCCAAGGCATTGCTGGTGTCCCTGGGCTGGAACTAATTTTTTGCCCTTTCCTTACTTCTAACATTGGGGAACTTCCTGTGGGAACCAGTGCTTGAGCTGTGGGGTTTAGCTAAATTGTTGCTTTGCTGCTGTTTCCGTAGGGAAGCATTTTTGTGCAGCACAGGTTATAATGGTTTGCTTTATAGGTACTTCTGGCTCTCCAGAGACTTGGTGCACCTGGGTTGTGTAGTAGCTGTGATCTGGGCCTGAGTCTTTTCATCAAACTGCACCCCCTGCAGTTCTATATTCCTGACCAGTCTCCTCTGAGTGGTCCTACACTGATTGGGGTGCAGATCAGCTGTCCTTGCAGTGCCCCAGTGTTCCCCTGGTGGGCCTGTCTCTCACACTGCCTGTGCTGCAAACACTTCCTGTTGGATGGGCCATGCATCAGTCCCTTGCAATGACTCACCAGTCTCTGAGTGGCTCCATTTTTTCAGTTGTTGTGGCTCCTTGCTCCTATGTGGGTCCACGAGAACCCTATTAGTGGTCTTGCTGTCCTGGGGGCCACCAAAGTTCTCTTCTCCCCTGCCACCTCCAAGCAACTCCATCTGAAGGGCACAGTTGTGGCTTTTGTTGGCTCCTGCTCTGTGTGCTCAGCAGTTCCAGTCTTAAAGCAGCTGTAGCCCAAAATGGTCAGAGAAGTTTTTTCACTCTCTCATCATGGCTTCTCCCACCTTCATGCACTCCATAGGTCTCTCCTCTTCTTCTCCTGAGCTCCAGCAGCCCCAGCTTGGCTGTTGTTGCTTTTTTATGTAGTTGTAAATTGGTTGATTTCTGGGAGTGAGTGATGCTGGGGACTGTCTATTGTGCCATCTTGACCAGAACTTATCAATCACGGTTGTTTTAAATTCCTGGTCTGAAAATTCCAACATCCATGTCATATTTGAATATAGTGTGTTTGTTTGTTTGTTTGTTATTTTGACTGGTAAAGGGATCGCAACCCTCGGCTCGGTGTGGTCTGTGCCACGCTCAGCCAGTGAGCACACCGGCCATCCCTATATAGGATCCGAACCCACGGCCTTGGTGCTACCAGTGCCACACTCTCCCGAATGAGCCACGGGGCTGGCCGTGAATATGGTTTTGATGCTTAGTCTGTCTTTTCAAACTGTGTTTTATTGCCTTTTAATATATCTTGTAATTTTTTTCTCGATAGCTGGACATGGTGTATTGAGTAAAAGGACCTGCTATAAAGACGCCTTTAGTAATGTGGTGGTAAGGTTTGGGTGGAAGGAAAGCATTCTAAAGTCCTACGATTAGACCTCAGTCTTTTCGTGAGTCTGTACGTCCAGACTGCAATCTTCACTATGCTTTCCAGTGCTCTCTCACCCTTAGGTGGGAGGATGGCTGGAGGTGGGTATTGTTATTCTCCTAGTGGAGGGCGAGAGCTGGCTGGAGTTGGCATTTTCTTTACCCCAGGTTAGTTAGGCTCTGATAAAACCCCAGCAGGTTAGGCTCTGGTTAGTTTCGCCTGAGAACAGACCTTGTTAAGAAGAACAGAGTGCTCTGGTGTATTTCAAAATCGTTCCTTTCCCCTTCACCTGCTGGAATCATGAGGGGATTTTTCTCCAGTATTTGCTATGAGAATCTTGTAGAGCTCCAAGCAGTAAAACTGACAAAAGTGTGCCTCCACCCCCAGGGACTGGAAAGCAAGTGATGCCCTATCACCCTTGAATATTTTAGTTGTATTTACTACCAACCAGGGCATTCTTCTACAGAACCACAGTACAGTCATCAATATCAGGAAGTTGACACTGTTACATTTACTACCATCTAATCTTAGACCCTAAGTCTTGCCAGTTGTCTCAATATTGTTCATTGCCAAAGATCCAGTTCAGAACTACATGTTATGTGTAGTTGCCCTGTCTCTTAGTCTCCTTCAGTCTGGAACAGTTTTTCAGTCTTTCCTCGACTTTCATTACCTAAACACTTGTGTTTTATTAATTAATTAATTAATTAATTATTATTATTATTATTTTACATTCTGAGATGTTTTGGAGCAGTTGAGGGAGGGAGAGAGGAGAAAGGGGAAGGGACAGAGTGAGAGGAAGAGGAAGAAGGGGGGTGTGGTTGAAGCCCATGACATCCCCCTAATTCTGGGTGGGGAGCCCAGGGGGCTTCTGGTGGTGGCTTGGCGGTGGCTTGGCTGGATGTGGACTTTGGTGGAGCATGGCTGAGGCCCTTGGCTCCCCCAATCCGGGAGCTTGGAGCGCTTTTGGTGGCAGCTTGGTGGTCATTGCTGGGCTGGATGCAGACACTGGGGGTGTGTGGTTGAGGCCCTCAGTTCTCCATCACCCTGGCTCTGGAACCCAGGGTATTTCTGGTGGCAGCCTGGTAGTTGTCACTGGGCTGGATGCAGATGTTGGGGGTGTGCGGCTGAGGCCCTCAGCATCCGCCCACCATGGCTTGGGAGCCTGTAGTGGATTGAATTATGTCCCCCCAAAACTCACTGAAGCTTGAATTGTGTCCACCAAGTTTTATGGATTAGAAACTTGGCCCCACTGTGACTGTTAAGAGAGTGGAAAATCCTATCATGGTAATTGAAAGGTGGGGCCTTGAAGAGGTGATTGGATTGTAGAATCATGCCATAGCGAATGGATTAAAAATTGTGGTCAGGGGTGTGGTTCTGAGGGCTTTAAAAGAAGAGAGAGTCTGTCTCTCTCTTTCTCTCTCTTGCTCTGTCTGCTCCACCGTTATTGCAATGTGATACCCTGCTGTCACAGAGTTCACCACCAAAGAAAGCTTTCACCAGATGTGTTTCCTGGACTTTGAACTTCCTAGCCTCTGAAATTGTAAGCAAATAAATTTCATTTTCGTTATAAATCACCCAGTTCCATGTATTTTGTTATAAGCAACAGAAATGGACTAAAACAGAGCATGAGAGGCGTCCAGTCCTTCTAGGTTTATTGGTGTTCTTTGGTGTTGTTAGACTTTTACTGGTTAATATCAGAACTTTGTCTCTGATCTGTGGTTTTTTGTTTTTTCTTTCAGTTCTGTGTTGGATCATTCACTATTCCCACCACTTAACCTCTGCACGGTAACTAATTTGTTGTCCTTTGGTTACTTCTAAAATGGGGAACTTCCTATGAGAACCAGCATTTGAGCCCTGTGGTTGAGCTAAATTGCTGCTTTGCTGCTGATTCTCTGGAGAAGGCTTTTTGTGCAGCTCAGGTTTTAATTATAAACACTTCTTGGTCTTGTGAGGTCTGATATACCTGGATTGTGTGGAAACTCTGGAGGGCAGATCAGCCGTCCATGCTGTGCCCCAATGTTCCCCCAGTGGCTTGTCTCCCCCACCGCCCACACTCCAAACACTTCCCATAGGATGGGTGATGAGCCAGTCCCTTGCAATGACTCACTGGCTCCTTTTTTCTGTTGTCTATGGCCCCTCCTTCCGATGTGGGTTCACGGGAACCCTATTAGTGGTCTTGCTGGCCTGGGGGCCACGAAGACCCTTTACTCCTTTGCAGCCTCCAAGCAACTTTATACAAAGGGCACAGCTGCAGCTTTTGCCAGCTCTTGCCTTGTGTGCTCACAAGGCCAGCCTTGAAATGGCAGGGGCTTGAAACTGTTGGAGTGATCCTTTCTTTCTCTCATCGTTGCTTCTCCTGCCTTCATGAACTTCGTAGGTCTCTCTTCCTCTTCCCCTGAGCCCTAGCGGCCCCAACTTGGCAGTTCATTGCTTTTTAATTGTTGTAAATTGGTTGATTGAAGGTGATGCTGGGTACTGTCTATTCCACCATCTTGATCAGAAGTCCCACCTAAACAAGATTATGGACCGGTTAGGTTGCAGAATGTCCCTTAGTTTGGGTTTGTCTGATATTTGCTCATAGTTGGATTCAAGCTGTGCATCTTTGGTGGGAATATCACACAAGTGAGGCTGTGTTCCTCTTCTCGCACCCTGCCAGGTGGTGCGCAATTTCAATTTGTCCTATTACTGACAGTGCTCACTTTCATCAATTGATTCAGATGGTGTTTGCCAGTATACTACACCATAAAGTTACTTTATTTTCTTTGGTAATCAGTAAGTCTTTTGTGGGGAGATAACTTGAAACTATGTAAATAGTGTATTGCCTGTTAACTAACTAATAAATATCAGTGTGTTTTTCTGCTAGGGCTTTCATAACAAAATACCAGAGATTGGGTGGCTTAAACAAGAGAAATTTATTTGTCACAGTTCTGGAGGCTGGAAAGTCCAAGATCAAAGTCTGGCATGTTTGGTTTCTGGTGAAGGCTCTCTTCCTTGCTTCTTGATGTGTTACCAGGTACTATCTTAAGTAGGTTCTCTTTCTCCTCCTCCTTTTTTTTTTCTTTTTTAAATAAAATCTCTCCCCAGATCATCATCACATGAGAGAGAGAGAGAGAGAGAGAGAGAGAGAGAGAATCTCTTCCTTCTCTTCTAAAACCACCAATCCTATTAGATTAGAGCCCAGCCCTTATTCTCACTTAACCTTAATGACCTCATAAAGTCCCTGTCTCCAAATACATATCCACAGATACATTGGGGGTTAGGGTTTTGACATAAGAATTTTGGGGGAATACAATATAGTCCATAGTATTTAGTATGGACTCAAGGTTTGGTGTCTTATTCAACTGGAATTATTATCTATTAATTCAATATTTATTTTGATGCTCAAGTTGTCACCCATTTAGCCAGTGGGACCCCTTTCAAACCAGCTTCTGTACCCAATTGTCATGTTCCCATCATTCTTTGAGCATTTTCTTATTTTCCAGGCTCATCTTGTATTTTCCTGCATCAGTCTTGAAGTCAGCAATTTCTTTAAGTATATTGTTTCCTTTTAATGGAGAATGTTATTTGTAAGCCAAGATCTGGGTGCTAAGTGTCTTATTGTCATTAGGATGTTGCTGCCCACAGGCCCTCTCAGTGAAAGAGAGAACATATGCTATATTTACATATACGCATGAACATATCTGTGTTTAAGTATCTATTTATCTATCTGCTGAAAACCTTGACTTCACAGATACCTTCAATTCCAATTCAACATCTCAGGTTCATCCTAGTTTTCTTTTGTGATATTATGAAATATGTATTTGGTCCTCATCCAGTTTTCTGAAATACAGTTCCTAAAATTCTTGGAATCTCTGGAGTGATAAGAATGTCTTTTGTATGCTATTTAGATGACTGGTGGCTGGGGGCATCTATACAGCCTCAGGATCGGGGCTGGTTGCCAGGGGAGGAAAGAGGGACTGAAGGTTGAGTTCATATACCAATGGCCAATGATTTAATCAATCATGGCTACATAATGAAGCCTCCATAAAACCCCAGAAGGACTGAGTTCTGGGAGCTTCCAGAGAGCTGAACACGTGGAGTCGCCTGGAGAGTGGCAAGCCTGGGGAGGGCATCTGTGCCTCTTCCAACGTGTCTCACCCCATGCATCCCTTCCATCTGACTATTCATCTGCATCTTTTGTAAGACCCTTTATAATAAACTGGTAAATGTAAGTAAGTGTTCTTTGAGTTTTGTGAGCTGTCCTAGCAAGTTAATAGAACCCGAGGAATTCAATTAATTTGCTGAGGTAGTGGGAACAGCTGATCTGTGGCAGTATAGGTGACAACTATATGATTGACATCTGAAGCGGGGCAGTCTTGTCTGACTGAGCACTCAACCCATGGGATCTGATGCTGTCTCCAGATAGATAGTGTCAGAATTGAATTAGAGGACACCCAGCCAGTGTCCTCTGGAGAATCTGCCAGAGAATTGGTTGTTGGTGGGGAAAAATCCCCACACATCTGGGGTCACAGAAGTATTCTGTGTTGATTGAGTGGTAACAAAGAGTAGGAAAAAACACTTTGTTTTTTTCCTCTCTATATCTTTACAGCTCTCTTTCCATATTTCTTATTCCCTTCTCAATGAGAACTCTGGTTTCCATTACTCTTAGTGGATTCACTTGAGCAAACCTCCTGGGTATAACCAACCAATTTCCCTTTGCCTTTCTTGTGTGGATATTCCCTTCACACCCCACTTGGCAGGCAGCTTTCCTTCATGGACTCTCTCTTCAACTTGCTTGTGCTCTGACATTTCCTGCTGGTCATTGTGGCTCCTGCCAGACCTCCATCCAGCATGCATGCTTACCTTGTTTTAGAACTCAGGAATGTACTGGTAGAGAAGAGGAAAAGTGAACCATCCTTTTCAGAAGTTCTATTGTACTATTAATTTAAAAATCACGATATTTAAAAATTACATTTAAAATTGGAACATTGTAGATAAAACTGAAGGCTCTTTTCATCATTACCACCCAATTCTGCTCTGCTTACTCTCTTCAGAAGTAACCCACTGTTACTAGTCTGATGCGTATCCTTCTAAACTTGAAAAAAAAAATTATATTCGTACATGTTCTCAAAGAAAAAAAATACATGTTAATCGTTTAAGTTTTACTCTCCATTTAAGGAAAAGCCATTGAGACAAGAACACTTAGATCTGATGCAACGTCTCCTCTTCCTTGAACAAGGCTTAACCTGGAGCATTAGGGAGGACTCTTTTGGTTGCCAGTGACAGAAATCCAACTGAAAGTGGCTTAGGCAAAAAGGGAGTGTATTGGCTCATATAATTGGGAAGTTCAAGGTACGGGAACACTGGGAAGATAGCAGGGACACAGACAACCCAACCATGTGAATCTAGGTCAGCAGTCAGCACAACTCCACCCAGAGCAGTGGGACTGAAAACAGCAGTAATAGCAAGATATCAACCTACTGGCATTATACAATCACACAGGAGAATGTGATAAACATCTGCCAAGGAGAGATTTTGCAATTTCTAGCTAGGATCCCACAAAACAAGTTTTTGGTTTGCTGAATTGCACATTTGCAATTCTAGGTGGCAAATCGAAGGTTTGGATTCCCAGCTCTGTCCAGGAGCATTCCAGTGCAGCCAGGATGGAAACCATGGATGAAACTCTAAAGGTTCAACATTTGGTACAGAGTATTCTGTTCGAAGAGAAAACATTTAATGAAGAATATGCCCAGATAAATTCAGGACCTTAACCTGTGTCACTTAGGACACCGACCCTTTCCATCTTGTGGTTCCCCTCTCTGTGTTGATATCATTCTCAGTCAAGCTCTCTCCTGGACATGGTCAGGATGACCAGTAGCTAGGCCTACATTCTACTAATGTTGCAAGTTTCCTACTAGTTCCAGAACAAACACCAGGATTGACTCACATTGGCCTGGCTTGGATCATAACCCATCCCTGAACCAATGACTGTGTACAGGGGACAGAAATTAATACTTGTTTTCTCCTCTTTCCATAGTGAAAAGATTTTTCAGTGTTGGGCTTATTGCTGCTCAGCTAAAGAAGTAATTTTTCAGATGCTCTTCAATCTAGGTGTGGCTTTCTGACTAAATTCTGGCTAATGGTTTGCTAGCAAAAGTAATTGTGCAACTTTCAACTCATGTCCCTAAAAGCAAGGAGTGGGTCCCTCTTTTCTCTGTTTTTCCTTTTCTGTTGGTTTGGAATGAAGACTCAGTGATGAGCCATATTGGAAGATGTGAACAAGGGCAGAGACGGTAATGTAACAAAGTAGAAGGAACCTGAGTTTCTGATGCCTTGGAGCTGCCAAAGCACACCAGATTGCTTATGCGCAAACTGCTGTGAGAGAGAGAAATAACTATCATAATTAAATTACAGATGGATACTTTAAATCTGTTTTGTAACCCAATTTACTCTATAACTATGTGACTGCCAACTATTGATTAGGGTAGCTAATTAACCTTTTCTATTTGATCATGAAATTTATTGTTATAGTACATACCTAAAAATCCTGCCACTTGCCTTTGCAATTTTGTTGTGTTTTTCTTGCTCCAGAATGTAAAACATTCCCATCAGTAACAATGGCACCTTATATCCGAGGCAGCTGTGTTAGTCAGTTTTCTGTTGCTTATAACTGAATGCCTGAAACTGGGTAATTTATCTTAAAAAACAAATTTATTTCTTACAGTTTGGAAGCTGGGAGGTTAAAAGTCGACGGGGTGCACCTGGTGAGGGCCTATTTTTTGGTGGGGACTCTATAGAATCCCGTGGTGACGCGGGGTATCACATGCTGAGAGCTGAGCTAGGGTGGCAGCATTTCTACATGCTCACTTGCTCTTTTTATAAATCTCCCAGTCTACTCCCTGATAACCCATTAACCATTAGTCCATGAGAGGATAAATCCATTCACGGGGCCATAGTTTTCACAATCCTCTTGAAGGATCTTGAATCACCTCTTGAAGTCCCCACCTTTCAAATACCATAGGAGAGACTCCTAAGGAGCTGGAACTCAGACCCCTGAGGATAGGGCACCAGCTGGATGGTGCTGGTGGCTCAGGAGCTCAGTGGACATCTCTGCAGAGCTGGGCCTCAGACCTGTGGGAAGGAGGTGCCAGCTGGCTGGTGGTGTGTCTCTGAAGGGGCATGATGAGGCCAGTTTGGGAAGTGTAGAGAACTGCAACCCAACCTGTAGTCAAGTACTGCTGTTGTACGCAAGTGTTGATGCCAGAATGAAGGACGGTTGCTAGTGAGAAACTTACTAGAGCAGGAAGCAAACATGGGGGAGGACATCCCTCACCTCTCCAGCTTCCTAGTCTCCCTGTAAAGCCCCTATTGGGAGATCCTAAGAGAGGGCTGGCAAAAGAGAAATATGGTTTGTAGAGTCCCAGGCACAGCAGCATAAAACAGAGCAAAGAAACATGCATTTGAAGTTTAGAGAAAATACCTTTATAACCAGCACAGTCCATCCCTTTGGCTACTCTGCATCCACTCAATCCTGCATACATTGACCTTCCATACAGGAACAAAACAGCCTTGTACCTTTGATGACAAGATGCAACTTTCCTTTGTACAACTGAAGACATTCTCATTCTCTTCCCATAATGAGAAGACACGAAGTCCTAACATTCATTGTCTCCCTCTCTGGGTGACAATCACAATCACAGTATCTTTCTTTGGAAGGGAGACATATAGTAGGTGAAACAAACAAACAAGCACCCCTATCTCATGCCTCATTAGAATAAGGAAACTACCCATTATCCATTTCCAAAAAAGAGAAAAGGATTCCATTTTGAACAGGTTTGTATCTTTGAAGAATAGCTTCATTAAGCTTCAGTGATTATTCCACTTATGAAATGCCATGTTTAACAAACTTCCGTTTATTCAGTTTAGAGGCCCTGTCTAAGAAAACATTCCCTTCTTCACTGGAACTTGTCCAGTTGAAATCTCCATTAGCTAACTACCTGATTCCATGCAGTTCCTTGAAGTAGCCACTCCGGGGTATCCAGGAACCAAAGGAAATCATTTGTGGTCTTTATTCTGTGCCATTCTCTTCAGCCACTCCTCACACTTGATTCAACACTCCTGCCATCCTTGAACCCTGCCTGCCTTGGCTAACCTTTGCCTTGTTTACTCAGCTACACTCTTGCATCACTTTTTTTGACTTAATACTTGGCACTAGCACTAGCCTTGGCACTCTTCTGCAAGTGACATCGTTCTTTTTCTGTTTACATAACCTCTGCTCTCTCAAGCAAAATCTCCTCTGGCTGTGCTCAGTCCAGGACTTGTCCAGCTGATCCTGTAGGATTGGGTACTGACAACGTCTCTATATAGTCGTATAATGACACACTCCTGCCCCTACACTCTCCCTGCCTGTATTTTCCAGGCTGACTCTACACAAAGGCTTAACTCTAATCTCTACTGCAGCCATGGTTTTCAGTAATTGACCTGAGTCAGTTGACTCTTATGCGCTCTACTCCAGTGACATCAGCCTGTTCTACAAGCCTCACAGACTCACTTACCCCAGACAACTGCTGGTCTTACTATCCTTTGGCCCACTGGAGCTAGCATTGTTCATTTAGGGCTAGCCAGTGCAATCAATTTGCAGCTATAATCCCTTAATCCTAAATGATGAAAGCTAATTGCAGCACCCTTATGGTTCTAGGAGATTTCCTGAAACATACTCCCTCCCATCCCTTACACCAAATGATCGAATCCCAATTGGTGAGCTTTTCTTCTGAGATTTAATATCTTGGATCTGGAAGAGACCTGGATTTGAGAGAATAAATGACTTTATTTTCAAGGTAGCAGGTGCTTCTTTCTAATTATTTGAAGTCAAAGTGCTGGCAAAGGCAAGGCTGAATTGATCTTTCTAATCTCTGTCAATATCACTTATTTACCAGGCTCTTATAATAGGAACCAACTTAAAATTAAAAAATTTTAATTTGGTTCCCAGTAAGATTGATAAGGTGTTACATCACTTTATACTCTGTGCTAGAAGGAGGATAAGAAAAGCAATAAACAAGGACAACTTTAGAGGAAGGTCATATATTCAATTTAGGTGATAAGGGTGTCAAAAACTAAGCAAATAAAAAAAGACAATTATTAACTCTAGATAAAATAAACTGTTGCACAGGGAATAAAACATTTTAAATTTACTTATTAACTTTAGAGAAAATAATTATTAACTCTAAAGAAAATAAAATGTTGTGCAGGGAATAAAAATAATCACTTACATAGTCATCATAATGTAATGCTGAATATCTCTCTGGTCAAATTTCAACATAACTAAGTTGGAAGGATGTGGGGTGGAGTGGTAGTGCGACAAGCTGAAGTCTCATCCTCCAGAGTGAGAATCAATGAAAATATTCAAATCAAAACCAAGCAACATAAGCATGTTATTTAGACATGACAGTAAATACCAAAAGAATCAGCTAGAAGGATCCAAAGTGGTGTCCTCCGTGGAGTTAGAAATGGCGGGATAAAAGAGAAGGGGTCTTGTGTGTTTTCTCTGCAGTCCTTACAGAACGACTTGGCTGTCTGTATGCCCATATAATGTTTGTGAAAATAAAAACCACAATTTAAAAAGGAATGAGACAGAAAGAAGAGTTGCCTTATTTCTATAAGCAGTCTTCTGTTACAAACACCTAAAGTTGTGGTTTGGGGGAAATAACAAAAGTAGAAAGAAGAAAATAAAAACCACAAGCATCTCACTACCGAAAGATAATTGCTGTTAAGACTTCAGCTAAGATTCAGTTTATTTCCTCCCAGTTGAATATTTAACCCAGCACATCTCTGTTGCATCTCAAGATTCAATTGAATGGAATAAGCACAGGTTGGACATCTACTATGTGCCAGGTACTGTGTTAGGTGCTAAGAACTTAAAGACAAGACACAGCCCCTGTCCTTGAAATATGTTGTGGGTTAGACTTACTCTAACAGAAGCAAAAGCAACATGGGGTTTTGATTGTCTCAAGAAGTCTCCCACCTTCATTTCTTTCTTATTAACAAACCAGCACTATAGTTAATGAACTTAATCCTTGCAGCCCCAGAAGTTCTAGAAAGAGAAGAAACTTTGCCAAGGCCAGTAATATGCCTTCAAAATGAAACACACTACAGGCTAATCAGGAATTTACCAAATTTAATTCTTATTGTATACTTACTGCAAGAGCTTACAGGCCTTGACTTTGGCTAACATAACTGGGAATGACCTAGTTAGTTGATTTCTACTAGCTTTATAATCCCAATAAGAAAAGTTAAACTCTATATACCTTATGCCCAATTTGGATCAAGAAAACCATAATTTCTTCTCTTATACCAATCTTACGAAGGAAAAAAATTAAACAAGGCAAACAGGTGAAAAAATGTTTTGCACCAGAGTGGTTTGGTGGGCTTGAGTCTGGAATCCACTTAGCTCTGCAGTTGCAATCCTGTGTGAAGGTGGGAGAACAGCAGTACCACACAGTGGTTCAGCACATGTTTCTGGAACCTGACTGCCCAGGTTAGAGCCTCAGCTCTCCTCTCACTTGGTTCCTAATCCATAAAATGGGCATGTTAGTAACAGCAAAGGAATGTTAAGGAGGATCCAGTGTCCAGCACCTAATAGGTGCTATATAAGCATTTCTTGAATAACAAAAATAAATCCTGCCTGAACGGACTCACGTTACTACTCACAAAAGATTACAGACTTAAGAGTTAGCTAACAATTCCTTACATTCTTCAGGTTGGTTAGTTTTCTCTTTCTTATGCAATTCATGAGATATAAATTACTCCACAATTATTATTAGATAGATATTCCATCACATAATAATAATATAATAGCAAACACTTATGTAGCACTTACTATAAATCAGACACAGTATTAATCTAGGTGCATCATCTCATTTAATCTTTATAACAACCCATTTTGCAATTAAGGAAACCAAGGCATGGAGAAATTAAGTTGGTAAGTGGTGAGCAGGGTTCAGTCCTAGGCAAGCTGGCTCCAGATCTGTGTGTTTCTGCATGACCCTGGGCTGCCCCTCAGAGAGTACGCTCTGTCAGAATAACATGCAACTTCCATTGCTACTGGTTTTTATGTCTTTGCTCTGGATAGAAACCGGTTATTCCCCAAGCCTCATCGAGACTCATCACTTCCCTATTTGTTGGCATTTCTGTTGGCCACACAATCACCAACTTCTTCCCTGTCTGAACTTTTCTTTACACTTCTGTCAAAATTTGATTTATTCCACAGAAAGGTCAGAACCTGCCAATTCTGAAATCTATATCTTCCAGAACCATAGTAAAAGTTTATCTAAAGAAAAGTCAGCAGCGAGGTCAGTCGACCAGTTTGGACCTCACTAGTGGGCTCTGCTTGGTGAAGGAGCTCTAAGCCAATGTCAGTATTTCAGCTTTGCAGGTCCTCATATCCAGTTCCAGCTATTACCCCAGAAGATCAAGCTCTGAGAGGAATCTGCTTTACAAACTGAGGACCCAATTTACAGGGAAGCGACTTTTGGGTGTAAAACCTACCTAGAGCATTTTCATAGAACACTAACTTATTCTGAGTGAGACCAAGAACTCCAAGAGTCCTTATCATAGATTAGAAGGTTGTTTGGTGAGGACAGGTTTAGAGCCGAGGAATTACATGTCATAAAAGAACATTTCTGTCTAGTTCCCTGAGTGAACAGTCCTCTCTTCACTCTAGCAGTCCAAGGTTCTGAGGGCCAGAACAGCCTCTCCCCTTGGCAGGGCAGCAGAACACCTGACATGGCCCTTCTCTTTGACTACCTTCTCCTAGGCTCCAGGTAACACATCACCCCTCTGCCAGACTCCACCCTACTCACATTTGCTGCAGTGTCTCAGGCGCATGCATGTAATATGCACACATTACATTCCAGGCCTGCTTTCTTGGGGACCTGCTTTGCCCTGATGAAACTTTGGAGAGTTTTACAACACTTCTGTGTGACACTTGCAAACCACCTCTTTTTTTTTTTTTTTTTTTTTTTGTCGTTTTTTCGTGACCGGCACTCAGCCAGTGAGTGCACGGGTCAGTCCTATATAGGATCCGAACCCGCGGCGGGAGCGTCGCTGCGCTCCCAGCGCAGCACTCTACCAAGTGCGCCACGGGCTCGGCCCGCAAACCACCTCTTAAGGTCACTTCCAAGGTGGACTCACTTCACGTTTGATTGACATTATTTTTAACCTTATTCCCAAATTCTGAGCTCATCTCTCAACTTAGAGGCAACAGCTGCCTTATGTATCAACTAAGGATTAAACATTTGTGAGTGAAGTGATAATATATGATTGTGGTGGTTTGCAGATGAGGGGAGAGAGGAAGGACGGAAGGGAATACCCTATGGTTGTGTTAAACTTAGTTGCCAGTGATTATTTATTCAAGTAACGTTAAAACTTTGCACTTATCTTGCTTTATTTGCCTTGCCCCCCCCGCCCCAAATTTTAAAAATCTGTTGTTGCTAGAATGACCTTAGAATTGTGACCCTAGAATCAGACATAGACTTGACAGAGTCCAAACAGATGCCGTTTGAATATCTATAAGAATTGTGGTACTACAGATAGAAAGAATAGGAAAAGAATTCAGCTTAGAATATGACTGGAAAGGAACTGTTGGATCCAATCAGTTGGTGAAACAACCTGGATAAGTTTCAGGCTTGGATCAGACATGAGAATTATGGGGCTACACACTCGGATGCAGGAGTAGTGGGTTGGGTGAGACCTCCTGTTGGGAAAATAGAATAATCAGAACCCTTCGCCTTAGGCTCAGTTGGGGGTGGTGTGGTGCATTCTTTGTAAATTGTGTGTGTGTGTGTGTGCGTGGGTGGGTGGAGTTAGTGCACATGCATGGTGCCACATCTGGCTTGGGCATCCCCACTCCCCCCACATGGCTATGCTCTCAAACCTATGGATCCAAGGACCTTTTTGCCGGTTACCTATCTCACAGACCTGTGTGTGAAGGGTCTGGTGACCCAGCCTGGCATGTGAGGGGTCTGGTGACCCAGCCTGGTTTGTGAGGGGTTTGTGACCCAGTCTGGACAATGGGCTTGAGGGATCTGTGAGCTCCCGACCCCGCCCTAGCTCAACAATTGGCCCAGTTGGCAGGATTACAGGCAGGTAAAAGAGCTTGACAATTGGCTGTGTCGGCAGGATTCCGACATTAGCCCAGCTCGACACACCCTTATCTAGCATAGAGACATTCAAAGAGGATTCTGGAAGTACTTGTCCCCCCAACATTGTGAGAAAACTTGAAACCAAGGGAGAGACCCCAGATCTCCCCTGGCTGTTGCCCTGACCCTTGTCAGTGTGGGCCTTGGCTTGGGGGGACGGGGAAGATGGCTAAAGAAAAACTGTTTGACTAGGCTGGATGGGCTGGATTCCTAGGAGAAATAAATTTAGTTAATAAGGTTGATTAAAAACACACTTCCTTAGGCTAAGACTTGATCTGGAGTTCAGGATGTTTGTTCTTTAAATAAATGCCTTATGGCATAGGATAACATCTATAATGTCAATCTCGAGTCGTCTTTGTGGAAAACCTGCTTTGAACTGTGTATCCCACAAGACTAGAAGGAGCCCAACAGGACCTTAGCCAGGATGCCAGAAATAATTATGTTGACCTTACCACTACCTATCAGACACTCATATGCTTCCTGAGATCCCTACCTCAATTCTTGCCCTGTTAGTATCTGCGATTTTAAGCTCTCAGGGATTCTGGGGTCTTAAAGCTCCTTTAGCTACCATGGGCTCCTTTGAATGGCCATCCAAATGAGACAGGATAGGGTTAAGCCTGTGAACCAAACTTACTTCATTTTCCTCACAGAGGACACTTTGTTACTTTTCCACACCTCAGTCACAAGACCCCCAGGGTGTATGTTTACACTATGGCCCACCCTGATAAAATAAATTGAAATAAGAGGGGAAAATGATATTCAATGAGTTGCAAAACTCATTCTCCAAGACTTGTTTCCTGTAATTGTAAAAACTAAGTTACATATTAACCTTAAGACCCCTTTAAGAGTTCCCACATGTGCACAAGGCTATGTGACGACTACAGCGATCCTCCTTGGGTGATGATAATGAACACCACAACCACCTTGGACCTACTGAGCAGTTGCAAGGACTAAAGCCCTGACTGAACATGCACCTGTGACACAACCAGGAAGAACAGAATGGACCACCTCCAGAGGTGCAGAATGATGACACTGGCTTGCACCTCTTAACTCTTTTCCCTATAAAATACCCCACACAGCTCCCCTCAGAGGGCTAGTTTTCCTGTAACTACCCACCTTATGCATAAGTCTATCTCCTATATAAGTGTTGCTTGCTTTACTGCTGCGTGCATTGTTCATTTCTGACTTTAGGACCCAAGAGCCTAATTTGGTAACACAAATAAATGCTAATCTTTAACACTGCAAACTTTGGTATAGAGAGAGATTTTGTATAGAGAGATTTTTTTGGTATAGAGAGAGATTTTGGTATAGAGAGATTTTTTTGTCATTTGGGCGGTGGATGATGAACCCTTCTTGGTTTGGTAACAAACTCATCCAAGGTGTCTGCAGCTATAAATATTCTTATCCCAACCAAAATCTCAGGTCTGTACGCTACCACAGCTACTCTAGAGGGCAATGTCAAATTACTTGGAATTGAAGTAATTTCGCCTTAGTGTTAAATGTCTGCGGAGATTTAGAATATAGAGATGGTAAAGTATAGAGATAGTCAAGTAAACCAAATCCAGAATAATTGTTATTTTGAATTAAATTTGGGAATAACTTATAGCTACATAATATTTTATGTACTTAAAACATATAGGGGAAATTTAGCATATTAATAGCAATTTTGCATGATGGACATCTAACAGATTTGCCTTCTGATTCCAAGTTTTAAATGTATAATGAATATTTAATTAGATTTTTAATTTTAAGATAAAAGAAAATTGCGCTATATTTATAAAGTTTAAGATAACTTGGCTTTGCCATATTTATATTATTATTAATTATTTATAATATTTATTTTTATAATATTAATAATTATTAATCAATTTCTATCATTTGATTTATAAGGCTTATTTAAAGTTTATCAGTCATCTAATTGATGTACTTTAAAAGAAAATTAGATATTAAATTTGTGAATACAGTTTAAATTTTTCAAGGGAGTTTAATTAACAACAAAAGTGTTAAAGTCCTCCTTATTAATAAAGTGATAAAATTTCCTAAATTTTATTTTTAAAATCTATGAAATGAACAAATTATTAAAGAAAAATTATGTTTTTAATTACAACTTTAGCAAACCAAACATTAATTTTAAAAAATCAAAATAGCACCAGAAAAGACTTTTCTACTCATCAATGCCTTGCTCAAGGACAGATACATATGTGCATGCACACACACAAAACCTCATTTAACACTTATCATTACCAAATGGGCTTTCAGTCAGAGGGCTCTTGGCCTAACTCCCATTCAAAACAAGGTATTTAAATTACTCAGTAGAGGGCCGGCCTCGTGGCTCTCTCGGGAGAGTGCTGTACTGGTAGTGCCGAGGCCCAGTGTGGCCGTGTGGCCGTGTGGCCGTGTGGCCGCGGGTTCGGATCCTATATAGGGATGGCTGGCGCGCTCACTGGCTGAGCGTGGTGTAGGCAACACTGTGCCAAAGGTTGTGATCCCCTTACCGGTCAGAAAAAAAAAAAAAGATTGAAAAGAAAAAAAATAAATTACTCAACAGAAAAATAAGCAAAAGACTCCAATACTCACTTTACAAAAACATATGAGAAGAAATTTAAACTCCCCCGTGATTAAAGAAATGCCAAGAAAAACAAGAATGATTTTGCAATAACCAAGTGCCTTGTTTTCTTTGTTCTGTTTTTATACAAGTGTCCAGGGCTGGCAAGAACTCAAGGACCTGGCTGAGGGTAATTTGGCAGCTCACAAAAACTTTTAAAAGCCCCATAAAATACACACATTTATTAGACCAGCATTTTTATTTTCAAAAATTTATCCTAAGGTAATAATAAAATAACCACTTAAATATTTAACTACCTTGTGGTGCTGCAGATAATTGCTAAAAATTAGAAACAATTCAGCCAGTGAAGAATAAACAAACTGTGGTACATTTATACAATAAAACAATGTGATCTAATATGACATAAAAGACATTTAGTACTGTGGGACTGTGAGCATAACTGACTTCATCTTAGGCCCTTACTATTTGTTATGTCTTTGTGAGAGTTTTGCTCATAAAGTTATACAGAAACTAAGGGAAAGTTAATTAGAACAATAGATAGCCACAACCTGCTGACTGTAAAGAAGGAATGGTTAAGGACCTGTATGGTGATAAGCCAGCCTGGCCACCTGCATCAACTAGTTACGTTAAGTTTGTTCATGAACTGCATATATAAACCTGAGCTCAGCCTTGAGATAGTGTGGAGAGAAGCTTGGCATATGCCTTTGGGCCACTGTCCGCCCAACCCATTCATTACTCTGTAAGTAAATTACCCTGTAATAAAGTTCTTTGCTTTATCTCATGGAATAGCCTATTTCATTATTGAGCCTTGAGATACCTTTTCATTTAGGTGGACAATCTCCCCTTGGTCCACCTTCAGACAAGAACTTAAATATATATTAAAAGAAAAATGTATCATGTAAACACTATGACCCTTTTAAAAAGCATATACATGTGGAAACACAGAGACCTGTTTAGTGTAGGGAGTGCACAGAAGGCAAAAGCCTTCACAGAGGGCAGCAGCCTTGAGTGCATAGGATCAGAACATTACGTGCTGAAAACAGCACACGCTGAAAACAGCACACGCTGAAAACAGCAAAGATGTTCTGATCTCTTACTAGGGACACTGAGATCACTTTCTGTCCTGTTCACACACTCCTTTCTGTACTTCTTTTGATACTGTACTCAGCTCGTTACATGGCCAAGGTCTTGATGCTGCAATGAAAGACGAGACAAACCTGAGCTCCGGGCTGCACTGACTTTCTCCTTTCTTTTGGGACTTAGCCTGGTGCAGTCCCTCTGGGCCTCTCATTGCTTTGAGTATTTGGGCTTTGAGTAATCCTTGCGTCTCTGTCACTGAGAGGATAGTGACATATACATGCATAAAATCTGCATATACGGTCACAAAAATATTAATAGTGGTTATCTCTGAGTAATAGAGTTATTATACTCATTATTATTTCCTCCTTTTTTGTTATTCAAGTGTTCCAATGTCTTATTATGAGCATGTATTACTTATATAACAAGAGATAACCAAAAGAATCTACTTTGACCAGGTCAGCAAAATATAGTGCCTTGGGAGATCTGGTATAAGTCAGTAATCATGTCCACCTGTTCTGAAAGATGTTGTCATAAGACCATTTTACTTAAAAGCAGCCATAATGGTACCAAAAAAACCATAAAATAGCCTACAGTGCTTATTACCTTTACTTTACATCCCTGCTTGTAGGATGTGACCTAGTAACAATCCCAAATCTATATGTCATGTATAACCAATAGAAAACCTGATCAAGTAATTAGGTGGGGCTGTCTTTCGCTCTTTCTCTTTGATCCTTCCCCCTTCCTGCGATTATAAAATGTTGAGCTCTGATGGCCCTCTTCAGAACACATTTCTCAGGAGGACCTGATCTATGTGTCTCCCTCGTTGCAATTGTCATATTGGCTTAATAAATCCTTGTTATATGTATTTGTCCTCAGTTTCTTTTTAGGTCAGCATAAAGAAAAACAATAAAAAGTCGTGTGTGTGTATGTGTGTGTGTGTGTTTTGCTTGCTTGTTCATTTGTTTTAAGGTAAATGGTAATATGGGAAAAACAGATGGGACTCTAGGATTTGTAACACAGGTCAGGTTTACTAAATGTATAATCAAACACTCCCTTTGATATCTGCTGAGGAACAATACTAACAACATTGCTCCAAGGGGGAAATATGCCTGACAAATACACCTTTCCTTCAGGAAGCAAATAACTATGTGACATTCATTCATCCCACAAACATTATTGGGTACCTAATATGAGAAGAGCATCGCGCTATGGGCTGGAGATACAGAAGTGAAAAACAATGTCCCTGCCCTCAAGGAGCAGAGTCTACCAAGGAAGACTATCAAGCACAATTACAATAAAGGATAATAAGTTCACAGGCCATGGGACCTGAGAGGACAGTCACCTAACATGGGAGGAGTGCAGCTAAGGCTTCCTGGAGAAGATGATGCTTAAAGGAAGCCTTGAAGAACTAGTGGGAATTGCTCGGTGGAGAGGGAGGGGACATTCCAGGACATGCTTTCCCCTTCTAGAAATGTTACCTAGGATAGAGATGGAAAGGTGAGGTTGATTCTAATCCAAGTTGCAGATCCAGCTTATGGAAGTGGTACTCTCTGGTCTCCACATGTTCCCATCTACACTCTTAAAACAAATGGATAGTAGGGCCGAGCCCGTGGTGCACTAGGGAGAGTGTGGCGCTGGGAGCGCAGCGACGCTCCCGCTGTGGGTTCGGATCCTATATAGGACTGGCCGGTGCACTTCACTGGCTGTGTGCCGGTCATGAAAAAGACAAAAAAAAAATTTAAAAAAATAAAAATAAAAATAAAACAAATGGATAGTGATGATCATATCATATCATGTTTGTGGATTTGCAAACTATTTTGGTTTAGCTGGAATGAGAGGAATGCAGTGGTTTGACAATGTACACATGTGATTATACTTGGATTTTTAAAAACCTACTCCAAAGGAAAATTTTAAAAATTATGGGATTATAACTTTGTTGGGGAATTGGCTTAGAGAGAAGAAGTAGAGATAGAAATGTAAACAGTGGAGGATACAAGGAATCAGTAACAGAACTGGTCATGTTTTTCCCAAGTTTATCATGATAGCCTGCTCTGAGGTAAACACTTTTTGGACATTATTTCACTTAACCCCTAAAACAACCCTGAGACGCAAGGTGTAATTATCCCCATTTTACCACCAAGCCCTGCGACATCTGGGAAATGGCAATCTGAGAGGAGGAGGTGCCATGAGCCCTCATGAAAAGGCACAAATGGCTGCTTAGTTGCAGCATGAGTAGCAGGATGTTGCATTGTAGAGGAACTGACCCCTAGGACTGAGAGGGCAGCGACCCCTGAGTATTTGCTCATGATGAAGGCCCGGAATGTCATCCAGAGACAAGTTGGGTTCAGATCAAGGTTATTGGCCGAGCGACCTTGGACAAGTTACGTAACCTCTCTGAGTCTGTTTCCTCTTTTACAAAATAGGGGAAGAAATACTTCATAAATTTAAAGGTGATAATGTATGTAAATGTATGTATGCAAACGCTTAGCCCAGGGCTTAGTGCACAGAAAGGGCTCAAATAAACTGTTGGCTGTTAGTATTATTTTATTTTTTCTCCTATCTTGTTGAAGAAAGCTTATCTTTCAAACCTAGGACAGAGGGAAACTGCCATTGTGAGAGACCTAGTGACCTGACACCTACTTTATAGTATCCTTCTCTTCTACTGTAGAGTGAAAAAGATACCATATTCATAGATTAGAATGGGTCTGTGGTAAACATTCCCCTTGTGCCTGTGTCAGTTATAAAAAGCTCAATCATTCACATTTAATTTTCCCCAAATGAGATGAAAAACAACCTGATATCCCCTGCTCTCCCTTACCATCTCCACCACGCGCACACACAACACACATACACACACACCACACATGCCATAACACCACACACACACACACCACACATACTACAAACACACACACACACCACACACACACCACATACGCCACACACACACACCACACACACGCAAGCCACATACACCATACATGCACACACAGAGACCACACCACACACACTGTATTGGCTGTGTGGATGACTCAGACCCTTGGGCCACCCCTCCCCTGCTCCCTAGATCACATGAGAATCCTGGGCTTGCACTGAATGAAAGGGTTGTCCACCACCTTCTGCTCCCAGCAGGAGTGTTAGAAAAGTCATTTATTCTAAAGCATGGAAATTGGAAACCAGAAACTTTGGGTTGGCTCTTCAAGCATACTCAGGACCTTTGTATTCAGCCAAGACTTCTGAGTCATATTGTGGGATTTGTCAGAATAGGATTTGGCATTAAATTGGAGTTAGTGGCGACCGTGTGTTTGGCTTAAAATTGCATGTAGTGTCTGGACACCTGGAGTGGGCCCTGGAGTGGGTCAACTTCACTTATTGCAGGCTTTTGCCTAGTCCCAGTTAGAAGCAGGTGTTCTTCCAGGAAAGCTAGTTAGTAAGAAAGAGG